>NC_046318.1:81155013-81470346 GCF_009819535.1 Lacerta agilis | reverse complement strand
CATTTTTAAAATTTTCCTTCTGGAATGGTCCCCTTATTTCTTCATTTATGCTGACTTTACATTAGGGATGTTGGAAAATTCGAAAGCTAACAGAAACAGGAGGGGAAGTTTTTGATGCTCACTTATCCATGTCTGGAATGGAAATGAACCCAGCAAATATTATTTTTGCTGCTCCAGAGGGCAGAACCCGAACTGAGCGATTCAAATTACAAGAAAGGAGATTTCAATTAAACACAAGGAAGAACTTTCTGAGGGCAAGAGCTGTCAGTGGAATGGACTCCCTCAGAAGGTGGTGGACTCTCCTTCATTAAAGGTTTCAAAACAGAGGTTGGATGGCCATCTGTCAGGGGTTCTTATGCTGTGGTTCTTGCATTGTGGGGGTTGGACTAGATGACCCTTGGGGTCCCTCCCAAATTTATGAGTCTAGTAGAGTTTGGCCTTAAAACAAAACCTTATGGAGCATCTTCATGTAGGGCTTCTTATCTATACAAAATAAAAAATTCTTTCCAGTAGCACCTTAGAGACCAACTAAGTTTTTTCTTGGTATGAGCTTTCGTGTGCATGCACATTTCTTCAGATACACTTAAGCAGAAGTCACCAGATCCTTAAATATAGTGAGGGAGTGGGGAGGGGTATCACTCAGAAGGGTGGTGGGAATGGGTGATCAGCTGATAGGTGTGGAAAACCTGTTGACGACTCTTAACGGCTGCAATTAGTCTTGCAGGGAAAGGCAAGGGGTGAGATGGCTAAAGATAGCTTTGTCATGTATAATGAGATAAGAATCCAATGTCTTTGTTCAGACCAGGTCTCTCCATGGTTTTAAGTTTGGTGATTAGTTGCAATTCAGCCACTTCTCTTTCCAGTCTAGTTCTGAAATTTCTTTGTATTAAGACAGATACTTTGAGATCTTTTATAGAATGTCCTGGGAGATTGAAGTGTTTTCCTACTGGTTTCTCTGTCTTGTGATTCCTGGTATCAGATTTATGTCCATTTATCCTTTGGCGTAGGGTTTGGCCTGTTTGTCCAATATAGAGAGCTGAAGGGCACTGTTGGCATTTTATTGCATACACAATGTTGGAAGATGAGCAATTAAATAGTCCTGAGATGGTATGTTTGAAGTTGTTGGGGCAAGTAATGGTGTTGTCCAGGTTTATGTGGCAGCAAAGTTGGCATCTGGGTTTATTGCAGGCTCTGCAATAAACTATTCATATAGTTATGAATAGGAATAGGAACAGGGTGGGGAGTGGAGAGCTCAGCGTTCAGGAGAAGGCTTTTACTTTTGATCTGAAATAGTTACCTTTTCCCAAAATTGACCATTCCTCATTCATAGCATCAATGCAGAGCCTGCGATGTGGTGCATGCAAGCGTTTCCCCTGCCCCTTCGACTGCCAATCAAACCCCAAATCCCCCCTCTCCGCTCCAAAACCCAAATTCCACAGTCCAAGCTAGGTTATTTCTATTCTCCAGTTGGCTCATCCGGACAGCTCCTATCAAGATGGCCATTCGGCATCTGCATCAAATTGATAGCGTTGTCCAGATGTACCATCAAATGAGGAGGAAGACTTTTTCGGCTCACCGAATTGCTAGTGCTTCGGCCGACACATGGACATCTAAATGCTAATTACCGCAGAGTTTAAGTATAGGCTAAAGTCCAAGCAGGGATTTATTTATTTTTTTAAATGCAGACACCTGGACGCCTTCTGTCTACTTGTGCATATTTTTCACTACGTCTGCGCTGTTCTCCCCCTACTTTTACACACACACACACACACACACACACACACACAGAGAGGCGCTTTGAACAGGAGGTAGTTTAGCAGTCTGCTGAATCCAAGCCTCACGTGGGTTGGGAGGTGGGGAAAAGTCTGTTCATCTCTCACAGAAGCTGCCAGCTAAATCCCAGCTAAATAGTAACATGTGTTTAGAATAGCTAAAATAGGTACAAGGAAGGAAGGGGGGGGGAGAAAAAATTTCATTACACCTGTATTGGTTTCAAAAGCAAGGAAAACTGGACTTTGTTGTTGGTGGTGTTAATGAAAATTTGGAGACAGTACCAGATCAAACAAAGTCTGAAGTGTGAGAGATTACAAAGATGTTTTGGGCGACATCCTGCAGCACAGATCATACTTTGAAATTGCCTGCGATATTATGTACCAAAATTTAGTGACAATTTATTTGTGAGAATAATTGCGAGTGCACTGAAAAACCCATCTGTGGTGGGATGGAAGGAAAGTGAGGAATGGAGAAGGTGAGATCTGGAAGTGTTACTGGCCTATTTTTTTAAATGATCGGTGGGGGGGGGGAGAGAATAGCACATTAGGAAATATCTGCTAGAGGATGTACTTTGTGTAAATATTGCCAGTGTTGTGAGGTATGTAATATTTATGTAACAGAAGTACAATAGGATTGATTCAGATGATTTATACGCTGCCCTTTGCATAAGTCACAGGGTGGTTTGCAACAAAATGAAATGAGATGCATAGAATAGAATACATAAATCTTTTTTTAAAAAAATCAAAAACAAACAAGCAACCACCATCCTTAAAATAACAACATAACAAGAAACACTAATAGCAACAACAGCAATTAATCCATCTGTCTAACCAGGTCTCCCCGCTTTCAAATATCCACTAAAATGGTACTTCTCACCAGCAGCCTAAAACTGTAAAGAAGTGTGGTCCGATGCAGCTCAGTTGCGAGTAAGTTCCACATTTGAGGAGCCACCACTGAAAAGGTCCTTTTCTTGGCTTCCACATCATCATCATCAAATTAAATTTGTATACCACCCTTCACACACAGGGCTCAGGGAGATACTTCATCCTGCATAGAAACAACCGAGAGTGTCTCATCTACTGATCTTAAAGCACAGTCAGATCAATATGTAATATTTGCATACTGGATTGTAGATGCAATGTGTACAGTAATTTCACAATTTAAAATTACCTAAAATAAGAGACAAAGATAACTATATGCCAAGGAAAATGGATGTGAGATGGATGCTAGAGAAAGTCATTTTAAAAGCTGCATGCAAGCATTTTGTAATTAGTTATAACAATCTCTGGCAGGCAAGTGGACTGATAAGCAACAAGGACTCTCTGCCAGTTTTGTGTAAGTTTATTTACAAGAAAAACACACCCAGAGCACGGCATTCAGCCTCCTCTCATTAACAGTAGTTGATCAGTATGACTCATCATCCCACCCCCAACAGGAAGAACGCCAAAATCCCTCCTTTCACCTCCTTCCCTTGCTTTGTTCTCTGAGCTTCTCCAGTCTTCTAGTACAAGAACTGAACGGCTGGCCTCTCTCTTCCCCACTCCCATAAGACACAGCCTTTGACTCTGGCTTATCTGCTGGTTGCCTGGCAATGATCTGGCTGACTTCCAACTTTTCCTCTCCTTGGGAGCTAACAGTGTCTTCCCTGGGAAGGAGGGGGGCTGGGCTGTCCTCTCGATACTCTGACAGACAGCTCTCATCTGCAGAGTCGTCCCCTTGCTCGCTTAACTCAATTTCTGTGGCTGATTCTTCCACTGTGCTTTGGGGGGGGGCACATTCCTGACAATAGTGATATATCTATTTGTTGTATATGCTAAGGAGGATGTAAGTTGAGCGGCTTATGTATCTAACAGCTGGCTATTGTGCAGAATTTATATGAGAATAATAATAATAATAATAATAATAATAATAATAATAATAATAATAATAATTTATTTGTACCCACCCATCTGGCTGGGTCTCCCCAACCACTCTGGGCAGCTTCCAACAAATATTTAAATACATTAAAATATCACAGATTAAAAACTTCCCTAAGCAGGCCTTCAGGTATTTTCTGAATGTCAGGTAGTTGTTTATCTCATTGACCTCTGATGGGAGGGCATTCCACAGGGCGGGTGCCACTAACAAGAAGGCCCTCTGCCTGGTTCCCTGTAGCTTTGCTTCTCGCAGTGAGGGAACCGCCAAAAGGCCCTCAGAGCTGGATCTCATCTCTGATATGACTTATACATACAATGGAAGTTGTTCATCTCACACTGTGGGGTTGCTTTTTATGGGCAGAGCCAAGCCACACCCAGTCCCAGGAACACCAGGGGACTTCCAGGGATGGAAAATGTGCATTTCTTGTAAACCACTCAGAAGTTTTACTAAAACCAAGTGATGTATATGTGTGAGATATATATAAATAAAAAACCATGGAGCAGCTTTTGCCTCATCTGATGAGCAGGATCCAGCAGGGTGGGGAGAGAGAGGGGGCAGGGGAGGAAGGAAAAATAAGCTCATGCCAGCAATGGAAAATGTGCAGCACCATTAGTTGTGACTCTCAATTTGTAAATCACTTAGATGGTAATAAAAACCCAAGGGGGATGGGGGGTGGAGTGGCGAAGCCCAACTTTCCACAGGCTAAATAATTCAGAGAGAAAGGGAGAGTGGGGAGGGGATCCAGCCCCACAAATACGGAGCGCTAAACAAAACAAACGACAGAATCTGGGCAGATAGATTAAAGCATAAAGCCCATTTGAGTGTTTCCTTAAATCTTTGGTAATATAGCTGGTGTTTGTGCTCCTTTGCTTAGGTTCATATACCCTGTGAGTTAGCTGAGCATGCACTTAGTTTTCTGGGAACGCCAAGAATCAGGAAGAGTTCGGAGCTCAGTTGCGGCTGACCGCATCTGCCCCATACATCTAGAGCACTATAATTCCACTTAAACTATCACAGAGTCCCTCAGAGAATCCTGCAAATTATAGCCTGCCAAAAGTGCTGTTAGGAGACCCCTGCCCCCCTCACATAACTAAAACTCCCAGAGTTCCTTGGGAAGAGGGATTGACAATGCACCACTCTGAGAATTGTAGCTCGGTGAGAGGAACAGAGGTCTCCTAACAAGTCTCGGCACCCTTAACAGCTGGGGGGAGATGTAATCTAACAAAATCTGGAAGGTACCACACTATCTCTAGGTTAGATTGACTGATTCAAAACCTTTTTATTAAATAAGAAGCCATCCTCAATTTTCATCAGCCCCAGCCAGAGTGGTCAGAGTGGAAACTATAGTTCATCTACTTCTGGAGGGCACCAGGTTGGCTGCCCTGATCTGATTTGGAATTTTAGAGTTGGGACCATAGAAGTCATCCAACCCAATTATCTGCTTTATAGAGGATCTGCAATGCAGAATGCAGCTACAGCAGCTTTCCCCAACCTGATGCCCTCCAGACTTCTCCTCCTCCTTACACTACATTACTTACTCCTTACATCACACTAGAGAGCCATCACACTAGAGAGCCTGAAGTCCACCAGGTTGGGGGAGGCTGAGCTACAACATCTCTCACAGATGGCAGACTGTAGACCACACCTTCTTAGCTCTTTCATTGTAACCTTGGGAGCGGAGTATCAGTTTACCCTCTCTTTATCTCCTCAAGATCTCCCTCTCACAATCCATTATGTCTGGAATACAAATCACGCTTCCTTTCTGACAAAGCGATGGACTTTAAAAGCAGCAGTAAAGCATTAACATTTTCCCCCAAAAGTGCAGATAATATACATTTTCAATTCCTCCTGGCAGCCAACATCTACCCTCCAGAACAGCCGGCATATAACATGCTGAACTGTTTCGCGGTAAAATGTAGTACCCTCCTGAGCACCGGGGAATATATCTCGCTGACGGATAGCATCAGAATGCCTTGAGTCATTTATTGCCTAAACACACACACATCTCCCAAGCCTGTTAAAATATGTAAACTTCAGCAAAGAAAATAGAGACACTAAATTAAATGGTTCCGTTCTACTGAGGTCAATAATGCCATGGATATGCTCCCAGTTTCATAGGCATCAGATTATGGAGAGGGCAGTCCATGCACATCAACCCTTTTTATTCAGGATTAATTCTTGCTATAGCCAGCAGGAAAAAAAAAAAGGAGGCAGAAGAATGTAGTGCCCAGTGACTCACTTGGTTTGTGGAGGATATGGCACCATGTCTGCAGTGTCTAATACATAGGGTGGTTGTGTTTATCTTGCGAACCACCCTGAGACTTGAAGATATAGGGTAGTGGGGATGCGAGTGGCGCTGTGGTCTAAACCACTGAGCCTCTTGGGCTTGCCAATCGGAAAGTTGGCGGTTCGGATCCCAGCAATGGAGTGAGCTCCCGTTGCTCTGTCCCAGCTCCTGCCATCCTAGCAGTTTGAATGCACACCAGTTGTTGTTGTTGTTGTTGTTTAGTTGTTTAGTCATGACTCCATGGACCAGAGTACACCAGGCACTCCTGTCTTCCACTGCCTCCCGCAGTTTGGTCAAACATGTTGGTAGCTTTGAGAACACTGTCCAACCATCTCATCCTCTGTCGTCCCCTTCTCCTTATGCCCTCAATCTTTCCCAACATCAGGGTCTTTTCCATCTTCTCATGAGATGGTCAAAGTATTGGAGCCTCAGCTTCAGGATCTGTCCTTCCAGTGAGCACTGAGGGCTGATTTCTATCAGAATGGAAAGGTTTGATCTTTTTGCAGTCCACGGGACTCTCAAGAGTCTCCTCCAGCACCATAATTCAAAAGCATCAATTCTTCGGCGATCAGCCTTCTTTATGGTCCACCTCTCACTTCCATACTTCACTACTGGGAAAACCATCGCTTTAACTATACGGACCTTTGTCAGCAAGGTGATGTCTCTGCTTTTTAAGATGCTGTCTAGGTTTGTCATTGCTTTTTTTCCAAGAAGCAGGCGTCTTCTAATTTCATGACTGCTGTCACCATCTGCAGTGATCATGGAACCCAAGAAAGTGAAATCTCTCACTGCCTCCATTTCTTCCCCTTCTATTTGCCAGAAGGTGATAGCACCAGTGGCCATGATCTTAGTTTTTTTGATGTTGAGTACAAGTAGATAAATAGGTACCGCTGTGGTGGGAAGATAAATGGCATTTTCGTGTGCTCTTGTTTCCATCATAGTGTTCCATTGCACCAGAAGTGGTTTACTCATGCTGGCTACATGACACGGAAAGCTGTGGACAAATGCCTGCTCCCTTGGCCTGAAAGTGACATAAAGGCCACAACCCCATAGTCACATTTGACTGGACTGAACCATCCTGGGGTCCTTTACCTTTACCCTTATAGGCAAGTATATAAATTTTAATAATAATAATAATAATAATAATAATAATAATAATAATAATGCAATGGCAGCATGTGCCATCTGGCAATTATAATTAATTATTATTTTATATAACACTTAACTGTAACGCTGAAGTTTCCAGGCATTGTACACTGTCAGATTTAGGTAGCAGGAAGCTTATGAGAGTTTTCATTTGAAATCTGCCAAAATGTAACATAGTATATTAATTTAAAGATAATAAAATTATGAGAATGAATGTATTGCAAGCCTAAATGTGCAATCCTGTACATATTTACTCATAAACAAACTTCATTGAGTTTTGGTCGAACTGAGCTGCACTGTAGTCAGTGGGACTTACTTCTGAGTAGAAATGTATAGGATCGCACTATCAGTGTTCGAACTATTCCCCCCCCCATACAGTCAAGAGAGGAGCCTGAGACTCAGCATTACTCTAAATCTTGGTTTCTGTCTTGCAAATGACCATATATTTTTTTCAATTTATTCATTTTGCCACTCTCGAGACCTCTCATCCATTCTTTCAGCACTGCAGTTTCATAATTATGCCTCATTCTAGTAATTAATATTTTCACTAAAGTTGGAAATGAACATTGAATTTATGTGGGATTTGCAAACTATTACATCATAGTAGCCCAACCAACTATTCACTGGCTTACAAGGGAGTGTAATTGATTAAATAGTCCCAAAATGCCTGAAGGTTTTGAATTTTAGAAAGTTAAATGAAACTGCACATTAGAAAGTGGCACTTGAATTCAATATTTTGACTATTGCGTTCAACATCTGAAGGATGAAATTGGGTTTTATCCAGTTTGGAATATTTGCAAAGATTGGTTTCCATCGCACTGCAACTGTTAAGTTGCTCTGACAACTTTGCATCTCGCATATTTCGGATCCAGCACGCAGCAACTGCTGTCTCCTGTGCTGAATATTTATGAATACCCAGCTTCACAGGTGGCAGCAAAGATAATCAAAAAGAGAGAGTTTTGTCAGTGAATTTATTTTGACTATCAAAACCTTCATCTGGCCTCGTGTGCAATTCTTTCTGCAGCCTTGGATTGATCAGATGAAGTCCTACAGGAGTCTCCAGTGAATCATTCCACCTCCAGAGAGAAGCTACTGCTGAACGTTCATGAAGAGGAACACTTAAGTAAGTTCAGGGATTGGTAAAACGGGCAGATCTAATGGATTTGTTTGGCTGGCGGAGAGAAAAACAAATTATCGATTGATTAATATTTAGCAATTGCTGAGCAGAGGAGTTAATGAAATCTGATGTCCTGCGATTGATTAGACACATTATTTATCTGAAACTCTGTCAAAATATGTCATGACCATTTGGTTTCTCATCTGTGTTAATTCAGCAACTTTGCAAGCAGAGGATTGCTGGGGTACAAAGAATTTGCTTCAGCCTGGAGGTTACAGATAGGGTTATTTGGATATCTGTGAGTTTCCAGTACGGAAGCAGAACATGCACATTTGCTGCTACAATTAAATATCCCAAGTAGGCAAATATTGGTTTGCAAATATTGCTGTCAACTGGGCCAGGGAAGTAGTGGGATGTGCAAGTTAACCAATGGTGCATGCAATGTGAAGCAGTGATTCAGAACAGCATTGATTTATGCTGCAATGTGCACTTTCGTGATGCATAATTAAAATTGCACATGAGTGGGCAAGAGTGAATCAAATATGTGCCTCTTTCAGTGCTTTCAAATGGGGCAACTGATGGGCAATTGTGCACGATCGCATGCTTGCAGCATGCAGCATATATCTCGATTCACCACCTGAACACTGCCGTGAAAACAAATTCCTCCTCTTCTCCACTTTTCAGTTATAAATAGGCCAGATCAAGTTGGATCAGTGCAAGCTGGGGATGGCATTCGAGACAGGCAGAAATCCTTCAAGGCACCTGAGCAGTGAAGGCTCACCTAAACCTACCTCTCAAAATTTAGCAGCTTTGAGCGGGGCTGGGATAAGTGGCGATCTTGAGCAAATTGGAGTCTTTTAGCACCTCAAAGCTTACTGCGGGATGGGGCTGGATTGAGATGATGCTGTCTCAGTTTCCTCGTTGCATCTTTAAGTTGTATCAGCAAGGTAAGGCAAAGAACTGTTATGCGAATTGGTGCCTGGCCAGCATTGTCTGGCGATGGTAGTTAAATACTTTTTTTTTGCTACAAATCAGCTTCATGAGTAATCCATAAGACAAGATGACCCTTTGGGTCCGTTCCAACTGCAGTTCTATGATTCTACATGGGACCTAGTCTAGCCCATTCCATTGTCTCTTGCCTTCCTCTTTAGCACACGGGAAAGCAGAAAATTGGCGGTTGTTGTTTAGTTGTTTAGTCATGTCCAACTCTTTGTGACCCCATGGACCAGAGCACGCCGGGCACTCCTGTCTTCCACTGCCTCCCGCAGTTTGGTCAGACTCATGTTGCTAGCTTGAAGAAGAAGAAGAAGAAGAGGAGGAGGAGGAGGAGGAGGAGGAGGAGGAGTTTGGATTTGATATCCCGCTTTTTACTACCCGAAGGAGTTTCAAAGCAGCTAACATTCTCCTTTCCCTTCCTCCCCCACAACAAACACTCTGTGAGGTGAGTGGGGCTGAGAGACTTCAGAGAAGTGTGACTAGCCCAAGGTCACCCAGCAGCTGCATGTGGAGGAGTGGGGAATCAAACCCGGTTCACCAGATTATGAGTCTAGCACTCTTAACCACTACACCACACTAGCTCTCAGAACACTGTCCAACCATCTCATCCTCTGTCGCCCTCTTCTCCTTGTGCCCTCAATCTTTCCCAACATCAGGGTCTTTTCCAGGGACTCTTCTTTTCATGAGGTGGCCAAAGTATTGGAACCTCAGCTTCAGGATCTGTCCTTCCAGTGAACACTCAGGGCTGATTTCCTTCAGAATAGATATTCTTGCAGTGCATGAGACTCTCAAGAGTCTCCTCCAGCACCATAATTCAAAGCATCAATTCTTCGGTGATCAGCCTTCTTTATAGTCCAGCTCTCACTGCCATACGTCACTACTGGGAAAACCTTTGTCAGCAAGGTGATGTCTCTGCCTTTTAAGAAGGCTGTAGGCTTCTGCAAAAAAGGGTCCAGCGATCAACATTCAACTAATCAAAACCTTTTTTCTTTTCTTTTTTAGGTGGAAACATCAAAAAGGAAATCAACCTCCGAAAAATGACCTATTAAAGGACTAGAAGAAGCATATGCCACCTATCTGCAAGAATTATTTCCCAGCTAAGACAAAGCACTTTTTAATGCCTTTTTAATTGACAGTACAGGATAATTGAACAGATGCCAGCTTGAAAAGTTTGCTTCCCTTTATTATTCCCGAGTAGAGGTGAGCAGCTCACTTAAATACAGACATGTGGAACCTTAACTTTTGCAGATATATCTGCGTTTGTGAACTTTGGCATTTCATGTTGCGGAAACTGATTCCCAAAAAGCACACATGATTTTGGGAGTGCTGTGATTTTTGTGGTTTCCAACTGTTCCACTTTTAGATTGTGGCATTTAAAAACTGGTTGAATGGCTTTATTACTCTTAACTTGTTTGGTTAAGTCACTTTAAATCTCTGTACACCACCCTGGAATCTGTTTTTGGATGAAAGACAATTTATAAAACAAACAAACAGATACCCGCATATCTTGATTCCACCTCAGTGTCCCTGCAGAGCCCACAAAGCTCATCCAGTGGCTTTATTATGGTTAGGTTAATAAAATTAATAATAATAATAATAATAATAATAATAATAATAATAATAATAATAATTTATACCCCTCCCATCTGACTGGGTTTCTCCAGCCACTCTGGGCAGCTCTCAACAGAACATTATAAACACAATAAAAGATCAAACATTAAAAACTTCCCTAAACAGGGCTGCCTTCAGATGTCTTCTGTAAGTCAGATAGTTGATTATTTCCTTGACATCTGATGGGAGGGTGCCACCACCGAGAAGGCCCTCTGCCTGGTTCCCTGTAACCTCACTTCTTGCAGGGAGGGAACCACCAGAATGCCATCGGAGCTGGACTTCAGTGTCCGGGCAGAACGATGGGGTATAGAGGTTCCTTCAGGTATACTGGGTCGAGGCCATTTAGGGCTTTAAAGGTCAGCACCAACACTTTGAATTGTGCTTGGAAACGTACTGGGAGCCAATGTAGGTCTTTCATGACCGGTGTTATATGGTCTCGTGTTATATGGTTGTGATGTTCATCCTGTCTGACCTGGAATTTTAAAAAAATATTCATAGAATCCTAGAGTTGGAGGAGACCACAAGGGCCATCCAGTCCAACCCCCTTCCAAGCAGGAAACACCATCAAAGCATTCCTGACAGGTGGCTGTCAAGCCTCTGCTTAAAGACCTCCAAAGAAGGAGACTCCACCACACTCCTTGGTAGCAAATTCCACTGCCGAACAGCTCTCACTGTCAGGAAGTTCTTCCTAATGTTGATATAAAGATATTGAATGTCTTTATATCAACCTATGCCATGTTTCCTTCTGTTTTTAACCAAGTTGTCTGCTTATCTTCTAGGGAAGCGGTGATTGGAGCCAGCACTTCGTGGCTGCCTGTTTGCTTTGGCTGGCTACAGGGGATGATGGGATAGCCCACCAAATCTTAAAATTTAAATTGGTCAGTGGTGGCTTGGAAGTGGGCTGGAGCTTCAGCAGTGGACCAGAGAGACCAAGACTTCACTCCAGTCCACCACTGGGGTATTTAAGCCAGCTGCACTGGGAGCCAACAGTGCAGCTGGCAGCTGATCATCCTACTCACCCACCTGCCCTACAAATTGGCATTGCCCTCAAAGTAAGTGGGCATTGCATATGGAGGACGTTGCTGTTGAGATAATTGGTCGCTGTATTTGGGGCCAGGAAGGATTTGGTCTGCAGACCAATTGGGCCCGTTTGGGGGTTTTGCCTTCCTCATAGCACTTTGGGCAGATAAGGCATTGGGTTGAATCCTTGGTCTATTTCTAGGGGGTGAGGTGGAGCATCACCCCCTTGATTGGGTGAGATAGCTCAGAGTACCCTAGTAAAGGGTTCTGGGTGGAAGGTTCCATCCAGAAGTCCAGGTGAGGGCTGGACAGGCCATAGAACTTCCAAATGGTAGCCTGGGGTCAGCTTAGTTGACCTGTGTCTTGAGATGACTCTTAACCCAGGCCTGTCCTTGTTCGATGTCAGCCGCCAGGCAGCAGGCTGACAGGATACATACCCAATGCGCCTAAGTGTACTGACATTTGTAACCAATAAAGTTGTGGCCATTTTCAATTCAATGAGTCAGTTCATTCTTGTTTCATCACCCCTTCCTGGCTCCCCTGGGCTCACTGAGCATGGGCCCACATGACTAATGCCATGATGCGGCTGATAAATGCAATTAATAAGTATTCCATAGCAATAATAAATAAGCTTCTTTTGTGAACTTGCCTGCTGCTTCATTTATTGCTGTGTTCAATCTTGTTTTAGTGCTTTTCAGCCAGGGAATCCTGAATCCTGGCTGGGAGCTGTAGGGTGGGAGAGCAGATCAACCACAGCATCTAGATCCCAGCTGATTCTAACGGACCACGGCAAGAGGAGAGGGTGGTATCGATGTCATTTTTTGTTGTGGCAGCTCCAAGCTGAAAGAGCCAAGACCCTCAAAATTGGGACCTTGCCTAGGGAATGGGCCGGCTTATGTGCATGAAAAGCGCCCCAGAAAAAATGAGACACCCCTTTTTCTGCATGATTGTGGCAGCCATTGTGGGTGCTCAGTGCTGGCAAGATTCCCACAAGTGGCAGCCAGTGTGAGTCTGTAGAAAAGGGTGTTGTGTGATGCCCAACGCATTTTGAAGTTGCATTGAGTGTCAGGATTTACGATCTCACTCTCACACCAAGAGATGGCAAGCTGGTGGTTTTATATCTTTCAGATTTATTGCTATTTACACAGGAGCTCAGTCCCGAGCACACAGTTCGATCATCCTCACTCCAGAGGTCAGTTGAGCCCACTGATGGGTGGTCTCTTTTCCAACAGGAAATACGCCATTGGCGGCTCCTCCTCTTGTGGGCTCGATGCTAAGCCTGAACTCTGCCCTATCTCCAAGAGCGAGGACACTCCGGAACTGACCGTTCCGCTTGTGTCTCCTCCCCTGAGAGTCTGTCTGAAAATTGCGGCTCCTCTGCTTGCCTTATGTCGCCCTGGACATTTATGACCTACATTCCAGGAGTGGAGGGGATCACTTCACCCTCTGCCTGTGAATAAAGCAACCCTCCATCACTTTCTGCCTGCCCCCCCTTCCTAGGTCCTGGGAGCCCTCGCTTTCACTCTGGGGGGCAGGAGCATTCCTGACATTGAGGGCTTCTTTGGCAGCAGAGAGTTCCTTCATTGCTGGGAGAGCCAGTTGGAGGGACACCTCTTGCCTTCTCCCATCCCTCTCTAGCAACAAAGCCCAGGGAATTGAGATTGCAACCTTAATATGGATTGCATTTTGATGCAATTATTTCGTAAAAACCAGCTGGAATCTTCCATGAGGGGAGGTGTGCCTCTCTCTGTATATTTCTTTGTCTGTCTGTCATTCTTTCTATCCATCCATTCTTCCATCTATAGGCAGCGCCTAATCTATGCTACTGCCTGCATCTTGATATTAGAAGAAGCAGAAGAGTTTGGATTTGATATCCCGCTTTATCACTGCCCGAAGGAGTCTCAAAGTGGCTAACATTCTCCTTTCCCTTCCTCCCCCACAACAAACACTCTGTGAGGTGAGTGGGTCTGAAAGACTTCAAAGAAGTGTAACTAGCCCAAGGTCACCCAGCAGCTGCATGTGGAGGAGCGGAGACGCGAACCCGGTTCCCCAGATTATGAGTCTACTGCTCTTAACCACTACGCCACACTGGCTCTCAATGTGGCAGGCCTCTTCACTGCACTGTTTCTGATGCCTGCTAGAAGCCTCCCTATTTAGGCAGCCCTATCCTACCCTGACGTGCTATTTTCATTATTTCATTCAATTTCAAAATTGGTTCCTTTTATGTACATTTCCATAATTGCATTATGTTTTTTGTCTGTAAAGGCTGTTTTTATTAGTACCGGTAATCAATATTTTATACCATTTTATATACATTTTAGTTTTTGGTTTTTATTAAATGACATAGAATTCATGCTAAATAAATAATATACAAACATTTCATTGAGACCTGAGCACAGTATTTTTTTGTTGGTTTGCTTATTTAAAGTTACAGGTGGATAGTCGTGTTGGTCTGCCATAGTCGAAACAAAATAGAAAATTCTTTCCAGTAGCACCTTAGAGACCAACTGAGTTTGTTCTTGGTATGAGCTTTCGTGTGCATGCTGAAGTATCTGAAGAAGTGTGCATGCACACGAAAGCTCATACCAAGAACAAACTCAGTTGGTCTCTAAGGTGCTACTGGAAAGAATTTTCTATTTTGTTTTGCTTATTTAAAAGCACTTCTAAACCACCTTAGGTTTTAAAATCTCCAAGCGGCATACAACCGTACAACACAAAAATGATGAAGCAGTACAATGAAGGCAGTGAGAAGATAGAATAGAAACAGATGTTCAGAAATAGCAGGGTCTGTTCTTATGGGTCAGGGAAAGTTTGGGCAAAATCCTTCCACTGATACAACCACTCTTGCCATAGAATCATATCAGTGACTTGTGTTCCTAACAGATAGGGTGGAGTTGGTCTTCTTTGTGTGTAAATAATTTTTATTAAAGACTGGTTTAAATTTACGAACTATCTGAAAGATAATGATACTCAATTGAATACGTTTATAGGACTTCAAGAAGCTTTGTAGACAAATGAAGAAATATTATTGTAATTATGAATTTTGTAGTGATTATTATGTATATGATAGTTTAAGCAATGATAGACTAAAGATGTATAGATTGAAAAGATAGAAACTTGAAAGCCATGTGGAAGGTCTGAGGGAAGTCATGGCTATGAATGTCAGAAAGGTGGAAAATATGGATGATTATGCGTGAATTAATCTTTTTTCTGTAGTGTTTGTGCATTAAAACAATAAAAATTATTATTAAAAAAAGTTTTACAATTTTGTACTGATCACAATAAACGTTATCTCAAAGAAAAAAGAAATGCAATTCTCAAATCCCCCCCCCCCAGGACTTCCTTCAACTTCCCCTTCTGATTATTTACATATTGCTTTCTCCTGCTTGTTTTAGTGTACCTTAATATTACATTCTTTAAGTTAAGTATTGTTCTGTTCTTATCATTTTTATACCATAATAGTTTTCAGATTGTCTCATAGACTTGTTATTTTCCCAATTATTACATCTTAATCTCTATGTTCGTTTTGTTAATTGTAAGCGTTTACTCAAATCCTGCTGGTGAGTCCACTTCTTTGCAATGTTTCTGTAGATACAACATAAATGGTTCCCTGTCTTTTTCAAAGCCTCTATTGTCCTTGTCTCTGATTTGCCCAGTTAGCTTCTCCATTTCAGCATATTCCATCCATCAGTTTTTCTTGCCATTCTACTTTAGTTGGTACCTTATTGTCCTTCCATTTGGAGGCTAGTAGAATCCTAGCCGCTGTTGTCACATACATATACAGGTATAACTTATTATGCTCTTTTGACAAATCTTGACCTGTAATGACTAACAAGAAAGCTTCTGGCTTTTTAACAATTGTTGGTCTTGGTCTTAAACATTAACAAAGTAATATTGATAAATTGCTTTTGCTCGCCTGCATGCGGAACAATGGATCTCCATATTAGAGATGTGTATGCAGGAATGTCAACCCAGGCCCATAAACGATTGTTTGAATTGCAACTGCAAAGTCAGCACCCTATCCTTGGGAAAGAGAAGAGAGATTTAAATCTTGTCTTATCGTTCTGGCATAAATGGCCCCTGAGGTTCCAGAGAGAAACGCCCAAGTAGGGATTGTGCAAAAGTTTGTACATTTGAAGTTACAGGGCAAATGCAGTTGTCTTAAAGAATTAACATCTGCCTGTATAATAAATAGCTCAGAGCATGCTAAAATGCTGGAATGTAGGGGTGGCATCCAAGGAAATCATTGTGGCAGTAGAACGACTTTCTCTTTTGTGGTGGAGCTTCTCCTTCCCCCATGTGCCCTCTCCCAATTTGCTGTGGGGTTCCCCCTCCAAACCCAGGGGTGGTGCAGGGGCAGAAGAGGGAGAGGAGGAAGGGGAATTTCCACTGCAACTCTGAAGCAGAGTTGGAAGGGACCCCAAGGGTCATCTAATTCAACTCCCGTCAATGCAGGAATCACAGCTAATGAACCCCTGACAGATGACCATCCAACTTCTGCTTCAAACCCTCCAGTGAAGGAGAGTCCACCATCTTCCAAGGGAGTCAATTCCAGCAGAAGGGAAGTTTCAGTTCTGAATAAAGGAGTAAGGCTTCTTACCCTTTCTTCTCAGGCTACTTCTTCCTGATCAAAATGACCACCCCCGACCTGCTCTCTCAGCCCTGAGTTCTCACTGGAAGGACAGATCCTGAAGACGAGACTCCAATACTTTGGCCACCTCCTGAGAAGAGAAGAATAGATGGAGGGCACAAGGAGAAGGGGATCAAACCTATCCATCAAGATCAAACCTATCCATTCTGAAGGAAATCAGCCCTGAGTGCTCACTGGAAGGACAGATACTGAAGCTGAGGCTCCAATACTTTGGCCACCTCATGAGAAGAGAAGACTCCCTGGAAAAGACCCTGATGTTGGGAAAGATGGAGGGCACAAGGAGAAGGGGACGACAGAGGACAAGATGGTTGGACAATGTTCTCGATGCTACCGACATGAGTCTGACCAAACTGCGGGAGGCAGTGGAAGACAGGAGTGCCTGGTGTGCTCTGGTCCATGGGGTCACGAAGAGTCGGACACGACTAAACGACTAAACAAGAACAACAAAATTGACTAAACAACAATCTGTTCTCTAGCCCATTGAGGAAGAGTTACAAGAGTCTCTTTCTCTATCATCTGCACTACCCACACATACAAATCACCTGAAAATAATCCAAAAGTGTTCTTCTCCCCTCACCCCCACCACAAGCCCTCTGCTACAGGGATGAGCAACCTGTGGTCCTCACTTTGATTCTGATCTGCAACTCCCATCAGACCTCCCATAAAGGCTGAGGTTAATGGAAGTGGCAGTCCCAAAATATCTAGAGTCACAGGACCCATATCTCTGCTCTGCTAGCTATGGCAGCACATACAGTGTGAGTCCATAATCTAATGCCCATTCCAGATGCAAACGCCTAACCTTGCAACTGAAGAGAGAGTAATAGGAGGTTTAGGTAACTCTGTGGCTCTTACACATTTCACTTATGAACTTCTAAAGTTTTTAAATTATGGGGTTTAACTGCTGTGAGTTGCCAGCCTGGGGACGTTCTGGATCTGTAGGTGCTCGGCTGTTCTCTAAAATTGAAATCTGTCCATCTTACTGTCATCTCTTCCTCCCTACAAGATCCTGGGCACAGATGGTTGTCCACTAAATCTACTGTCACATTCTTCATAAGTCTTCTGAGCCAAGTGTTCCTCCTGACTGAAGGAGTGGAGAATCACTCTGCCTATAGGATTTTGCTAAAAAGTTTAAACACCTTTCATAATATGGGCACCAAAAATGCAACGGCACAGAGGCAGATGAACACAATGGTGAGGCTGCTTTTGTCTCCTCTGTATATTTCTGTGTGGTGGTCTTGTCTCCCTCCCAAAATGCTGACTCTCATTAGCTCTTTAGGGCTGTTTCCAAGAGAGCCAGTGTGGTGTAGTGGTTAAGAGTGGTAGACTTGTAATCTGGTGAACCGGGTTTGTGTCCTCACTCATCCACATGCAGCTGCTGGGTGACCTTGGGCTAGTCACACTTCTCTGAAGTCTCTCAGCCCCACTCACCTCACAGGGTGTTTGTTGTGGGGGAGGAAGGGAAAGGAGAATGTTAGCCACTTGGAGACTCCTTCGGGTAGTGATAAAGTGGGATTTCAAATCCAAACTCCTCCTCCTCCCCTTCTTCTTCTTCTTCTTTCCATTATCTTCCATCCCACCTCACACATTCGGCTTTGCAGGTAGGTGTTCCATTCATGGTCTGGCTGCTTTTCTTCAGGAATGACCATTTTTATTTTATTTTATTTTATTTTATTATTTTATAATGTTTATTACAAAACAATTTACATAGAACATAAACACAATGAAAATCAACATAGACAGACCATAAACACTGACTAACAGGACCTCGTTTGACATTACATAGCCCTTAATGGTTCACATCATTGTGCTTTTTGTACCTTACTAGTCTATATGCACTTCATTTTTATTATTCTTTTCAGTTAATTATCGGGGGGGGGGTACTTTATAATTTCCTTAAACATCAAGATTCAATACAAATCTGTTAGGAGATTTGTGTCATTACAGTACTTTTTAAGATATTCTTTGAACTTTGTCCAATCTTTACTAAATTTATGGTTGTAATTTCCTCTTATTCTCCCCGTCATCCTTGGAAGTTCTGAATATCCTATCATCTTTGTTGCCAATCGGTTTTTGTGGGGATTACATCACCTTTCCAGTTTTTTGCCATTAAAACCCTCGCCATTGTGATACATAAAAAGGGTTCTGTTGGTTTTTTGTATATCAATGAACATAATGCCTAACCAAAAGGCTTCAGGGTTTTGTATTGTTTTTGGAAACTAGAATTTAAATATATTTTTGAGTTCATTGTATATTATATCCCAAAATTCTCTTATCTTCGCACAGTCCCATCACATATAGAGGAGGATGTCATATAGAGGAGGGAGTAAGGTTGTTTTCTGCTGCTCCAGAGAAGCGGACACGGGGCAATGGATTCAAACTACAAGAAAGAAGATTCCACCTAAACATTAGGAAGAACCTCCTGACAGTAAGAGCTGTTTGACAGTGGAATTTGCTGCCAAGGAGTGTGGTGGAGTCTCCTTCTTTGGAGGTCTTTAAGTGGAGGCTTGACAGCCATCTGTCAGGAATGCTTTGATGGTGTTTCCTGCTTGGCAGGGGGTTGGACTGGATGGCCCTTGTGGTCTCTTCCAACTCTAGGATTCTATGAGAGATTGCCTGAAAATAGGAATATAGGAAGCTGCCGTATACTGAATCAGACCAGATGATGCATCCCTTCTCTTCTTAGGCAGTGCTGGTCTAAGATCTCCCACGTTTCCCCAAAATAAGAAGCATTGCACTTGCAACTATGCAAATGCACACAAATATGATTTTTGTGGTCTCTACTCACACAAGAAACAATAATTTGGAGATGAGGCTGAGCATGCAAATTTCTCCAAAGCTGTTTTGCATTTTATAAGGTCTTCTGTCCCCCCCCCCCTTCCCTCTGGAAACAATTGCGTGCTATATTACACATTGCACATGTATGCTAATCTTAGTTTCAATAAGGGAAATTTCTCCCGTCTGCAGGATTACGGCATTAAACATTTAGCGGGCTGCTTTTGCTCTCCTCTGCGGTTTCAACAATTTAATCTTTCATACTTGATTCATGTAACAACAACAAAACCTCAACTGGGTCAAAGAATTTGACTGAGACCTAATGCATAGCGAAGCACGCCGCATAGATTTTCTCGTTCTCTTCTGCAGATGCCCCACAGTTCTGTGACAAAGAGTCATTAGGGTTTAGTGCTCAGAAAACACGGAGTAAATATAGGGTGCCTTAGAAAGCATTAAGGTAATAATTCCATATTGCAGTGCTCATAGATGAAGGGAATAAACCTGTCTTGGTTCAGGAAAAAAAAAAATTACCAGCAGCAATTAACTTGAATGTATAGCATCACCCATCTTGAAAGCTTGGGGTAGGAGACAATAGATTAAAGCAAATATAAAATGTCCTATTACGTTTCAATTAAAATCCAATTAAAAAACCTGAAAACATAACCATTTTTTTCCACTTCAATCCTCCCTGCAGCCAGACAGGACAATAACCTGCATTTTTGTTAATTTATTACTTAATTAACTTACATTTATACTCCACCTGAGGCTTAAGAGTAGCTTACAACTTTTGCATTGTGCCTCTCCCTTTATGGTGTACCTTGCAATCTCTTGATCCATTCTACCTTCGACCCGTTTATTTAGTTAATTCATTTCCCCCCAAAGCCCATTTTTAGGGCCGCAACCTCAGAAATTCACAAACAGATAGGAGGAAGGGAAGATATAGCAATATAATGGCAGCTTTAGGAAGCGTACAGGATGCTTTAAGAAGCTTCTTCATAGCAAAATTTAATACGTTGCACGGCACAATAGTTCTGGGGGCACCACAAAAAAATTACCTGGTTTTCCATGCATGCTAGCTTAACAAATCTTTGGGAACAATCCTGTACACAAGAAGCTGGTGTAAAGCAACGTAGCGTTAAGCTGAGCCGGCACAAAGTTAGGCCAGAGCCAAACACTGTTCAAGAACAAGGCTACCGTTTGCAGAGACAGACCAAACCTTTCAGAGTGAAAACAAGCTTCAAACATACCATCTCAGGACTATTTAATTGCTCATCTTCTAACATTGTGTATGCCATCAAATGCCAACAGTGCCCTTCAGCTCTCTATATTGGACAAACAGGCCAAACCCTACGCCAAAGGATAAATGGACATAAATCTGACATCAGGAATCGCAAGACAGAGAAACCAGTAGGAGAACACTTCAATCTCCCAGGACATTCTATACAAGATCTCAAAGTAGCTGTCTTACTGTAAAGGAATTTTAGAAATAGGCTGGAAAGAGAAGTTGCTGAATTGCAACTCATTACCAAGCTTAAAACCATGGAGAGACCTGGCCTGAACAAAGACATTGGATTCTTATACATGACAAAGCTATCTTTAGCCATCTCACCCCTTGCTTTTTCCTGTAAGACCAATTGCAGTCGTTAACAGTCGTCAACATGTTTTCCACACCTATCAGCCGATCACCCATTCCCACCACCCTTCTGAGTAATACCCCTCCCCACACCCTCACTATATTTAAGGGTCTGGTGACTTCTGTTTCAGTGTATCTGAAGAAGTGTGCATGCACACGAAAGCTCATCCCAAGAACAAACATAGTTGGTCTCTAAGGTGCTACTGGAAGGAATTTTTTATTTATTTTTTGTTTTGTTTTAAAAAAGAGTTTGACTTACGCTACCTGTTTTGCCAGGTCACCTGGCTGAGCTGGACAGAGTTAGGATCCATCTTAACTTCTTCTGCTTGATCCTACCACACACACACACACCAGAATGGCCCTTTTGAGAGGATGTACCCCAGCTTCAGCTCCACCAGTTGAGCCCAGGATGAGCAGGAATGATCAAGCCATGCTGGAATCTCTTTGGCTGAGCCAGGGGTGGAGGCAGGACTGGCTTGTCCATGGGGCGTGATGAGGCAGTTGCCTCAGGCGGCAGGCTGAGAATGCTTGGGAGGGGCAGCAAATCCACACCTCGAGGAGCACGCCACTTGCTGACTCCTGCAATTGTCTTTTGCTACTGTCTCCTGCTCCTCTCTGACTTCCTTTGGCATTTTGGGGCTCCCCCAAGCCATCTCCAGTCACCTTAAGTGGTAGTCAAGGAGGAGGAGGAAATAGGGGTGTTCCATGTTCTGGTTGCCTCAAGTGGCAAAATGTCCTCGTCTGGTTCTGGTTTGGGGAGTTGATGCCAGTTGAGCCCCACAGAGCTGGGGATGTTTCCGAATTCCTCCTGAAATGATGGGGACATGCGTAAACTGGAGGAGACATGTGTCTTCTTCTTCTTTGGCGATCACTCATAGCCGAGTAAGATTGTTTTCCATAAACACGGTTTTAACAATGAGTCCGTAAGTGACTGTGGAGGTCAATTCTGGATCCACACGTCCTTCCACAGGGGGGACATTGGTTTCTGTGTGGGAGTTGATCACGGTGTGGATTTGCCAAGCGTGCCTTCCTCTTAGCACATTTCTGTCTTGCGTCCTGAGTTCGAGTGTCTTCAAAGCCCATGACACCTTTGGTAAAGGCTGTTCTCCAATTGAAGCGCTCGCAGGCATGCGGCTTTCTCCCGATTGAAGTGCAGAGTGTTTGAGGACCAGGACATTCGCAGGGAAACCAAAATGCTTGTTTACAAAGCTATTGTACTGCCAACCTTACTGTACGCTTGTGAAACATCTCCAACTCCTCAAAAGATTCCATGAAGGGTGTCTCCGAAAAATTTCACACATCACTTGGGAAGACAGGAGAACTAATGCCAGTGTACTAGAAGAAGCAAAGATCACCAGTGTCGAAGCAATGATTCTTCAACATCAACTTCGTTGGACTGGTCATGTTGTGCACTGAGCATGTGTGGAACTGACATTGAATGGGCATAAGCTTTTCAATCTATTCATACACATTGATGTATGAATGAGATTTAGAAGACTGATGGTGCATAACTTTGCCCTTTAGCTTGTGGTGGGTTATCGACAAGGGGCAGATCCACAACCTACATTTAAAGCACACCCAACACAGAATTAAAGCACATGACTTCCCCCAAAGTATCCTGGGAACTGTAGTTTGTTAAGGAGAGTGGGAATTATAGTTCTGTGAGGGTGAAACTACAGTCCCCAGGATGGCTTTAATTGTAGGATGTGGATCTGAGAAAGGTAAAGTTGACAGGCCACCACCATCGCACAGGATCTTAGTTATTTATTATACTCAAGAGACCTTTCATAGAGCAAATTGCCTAGGCACTGTGCAAAGATATAGGACAACAGCTGGCAAAAATACAGTGCCTTTTCCCTTCTCTTCCACTTCCCCCATCCACCCTGATTGCAGAGTACACAATTTCTCCTTTTCCTTTCCTTTCCTCTCCCCCACCCCCGCCAATTTCTTTCCATTTCAAATAATGAATGGCACAGGTAGTCATTTCTCCCCTCCAAAAGAAAGAAGAGTTTTGAATGTTTGCAGATGGGAAGGAGGTCGCAACCTGAACGTTTTGCGAAATGTACTTTGGAAAGCTTACAAAAGGAAGCCGGTAGCTAAATTTAGTTCTTTGGCGCTTTCCCTTTTTGGAAATGGTCAGAAGGCTCTCTCAAACATCTCCTGTTGTTGCAGTCTGCTGTTTTTTTCCTCCCCTTTTGGAAAATGTCATGTGTGGAAACAGATTAAACTTTTCTGCAGCTGCAATCTTTTGCAGGCTTAAGAGACTAATGGAGCAATCCTAACTATGGGAAACTGGCAGAATTAAATGCAAGCTTACGTTAAAAAAGTGTTAAATTATCCCTCTTCCAAACTGCATTCAGCATTGGGGCTGCTGCTGGCTGAGCCAGGCAGGGGGGAAACAAGCCTTTAAAAATAGAGTTTGACTTACATGCCCCAGTTCTGGATAGTGTAGAGATGGGAAACGGTTCAGGAAAGAGCAACTAGAATGATCAAGCAGGTGGACAGACGCCCTATGAGAAAAGGGGGCAGCAAATGGAAGCAAGAAGAATTGCGAACGAAAGAGGAATGGCAGATTAAATTAATGGACTATGCAGAATTGGACAAGATGACAGGGAGAATTCGAAACCGGCGGGATCAGAGGTTCTTAGAAGATTGGCGAAAGTATGTGGACCATCTGAAAATCAACTGTAAACAATTGACTGCGCTAGTAGGATTGCAAGAAGTTTTGTAAGGAGGGCTATATGAAATATTGCAAGGAAAATTCATGAAAAGGGTTATTAGTTATGGACTATTAAAAGTAATAGCGGAAATAACGAAATGCAGGAGTTAGTGATGAAAATGGAAAATCATTAGATGGAGTTGATGGAAGTCCTAGGCTTACAGCCAAAGTATTGTATAAGATAAGAAGAGGTGTTATGTGGTGTTTGGAAAATATATGCAAAAGTTAATAAAAATATTTTTTTAAAAAAAAAGAGTGAGAGAGAAAAGGTTGCAGCATTTCGGACTAGTTTAGGGGAAAGGTGACATCATAGAGACATGTTTTCTTACATCTCCCGTAACATTAGAACTTGCAGACATTCAATGAAGCTGAATGTTGGAAGATTCATGATGGATAAATGAAAGGACTTCCTCCTGCAGCATGTAGTTACAGAAAAGATGAAGAGATGACCAACAACCTAGATGCTTTTAAAAGAGGGTTAGATAAATCATTGGAGGAGAGAGGGCTGTTGATGGCCATCAGCCATGATGGCTAAGCTCTGCCTCCTCAGTTGGGGGCAGCAATCCTTCTGACTACTGTACCAGTTGCTGAAAACAACAGGTGGGGTTGCAGGTTCCCCACAGACATCTGGTCAGCCATGATGAGAACAGGATGCTGGACTAGATGGGCCATTGGCCTGATCCTGCCGGATCTGTTTGTGTTCTTGACTTAGATTTTCCACAGCTTTCTCACTTTCTAAGTGTTCCTATAGAAGAAGAAGAAGAGTTTGGATTTGATATCCCGCTTTATCACTACCCGAAGGAGTCTCAAAGCAGCTAACATTCTCATTTTCCCTTCCTCACTCACCCACAACAAACACTCTGTGAGGCGAGTGGGGCTGAGACACTTCAGAGAAGTGGGACTAGCCCAAGGTCACCCAGCAGCTGCATGTGGAGGAGCGGGGAATCGAACCCGGTTCACCAGATTACGAGTCTACCGCTCTTAACCACTACACCATGCTGGCTCTCCTATACAATTCTTGGTTAAAGCATCAAAACACTTCCTGCAAATTTGGAACAATAATACATTTTAAAAATATGTATTTAAAAGAGAGTTTTTAATTTTAAGAAATCATAGATGAATATGGAATCAGGGTGGAACAGACTTATGGGTCAATCCCCCCCCCATTTGCAATTAATCTTAGGTTCTTATGCATTGCTAGGTCACAGTACCAAGGTGTAATGGGTTTCAAACAGGTTTGAATCTGCTGCTACCCTGTCCCCCACCCCATACCACATCCCCAGTGTGCTCCCTTTTCAGGAATTAACCCAGCTTCAACTCAGCTGAGATACTATATTTACCCCACTGCAACTGCAGCTGAGCTGGGATGTGAGACTTCAGCTGGCATAGCCCTGACTAGGTCAGCTAGGAATCCATCGATCCAAGCTTGCTCATCCTGGTGGATCTTGGGTTCAGATTGAATTGCAAAGCCTCAACCATAACCCGTCTTATCCAGGAGTAAGCCCAATTGAAGTCAACAGAGCATCCTTCCAAGCAAGTATGGTTAGGATCGGGCTGTTAAACTTGCAGAACCTAGGGGATGCATTTCTAAATATTCAAAAATTTGGTTAGATTCCAACAATTGCAGCATTGCTGGGGGGTCAGCTGGATGACCTTTGGGGTCCCTTCCAATTCTACATATCTATGATTCTAATTCAATGTCATGAAGGATCCCATTCACACACTCACATTGCATCTTCTCACTTGTCCGCTCAGCACTGAATGTATGGACTTGCTTCACAGCAAAACATTGAGCTTCAGGTGATATAAAGATTCTTTGTCTGGTGATTGATTTGTGATGGCCCAGAAAGCTCTGCGGCGCTGCCCCACGCCCCCAAGATATTTCACTAATTCTGTTGACATTTTGTCAGACTCCCTTGAAATTTCACAGATGTCTCACCTGAGGGCCTAATTACACATTACGTTAAATGCATAAGATGCAGAGCCATCTCAGTTTTCAAAATTTAATGCTAGGGGTGTTTTCATTGGACCACAGCAAAGGAGGTCTGCTCCAGCAGGGCTCATCCTACCCACACATTCACCAACCTGGCAACTGCTCCAGTCATCTTTCGACCCTTTCCACTGGTGCCTTAGGGAGAGATCCTGTGCTTAAAGCAAGTCAATGTAAGTTTAGCCAACATGAAGCTACACCAGATCCAAACCCCATTCAGCAACTGGGCTGCTGCTACTGCTGCTCTGCCCAAGCCTGGCAGATGGAAAACAAGCCTTTAAATTACTGTTCTAGGCTGGGTTGCCAGCCCCTCCAAGTGTTCTTATTTTGAGGCATAGCCCCATATTTACAGAAGCTGTCCCAGTTTCTGATTTGATCCCTGCTCTTCCTTGTTGTTTTTTAGTCATTTAGTCATGTCTGACTCTTTGTGACCCCATGGACCAGAGCACGCCAGGCACTCCTGTCTTCCACTGCCTCCTGCAGTTTGGTCAGACTCATGTTGGTAGCTTCGAGGACACTGTCCAACAATCTTGTCCTTTCACTCCCCATCACTGTTAAATAGAATCATAGAGTTGGAAGGGACCCCGAGGGTCATCTTTCGCCCAGCAGGGGGCTCGAACCCACAACCCTGAGATTGACAATCTCATGCTCTTCTGACTAAGCGGCACCAAAGTGGGCAAGCCTGGGTTCCCAACAGTGCATTTAAAAACTTCTTGGTTGGTTGTTTTCTCTTTTTTTGGATTTTGGGTTTGTTTTTTTTAAGGATTGGAGAGATGAGAAGTAGAATCTTGGCTCAAATGACTTTGCCACACTGACAACTCCACCGGGGAATGACAGATGCAGAAGCATATGTTTTAGAGCCATCACATCCAATAACTCCACATACTATAAAGACGGAGGGGGGAATCTCTACATCTTAGAAGAAAATGACTTCTCTGTGCTTCTTTTCTCCACATTGTTGCTGGGTTTGGTTTTTGTTTTTTTAGCATCTTGAAAAGGTAGAGAGATGCTGCCAAATGTCCCTGCTCCCTTGGCAGTTTGCTGATAATAACGTCCCATATTTGCAGCAGGGAAGACCCAGATGGCATATAATACTCAATATGGAAATGTACAAGCTCCTGAAGGGTCCAGTTCTCTTCTCTTCTCCCCAACAGCTTGGTTCAGAGAAAAAGCAGATACATTGGAGATTTTTTTTTTTTTTTAAGTCCAGATCATTCCTCCCTCACACCTATGTGGGAGTTGCTTCTCCACTGTGTAACACCACAAAAAGGACCAAACAGTTCAAATAAGAGAAATACAACTCAATAGACATTAGATATACTCAATGGGTTGCATATAATTCAGTCATCTCATGAGCAAAATAACTTTTGCTGGTTAAACATTCTTCTAGGCCTTGCGGTTTCACACTGTGGAAATACCTCTTCGGGGTTCTCCAGGTCCTCTGAGAACTTTCTAGACTAATTGTCAGAGTCTGGGTCCTTGAGGATCAGAGAATCAGATGTAGACACTGAGGATCATAGCTCAACAACGGAGAAACCAAGGAGAGGCTCCATTTCTTCCTCAGAGCTGCCATCAATGGACTCTCCTTCACTGGAGCTTTTTAAGCAGAGGTTGGAAAGAAGAAGAAGAAGAAGAAGAAGAAGAAGAAGAAGAAGAAGAAGAAGAAGCAGCGGCGTTTGGACTCGATATCCTGCTTTTCACTCCCCTTAAGGAGACTCAAAGCAGCTAACAATCTCCTTTCCCTTCCTCCCCCACAACAAACACTCTGTGAGGTGAGTGAGGTTGAGAGACTTCAGAGAAGTGTGACTAGCCCAAGGTCACCCAGCAGCTGCATGTGGAGGAGCAGGGAAGCGAACCTGGTTCACCAGATTATCTCTTAACCGCTACACCACACTGGCCAACTGTTGGGGATTCTTTAGCTGTCATACCTGTATTGCAAGGAGTTGGGACTTGATGACCCTTTGGGTTCCTTCCAACTCTATGATTCTATGAGAACCAGATGACTTAGTGTTTGAGGGTTCCTAGTAGGAAGCCAGGACACCAGGTTATTGTCAGGAACTGGACTGAAAGGAAAGGCTGGTAATCACCCCCCTCCTTCTCCTTTGCTTCCCTTGGAGGAGGGGGATCACCCTTCCCCAGTAGTTTCAAGAGAAGGAGGAGACAAGATTGAATTGCAACAGAACTCAGAGTTGCCAGGTTATGAGGTGTTAGGAGAAGGAAAAGGAGGGGAGAATTACCAGCAGAGATGTCCTTGGAAAACATAGGAGAGCCACCACCCCTGTGTTCTCTCTGCTCACTAAGAATTCAAGAGCAAAGGGCTCAAAGACATTTGACTCCTGAGGCCACCTGTAGATCCACAGGCTGCTGCTGGGGAAAGAAAGGGAGGAGCAATCAGCGTGAGCAACGTCACTATGGAGTTGAGGACTGGATTCTTTGTCCTGCACCACGAGAACTGAATAAAACCATAAATATGGACTTCCTTGCTTCTTCCTTGATCCTTGATGCTGCCGGGGGAGGATAGAGTCCCCCAAACCTGAAAGTTAGCTTCCTTTCATTGGCCTATGTCAGGGTGCTGCCCTCACCTCAAGGCAAAGAGTTGCCAGGGCTTTCTCTTTATCGTGAGACCCCGCCCCACCTGCTTAGCAATTCGTCTTCCTCCAGTGAGGAAGGCAGTGATCCCTCTAGCGGGGAGGGAGAGACGGGACCGGGAAGTAGGAGTCAGGGCTCTGACAGGGAAGGAGAGCCCTCACACCAAGCAGAGGCTGGAGGAGAGACACCTCTTCCATCTCCCCACTTGCGTGGGGGGGGACATAGAGGGGGTAGGCGAGGGTTCCGCATCCCGCAGCTTTTATGCTGGGCAAAGAACCAGAAGGGGTCATTCCCGGACTCTGCCGATGGATGAGTTGGATGTACTTTTTGGAGCTGCACTGTAAATATCTGCACAATAAAGAAACCTAGTTTAGAAACCACAGCGCCGGACGGCTTACTCATGAGCAATCACTGAAAACCTTACAGCCTACATCAGTGGTGAGGAAGAAAAGACTTGGGTTGTTGGATTCGTTAAGCAACCGGGAGCCGGAGACTTTTGCTAATCTACAGAGATCTACCAGCAGATCCACACCTGCCTCCTACACAGCTAAAGTGTGATGGAATGTTAGCAACCAGCTTTTGTATAGAGACATAGATATAGGGACTATGCACATGTTTACCACTCCCCACAGTTCCCAAACATATGCTGAACACCATATGTTTGCAGTACAAGGGTGAATGTGTATGTGTTTAGAGAGAGAGAGAGAGAGAGAGAGAGAGAGAGAGAGAGAGAGAGAGAGAGAGAGACTCATTTGCTGACTACATTAGTGTGAATTTATCCATGCCACGTGCATCTACTTTTTCTGATTATATTCACTTTCCTTTGTCAACATCATTTTAGGACTCTAGGTCCACACAAACACAAAAAGCACCAAAAACAATCTCATTGTGTTTTAATTCACAGAATGAATCTCAACCAGTTTCGGAATAGCCTCAAATGTGAGTTTGGACCACCAACGCTGAAGCAACACAGAATCTGACTGAGATCTCCTTCAATTGAGCCATAGGTTAGCTCATGAGATTGAATACGAACGCCACGTGTTGCATACTGGAGGTCCTACTGACAGCATTTCACACCTCATTTGCTAGCAAAGTTATTAGATTTTAGTCAATGGTCAAAGTGTAAATTGACTCTAAAGGGCTCCTTTGAAGCACTGGTGCATGAGATTAGAACAATTCAGAAATAATTTTGATCTTTTCTTCACCCACCACTAATATAGCACTTTCCCCCTGAATTGTCTCCAGTTAACTCAGTACTTAACTATGGCAAGTTCTTAAAGAAATGGGAGTGCCGGATCACCTCATTTGCCTCCTGAGAAATCTCTATGTGGGACAAGAAGCTACAGTTAGAACTGGATATGGAACAACTGATTGGTTCAAAATTGGGAAAGGAGTACGACAAGGCTGTATATTGTCTCCCTGCTTATTTAACTTATATGCAGAATACATCATGCGAAAGGCTGGACTGGATGAATCCCCAACTGGAATTAAGATTGCCGGAAAAAATATCAACAACCTCAGATATGCTGATGATACTACCTTGATGGCAGAAAGTGAGGAAGAATTGAAGAACCTTTTAATGAGGGTGAAAGAAGAGAGCGCAAAATATGGTCTGAAGCTCAACATCAAAAAAACTAAGATCATGGCCACTGGTCCCATCACCTCCTGGCAAATAGAAGGGGAAGAAATGGAGGCAGTGAGAGATTTCACTTTCTTGGGTTCCATGATCACTGCAGATGGTGACAGCAGTCACGAGATTAGAAGACGCCTGCTTCTTGGGAGAAAAGCAATGACAAACCTAGACAGCATCTTAAAAAGCAAAGACATCACCTTGCCGACAAAAGTCCGTATAGTTAAAGCTATGGTTTTCCCAGTAGTAACGTACGGAAGTGAGAGCTGGACCATAAAGAAGGCTGATCGCCGTAGAATTGATGCTTTTGAATTATGGTGCTGGAGGAGACTCTTGAGAGTCCCGTGGACTGCAAGAAGATCAAACCTATCCATTCTCAAAGAAATCAGCCCTGAGTACTCACTAGAAGGACAGATCCTGAAGTTGAGGCTCCAGTACTTTGGCCACCTCATGAGAAGAGAAGAATCCCTAGAAAAGACCCTGATGTTGGGAAAGATGGAGGGCACAAGGAGAAGGGGACGACAGAGGATGAGATGGTTGGACAGTGTTCTTGAAGCTACTAACATGAGTTTGGCCAAACTGCGAGAGGCAGTGAAGGATAGGCGTGCCTGGCGTACTCTGGTCCATGGGGTCACGAAGAGTCGGACACGACTGAACGACTGAACAACAACAACAACAACTCAGTACTTATTTTTTAAAACCCTGAAACACTCAAGGCAATTGCCAGTGTAGAGACTTTGATAACATTCGTATGCAGATTGTAACTTGAAAAGAGGCCATACAAAACAAAATAAAAATTAAAAAAATCCTTCCAGTAGCACCTTTTGTTGTTGTTCAGTCGTTCAGTCGTGTCCGACTCTTCGTGACCCCTTGGACCAGAGCACGCCAGGCACGCCTATCCTTCACTGCCTCTCGCAGTTTGGCCAAACTCATGTTGGTAGCTTCGATTACACTGTCCAACCATCTCATCCTCTGTCGTCCCCTTCTCCTTGTGCCCTCCATCTTTCCCAACATCAGGGTCTTTTCTAGGGAGTCTTCTCTTCTCATGAGGTGGCCAAAGTACTGGAGCCTCAACTTCAGGATCTGTCCTTCTAGTGAGCACTCAGGGCTGATTTCTTTGAGAATGGATAGGTTTGATCTTCTTGCAGTCCATGGGACTCTCAAGAGTCTCCTCCAGCACCATAATTCAAAAGCATCCATTCTTCGGCGATCAGCCTTCTTTATGGTCCAGCTCTCACTTCCGTACATTACTACTGGGAAAACCATAGCTTTAACTATACGGACATTTGTCGGCAAGGTGATGTATTTGCTTTTTAAGATGCGAGACCAACTAAGTTTGTTCTTGGTATGAGCTTTCGTGTGCATGCAGCTCATACCAAGAACAAACTTAGTTGGTCTCTAAGGTGCTACTGGAAGGAATTTTTTATTTTGTTTTGACTATGGCAGACCAACACGGCTACCTACCTGTAAACAGAAGCCATACAGTATTTGTATCTTGGTGGGACTCTTAGATTTCTTGCAAACCAATTCCGGGTGTCAGCAGCACTAAGGAGATATAGACCTGATTCCTCATACTACTGCTTGCTCAAATTACCCCCCACCACGCAAGTCGGTTATGGCAAAGAATGGAGCCTTCTCTGTGGTGGCACCAAAACTGTGGAACTCCCTTCTGAGTCATTTTACTCACTTGTTAGTAATCTTCCAGGAGGATTTTGAATTGTCCTGATGCTGTCTTTTTCTTATTTCTGATACTTCTGCCCTGATCACTGTAGGAGCAGAGCATGAATTGGAAGCAAGCCTGCTTGACCCATGCAAGAATCCAAGAACCCATGCAAGAATTGTTGTAGTCAGAATCAAGGTGGGCTCTGCCCACCTCAAACAGAACCGCTGCCCTTAATTCTGCTCACACCCTCAGCTGACCACCCACTGCTAGTCATCAGAATGGCCTCAAGTTGATGATCTCAGTGGATTTAGTAGTGGATGCAAGAGAAGGTGGAAGAATTGGTATTTGGGTCCTGCACCATGTAAGGTTAAGTCTGCCACATTGAATTGAATTTGGAAACTTACTGGAAGGCAATGCAGTTGCTTAAATGTAAGCAAGATACTATCTCTTCGCCCAGTCCTTGCTAGCACTCTAGTTACAGAGGCTTAGACTAGCTGCAGTTTTCATGGGCAGCCCCATATAAAGGGCATCGCAGTAACGCAACCTAGAAGTTACCAGGGAATATGTGGGCATGTGATTGTTGCCTGAGTCACAGTCAACATAGCAGCCTCAGAAGGTTCTTCATGAGCCCAAGGCTACTTTGTCCTCAAGTGATAAAGATGAATCTAGTGGCACGTCCAGATTTCATGCCTGATTCTTTCAGGGGAAACTTTGGCCTTCTACAGGACTACAGCTCCCATCATCCCTTGGCACTGGCCATGCTGACTGAGGCTGATGGGAGTTCGAGTCCAGCAGCATCTAGAGGACAACAGTTTCCCCACCTCTGCTTTAGATGGATTACTCCCTCCTTCAGAGCTGGTTGAACATCACTTTCATGGGCAGACAAAGTTAACCTTCAACAGCTACTTCATCTTGTCATGATTGATGTTCAGTTGATTGACTTAATGTCACAGCACCCCAGCTTCTCTGTGAAGGAAGGAAAATCCAGCCAAGTCAAAGTGTATCCCTCTGCTTGTTCATGGATCCTGCTAAACCTCTGGGTGTTGCTCAGTTGGCACAGACCCAAGAAGATATATTTATATTGAAATGGTTCTTGAGAACCTATCCTCAGGTCAAGCAATACCTTATAAACAATACCTTGTACACATTTTGCTTTTTTAAAAAATTGATGGCCAAATCTCTGTTGCCTCTTTCCTTACAACCTTTCCAGTTGACCCAGAACTCCTTTATTTTGGTATAAGTAAACAATTGAAATCTCGTAATATCCCCCACCGCTTCTCCTTCAAAGAAGTATCTCCTTTCCATGTGGTAACAGCATGGCAGGAAGCTCTTTAGCTAAATCAATTACTACCATGCAGTAATTAGAGCGGTATTTCCAAACAGGCCTAAATCATATTCAGCTGAATACATTGTGGTAGCTCTTACTGTAAATGGTATTTCATTGCCTTTGCATTATTCTGAGTGTTCCCCTAATCTGCCCTCTTCCTCCCATTCCAAGACAAATGCCTTGGTTTTACAAAGCTTTATTATCAAAACCTCTTTCATGGGCCTAATACGTTGGCAAGAATCATTTTTCATTGAGTGTGAGGCCTGAAGAGGAATTATTCTTACTATGTTGGAGGAAGATTAGCTCAGTTTCACCCAACAAGCGTTTACCCCATTCATCATGCCAAAGATTTCTGGGGGCTTTCTGGAGTGATTTATGAGCCGTGCAAACTTGGGTAACTGAAGGAGCAGTCTTCACATTATGAGTGGTGGCCAAAAAGGTCAATCCCCAGTCTGTCTTCTTACACAACTCCCCTTCACACACACTTTACAAGCATGCTGTTACCTGGCCACCAGGTGGAAGTCTTGACCCTTGACCCTATCACAAACCAATTAACACTTCCTGTTATTTCACCATAGCCACAATGACAGAGCCATTTCAAGGTGTATTCCTGGTTATCCCACCAGCCACTGTTCCCTTCCCACTTGTCAGGATGATTGTTGTTGCTATCATAATCACGGAGTCAGAATTGTAGAATTGGATGGGAACCTGAAGATCATCAAGTGCAGGAATATGCCACTGTCTCATAAGGGGGAACAACTTGCAGCCTTGGCATTATCCGCACCATGCTCTAACCAACTGAGCTTGTTGTTGTTCAGTCGTTCAGTCATGTCCGACTCTTCGTGACCCCATGGCCAGAGCACTCCAGGCACCCCTATCCTCCACTGCCTCCCACAGTTTGGCCAAACTCATGCTAGTCGCTTCGAGAACACTGTCCAACCATCTCATCCTCTGTTGTCCCCTTCTCCTTGTGCCCTCCATCTTTCCCAACAGCAGGGTTTTTTCCAGGGAGTCTTCTCTTCTCATGAGGTGGCCAAAGTACTGGAGCCTCAGCTTCAGTGTCTGTCCTTTCAGTGATCACTCAGGGCTGATTTCCTTCAGAATGGATATGTTTGATCTTCTTGCAGTGCATGGGACTCTCAAGAGTCTCCTCCAGCACCATAATTCAAAAGCATCAATTCTTCAGCGATCAGTCTTCTTTATGGTCCAGCTCTCACTTCCATACATTACTACTGGGAAAACCATAGCTTTAACTATACGGACCTTTGTCGGCAAAGTGATGTCTCTGCTGAGCTATCCAGGCTTAAATAATCCCTGACAGATGGCCATCCGTCCTCTGCTTGAAAACCTCCAAGGAAGAAGAGTCTACCACCTCTCATGGGAGTCTGTTCTGCTATTGAATAATGCTTACCATCAGAAAGTTCTTCCTAATGTTTAGCCAATGATTACTTTCTTCTAATCTGAATCCATTAGTTTGGGTCGTGCCCCGTGGAAGTTCCATCTTCCATAGGATATTTCATTCTGCTATTTGAAGAGGCATTTTCCATAGGATATTCCATCTTCCATAGGTTATTCCATTCCGGTATTTGAAGAGGCAGACCATAACCATCCAGCCCACTATGACTAGTGATTAATTTCCAAGGTGGCAGGCAGGCATATTTCTGAATGCTTCTGCCTTTGATTAGAAAACCTCCCCAAATTTGAGGTCACCACGTATTGAACCAGGAATCCTTTGCCTATCTTTTCCGTTAAGCTCTGCCTCCTCCCTGAGAGGTCCATCACAAATTCCCTGGCTGTTAAAGCACGTTGGGTGCTTATGTATTCCAAACAAACCTCCCCCCACGCTATTCTCCAGTAATCACTTTAAGGCAACGGCTTCTGCCAGCACACATGAAAGCAATAATGATAAACTCGTGGCAGCGCAAGCAAATGAAATTGGCATGAAATTTCGAACAAATATTTGCACAACAGTCGGGATTTTGCATTATTCCCCTAGCTGAGGCTGCTAGAGCATAAGTGGCTTATAATAATCACAAAGTGCTTTGAGCATGCAGAGTATTATATAAGGAGAGCTTTTCATTAGGCACTGGCTTTAATGAAGTTTGGCCACTTGTTAGTCAATTAAACAGAGGCTATTTTCACTTGCTTTGAAGGTCTTCGGTTTGGATGGATTTTTATCTCTTTCTTTGGTTTTTCCCCACAAAGGCTCTTCCATTGGCCTGTTCCCGTCTTAGGGATGGCACTGGCATCAAGTCATTATAAAATTGTTCCCTGCAAATTTGTTGCGTGTTGAGGTCCCCAAGTCACCCCCCCCAAAAAAAATTCACACTAGAGACATAATTTTGTTTGGGTTTTTTTGCAATAATTTAGGCCACAACTTTATTAAAATACAAATTATGTGAGTGGTTGCGTAGCCATTGGTTCAGACTAGCTATCTGCCGGGACAGAGCTGACTTTTGGTCAGCGTCGGGAGAATGCCACCTGGGGAGCGTTAAGGAGGCCGGGAGCAGAGCCCTCCCTCTCCCTGGTGGTCCCAGAGGCTCTTGCGTGGCCCTGTCCCCCTACCAGGGGTTTGGACAAAAGCAATATCGAGCCCCTGGATTCCTTTAACGGAATTCCCTGCACCATCATAATTCTGGAAGGGGGGGCACCCTTCCAGTAACCAACACAATAACCAATGCCTAACCGCCAACCTTGCAAGTTGTGACTAGTTGCTACTGCAGTAGGCGAAAACCAAATGGCAACAGCCAATCGGCCAAATGGAAAAATTCCTACTGGGCCCCTGCCCCAAAAGCAGACGACCCCATGACAGGCAGTTGCAAGGTCAAATGCAGATGCCTAAATAAAGGGAGGGAGGGTGGGTGATCCGAAGCACGCAGCCAAGAGGGGGAACTCCCTGCTTGCAGGGCAATATAAAGGACGCTGGGCTGTCCATCACAACATTGATACATTCAATTCTCCTCAGCAACAGGCAGGGACCTGTAAGAGCTGTGGCCAGCTAACAAACCCGCCCAGCTACCAGGGAGGTGTCTTGCTAGCCCCCACCGCAACGCGTGCTCTCCCAAGTGAGAACCCGATTTCTTGCATAATGATCAGACAAGCTGCCTTAAGAAACCAAGTTTGCCCTGATCCTCCCCCATCTCAAGTAGATGCCCATCAAAGCAGTTGACATTTGTAGTCTGCAACAACAGCAGTGACAATAGCAACACACATGCACATCACTTATTTAAAATTTTCTTAAGCAAGAAGAAGCTGCTGAAGGAGTGAACAAGATTTCTTTGTTCCCTGCAAATGTTAGCTGTCTCCCCAGTCTATATTCTCCACGTTTATGTGGTATTCGTTTATGCTAGATGACACAGCCTTTGCTTTGTCTGTTCCACAGAGCAGAACTAGGCAAAACTGCACAAAATTTGGGTTAGGGAAAGCAGAGTGTTCCTGCAATGCACAAACTGTATACTAAGAGTTCCATTTCAGACATGTCAGGTCGCATTTCTCACTTGAGTTTAATTTCCAGCGTTGTTCAATTTGCTGGCGCTCAGTTTTGAAAACATATTCTTTGGTTTTCATATGTGGGTTTCTACACCCTCCCCACCACAGCAGAAAGGGGAGGTCTGCAAGGCAACACATTACTGTGCTTGAAAAACAGAGGGATGTGGGCACATAAGAAACTGCCTTTTATTGAGCTCAGTACTCTCTACACTGATAGTGGAATGGTCTCCCTTGGGAGGGGGTGGACTCTCCTTCCTTAGAGGTTTTTAAGCAGAGGTTGAATGGCCATCTGTCATGGATGCTTTAGCTGAGATTCCAGCATTGCAGGGGGTTGGACTTGATGACCCCTGAGCCCCTTCCAACTCTACAATTCTATGATTCTATTATTGTCTGACTGGCAGCGGCTGTACAGGGTTTCAGGCCTTCCTGGAGATGCTGGGGATTGAACCTGAGACCATCTGCGTGAAAAACAGATAGAATCATAGAATTCTAGAGTTGGAAGAGACCACAAGGGCCATCCAGTCCAACCCCCTGCCAAGCAGGAAACACCATCAAAGCATTCCTGACAGATGGCTGTCAAGCCTCCGCTTAAAGACCTCCAAAGAAGGAGACTCCACCACACTCCTTGGTAGCAAATTCCACTGCCGAACAGCTCTCACTGTCAGGAAGTTCTTCCTCATGTTTAGGTGGAATCTTCTTTCTTGTAGTTTGAATCCATTGCTCTGTGTCCGCTTCTCTGGAGCAGCAGAAAACAACCTTTCTCCCTCCTCTATATGACATCCTTTTATATATTTGAACATGGCTATCATATCACCCCTTAAACTTTTCTTCTCCAGGCTAAACATACCCAGCTCCCTAAGCTGTTCCTCATAAGGCATTGTTTCCAGGCCTTTGACCATTTTGGTTGCCCTCTTCTGGACATGTTCCAGCTTGTCAGCATCCTTCTTGAACTGTGGTGCCCAGAACTGGACACAGTATTCCAGGTGAGGTCTGACCAGAGCAGAATATAGAGGTAATATTACCTCCTTTGATCTAGACGCTATACTCCTATTGATGCAGCCCAGAATTGCATTGGCTTTTTTAGCTGCTGCATCACACTGTTGACTCATATCAAGTTTGTGGTCTACCAAGACTCCTAGATCCTTTTCACATGTACCACTGAGCTGTTTACCACTGAGCTATGTCCTTTTGCTTGAAGCATCACAGGTTGGAAGTGACGCCTAGTTCAAGAATCCTTGACAGATGTCCATCCAACCTCTGTTAAAAACTTTCAGTGAAGTTCCACCACCTTCTAAGGTAGACGGTTCCACTGTCAAAGAGCTCTTACCACCAGAAAGTTCTGCCTAATGCTTAGTCAAGATTCCCTTTCTTTTCATTGGTTTGGGTCCTACCCTCTGGAGCAGCAGGGAAGAAGCTTGCTCTCCATCTTCCATGTGACGAGCCTTCAGATATTTAGAGATGGCTATCATATCACGATGATGAGGGGAACACTTGCAGAGTTACCTTCTGCTTCTGGGGGAAAGTTACATACCACCTGGAAGAAACATAACAAACTGTTCATATCTCAGCATGATGAGCGGCAGGGGAGAGATTTTAAACTTCAACAACTTGATTTTTTATTTTTAAAATCTTTTTTTTCTAGATAGGAAAACAATGCTCTCGCTCTGCTGTGCCTCCGTTCCCATTTGTCTGGCTCGCACATGCCTTCAAGTGTCACATTAAAGCGCACTCTATTTTCTGCCCCAATGCCATCATAACATTCTCAATCGAGGCAGAATCAATGGATGTCCCACAAGTTCTGCGCTGGAGAGCACTCAGAACTGCCATGTGTTGCATATGAACCAGCAGGGGCGGGGTGGTAGGAATTGTGAGAGAAGCAAATGAGGATGGATGGGCCATCTGGGGGGGGGAGCAAAAACTCAGGTAACTACTGACTAGTGACTAGTCACCTTAATACCAGGAAAGGTACTAGAACAGTTGATCTGTGAGCACTTACAAAAGAGGAAGCCAGCATCCAGAAGCCTATCAGATGTCAAGTCCACTGCGCAAATCAGAACTGTATGAGAAGACCAGAAGCCAGGACCAAAGAACTGTCCAAGACACAGGAAAATTCCACAAGTCAGGGACAGGGCGGGATTTCGGTTTTATGAGGCCCTAAGCTACTGAAGGTAATGGGGGTCTTTATATGTCCAGCTTGTCACGGTCCGGGCTGTTAGAGAACAAAGTCCCAGCAAGGCACGCCAGGACCAGGGGCAGGATGGCAGGAACAAGAGTCCGAAGAGCAGGGGTCCGAGGTTCAAGAAGCCAGCGGTACAAAGTCACAGTCCGAGGGTCGAAGAACAAGAAGCACGAAGTCGCAGTCTGAGGGTCAAGAAACAAGAAACACGAAATTGCAGTCCAAGGGTCGAGACACAAGAAGCACAAAGTCACAGTCTGAGGGTCAAGGCATCAGAAGCACGAGGTCACGGTCAAGAAGTAAGGCAGGGAATGTCTTGCTGTGGCAAAGAGCCGAGGGAAAAAGCTGACCTTATATCCCCTGCTGACTCTTGCCACCAGGTCTAGTGAGTTATCAAGCAACCTCACCTGTGCGGCCACGCCCTGCCTCTCCAGAACAAGCCGAAGAGGGCCCCAGTCCTGCGAAGCCCTGCTGTTCCCAGGGCCTGGCTCTTGCATGCACTTCTGAAACAGCTGTCCTTTGTCAACAACAAATTGTCGCTGTTTTTTGTGTTGAAAAATGCTATATGGCAATTTATGGACCTAATAGGTATCTAAAGCCATTTGCACATAACAAATTTTGTATTTTATCAAAGTAATTGTTGAACTTATTTTAGAAATGTACATTTAGTTTTTTCCCCCCCATTTAGTTTTTTTTGGGGGGGGGGCAAGAGAGTGGGGCCCTAAGCTATAGCTTGTTTAGTTTATACTTAAATCCGGCAGTGACAGAGAGACCATGGTGAGCCTTAGTGGGTGGAGTTCACCCAGAGCCTGAAGTTCCTCCACTGGGAAGACTGACACCTGCAGTTTAATGGTTCACCACATGAGGGGGCCACACCGAATTCCATCAACCCATGGGCAAAGTCTCCCACACATCTCAGTACCAGCCAGATGGGTCCTCCGTGTGGGTATGGGTGATGGTGGTGAAAAATTCAGAGACTCCAACCATCTAGTTCTTCCTCATCCTACCACTGAGAAGCACGGGGGCAAGTGGTGGCAGCGGCAGCCACCTTCATTTTCCCAGAATCCCCTGGGCCCTGATGTCATGTTATGCAAAAGGACATTAATTTTAATAGCCATGACCGTGGTTTTATTGTATGACTGTGCCCGATGATTTTTATGGTTGTTGTTGTTGTTGTTGTTGTTGTTTCCCCTTTCCCTTTTTGTTCTCCTTCTGAACGATACCATGGCCTATGGATAGTGCAATAAACAGTTTAATTGGATTGGCAAAAGGACAAGTTGGGAGGCAGATCCATTATTCAATTAAGGGTTAGTGGGAAAATGGCACCTGTATAACTCTGAACTCTAGAAGCTTGTTGCGACACTTTCACCTTCCAAAAATCTTAAGGTAAAGGTAAAGGTAAAGGGACCCCTGACCATTAGGTCCAGTCATGTCTGACTCTGGGGTTGCGGCGCTCATCTCACTTTACTGGCTGAGGGAGCCGGCGTACAGCTTCCGGGTCATGTGGCCAGCATGACAAAGCCGCTTCTGGCAAACCAGAGCAACACACGGAAACGCTGTTTACCTTCCCGCCTGAGAGGTACCTATTTATCTACTTGCACTTTTGACGTGCTTTCGAACTGCTAGGTGGGCAGGATCAGGGACCGAACAACGGGAGCTTACCCCGTCGCGGGGATTCAAACCATCGACCTTCTGATCAGCAAGCCCTAGGCTCAGTGCTTTAACCCACAGCGCCAACCGCGCCCCTTAAATCTTAGACGCAGCCAAATTGTGTTGTGCGTGTCTCAACGACTGTGCATTTTTCAACTACTGGGATTCCTGGGTAGAGAGCCACACAGATCTCACTTCCTGAGTGTCTGTAGCAGTACGTAAAGATCAGCAATGAAATTAAGCCTCACTAGACGGCAGTGCATCTTTTCTGGGCAATTACACCTACCTTGTATAATCTAATGAGCTGTTACTGTGCCCTAATGTAACATTTTAAGGAGCAGGTTTCCTATCCTTCCTCTCTCTCCCCCTTTTTCTTTACAGTTTGCTGCCTTCTGGAAGATAATTGATTTGCCAGGCCCAATCCCCACATGCACCTCAGCCATCGCTCTTGTCTAGGATTTTTTTTTTAAAAAAGTAAGAAACTGCATCGAAATGATTCCTTTAAAGAAAATGCAGAACCGGTGTTCTCGGTGATAAACTGCAGCATTTTGGATGGAAAAGGTCAGCTGAGCCATCTATTTTCAAATGGGGACCTGGCAATAATAATAAATGTACTTTCCTTGCAAAATAGCAGAGAGTCCCAAACGCAACAAGAAAGTTGCCTTGCCTAGCACACGAAGCTGCCCACATCCACCATTTCTGGATTATTTGAAATTTGGCCCAGTGTAACCATAGGTGGCAAACACCTAAACAGGAGCCCAGTCGCTCCAAAAAATGTATTATTTGTATAGCTGAAGCATTCGGTCAATTAGGTCCATCAGTTAAAACACTTTTGATTAAAAGCACTTGTTTTTTTTTTAATAGGGCTGTATACAGTACCCCCTATTGGCCCTGTGGATTGAATCCAGGGGTGACTCCCTCTGGGCTAACCTGTGCACCACCCTCATACCCACCAATATTTGTCTGATGAAAATAGGCACTCCTCTTTAATAATAATAATAATAATAATAATAACAATAATAATAATAATAATAATTCCCCACCTATCCGACTTGTGTTGCCCCATCCACTCTGGGTGGCTTCCAACATAAATAAAAGCATAATCAATCATTAAACATTAAAAAAACCACTTCCCTATACAGGGCTGCCTTCAGATGACTTCTAAAGGTTGTACAGTTACTAGAAGAAGAAGAAGAAGAAGAAGAAGAAGAAGAAGAAGAAGAAGAAGAAGAAGAAGAAGAAGAAGAAGAAGAGTTTGGATTTGATATCCCGCTTTTCACTACCCGAAGGAGTCTCCAAGCGGCTAACATTCTCCTTTCCCTTCCGCCCCCACAACAAACACTCTATGAGGTGAGTGGGGCTGAGAGACTTCAAAGAAGTGTGACTAGCCCAAGGTCACCCAGCAGCTGCAGGTGGAGGAGCGGAGACGCGAACCCGGTTCACCAGATAACGAGTCTACTGCTCTTAACCACTACACCACACTTATCTCCTTGGCTCAGAGGTTCACATAACTCCGTACCCTCCAACATTTCTCCAGTGAAAATAGGGATGTCCTAAGAAAAAGTGGGACATTCCAGGATCAAATCGGAAACTGGGATGGCTTCTGTAAATCCAGGAGTGTCTCTGGAAAATAGGGACACTTGGAGGGTCTGCACTCACCCCACCTTGGATCCAGCCCCAGAGTAGTTTAAGGGTGGAGCTTATGTGAAATTGGGGTTTTAAAGTAAACAAACAAACCTAACAGCCAGGAGTGGGAAGAGGGAAGCCTCTTTCAAAGGAGTGCCCTGCACCAGACAGAATTGGTGCTACCATTGAACCGCTGGAACGAGACCTACCCAGTTACTGGACTGTGATCTTTCATCTGAGGCTCATCTCTGAATTTAACAGTCTTAAGGTCTAAATTCTGGAACACACAACATGAGAATTGCTCCTGCCATGCAAACTAAGGGAAATCCCCTTGTTGCTGTCGTCACTCATGAGGATCTGGCTGCCAATAGAAAATTAAAAAATGGTGCTGTCCAAAGTGCTGAACTTTTGGGGGGGCATGCAAACAATTCTGCATTTGCGTAGGAAATAAAAAAGAGAGAATTAAAACCACCAGCACATTAATTGCATGTCTACCCCCCCTCCCAGAATACCACTGCCCTTGGACAAAGAGGAAGGTGGGGGGAGGGGAGCCAGGTCTAACAACTAAACCCAATTAAGTGTGCCAATTAGTTGTCCATTATCAGCCCTGGCTAGTGCAAATAAAATATATTAATTACCATAGGCCATGCTGTTAACTACTAAATAAATACATAATTTTTTCTTGGTCTATTAATAGCGGTTAAAGTTGCCACTTTTACTCTGCAAAAGAACTCTCTGATACCTTGTAAACAAGGAGTGGTGCTGTTAATAAACCAGGTGGCAGCCATGGTCATGGAGATGAGGTGAACTGGGTCAGAAGAAGAAGAAGAAGAAGAAGAAGAAGAAGAAGAAGAAGAAGAAGAGTTTGGATTTGATATCCCGCTTTTCACTACCCAAAGGAGTCTCAAAGCGGCCAACATTCTCCTTTCCCTTCCTCCCCCACAACAAACCCTCTGTGAGGCGAGTGGGGCTGAGAGACTTCAAAGAAGTGTGACTAGCCCAAGGTCACCCAGCAGCTGCATGTGGAGGAGCGGAGACACGAACCCGGTGTGGCGATCACACACAGGGTCCCCGGACATTTCACGGTCGATTGATCCCTGTGCCACCACGCTCTCCTCTCTCGCTGCCACCAACCAGGCCCTACCTGGTAAATCTATTGAGTCCAGTCAGGGTTAAATTGTAAAATCAAACCTATGTTTATTTATTACAGAATAACAAGCTTGTGGTTTCATAAACAATTGCAAACAATGTCAAACATGGGTGTCTTCCCAGACCTATAACTCCCTCTACCAGCTCTCCCTCACTTAACCACTTCTCAGCTATTTACTTGGCTTCTATTCTCCTAACTGGTCTTGACTTAGTTTCCCTGTTACATTAACTTCACCTATGCACACTCTTTCCTAACTCACTCCCACTCCAACCAACCTCCCAATTCCAACCCACTCCCACAACTAACTGAACTCTCTATCTCCCCTTCCCACTAACTGTCACTCTGACTCCACCCCCTCTGGGTTCTGGCTGGTACCTGGTTTAACTATTTCACCTCCAGCACCTTCATGTTACCATCACACCCGGTTCCCCAGATTATGAGTCTACCACTCTTAACCACTACACCACACTGGTGTAGGCAGCCTATGATGCGCCTACTGCAACAAGGATGGAGTGATGCCACTGGCTTGTGGTCCTTCTGGTCACTGTGCAGGCACACCATAACAGAATCCACCCTAGCTGAATGTAGACTAGCAGCACAGCATAGTGTGGTGATATGGAGAGGACGTCAGACATGGGAAATGAGATCTGTATTCAAATCCCTGCTCAGCCATGAACTGGGAAGATGCAGAGCTCAGCCATGGATATCTGAGGCTGACCTACTTTGCAAAGGTCTTAGTGGGATGAATGGGAAGGAACCAGGAATGCCCTATAACCACCGAGGAGAAAAGCATATCTGCAGATGAAAGGCAGCAGCAATTACTCTTATATCAAAGTGGTGTACAGTAAACACAGGAATGGGTGCCTTATAAAACCGCTTGATTCAGCTCAGACTGGCACAGAGCCTGCCTGAATTCCCTTCGCTATTGGGAAATTATACCCCCCCTCACAGAAATGCATGAAATTTGCAGGCAACTTCACTCCTTCTGGATCTGACCAAATTTCAGAATAGCTGCAAGGTGTTCCCCCAAGGGCAGCCTTTACAGTTTTGGGATCTGTTCCATTTACCCTACAGAATGGATAAAGCCTGCAAAATTGCAAGCGAATAGGTACATTCCCATGCTGCCACTCCGTACCAGCCTGTTTTGCTATCTGCGACGGAACCCCTCTCAAATTCCCCCTGTTACTATTTACTTCTCTGTGGTGGTGTGCCACGTACTCTTTACACACCCACCCCACCTGTACTTCGAGGTCCATCTAAACTGCCAACCTTCCCCCCCTCCACTCGGGGTCCTGTAGTAACAAGGGTACTCCAATCCAGCTACCGTGGCCGGTTTTAGGCTTGGCTCTGGGCTACTGGGATGTAAAGTCCTTTTGGCCTATAGTCCAGGGCTTCACTCATGTTTGATCCCTCCCTGCTACTGTTATCTCAGCTCACAGGGCAACTATGTGGCACTTCTAGGCTTTTAGTCCCTGCACCCCTCCTTAGTGTAACTCAAGGACCTAACTTATCACCCTGTAAGTCTCTGGGTCCACTTCTCCGAGTTCACCCTCTTTTGAGCCCTCCTAACTTGCTGGACAATGACAAACCTCGACAGCATCTTAAAAAGCAAAGACATCACCTTGCCAACAAAGGTCCGTATAGTTAAAGCTATGGTTTTCCCAGTAGTAATGTACGGAAGTGAGAGCTGGACCATAAAGAAGGCTGATCGCCGAAGAATTGATGCTTTTGAATTATGGTGCTGGAGGAGACTCTTGAGAGTCCCATGGACTGCAAGAAGCTCAAACCTATCCATTCTCAAAGAAATCAGCCCTGAGTGCTCACTAGAAGGACAGATCCTGAAGTTGAGGCTCCAGTACTTTGGCCACCTCATGAGAAGAGAAGACTCCCTAGAAAAGACCCTGGTGTTGGGAAAGATGGAGGGCACAAGGAGAAGGGGACGACAGAGGATGAGATGGTTGGACAGTGTTCTTGAAGCTACTAACATGAGTTTGGCCAAACTGCGAGAGGCAGTGAAGGATAGGCGTGCCTGGCGTGCTCTGGTCCATGGGGTCACGAAGAGTCGGACACTACTGAACGACTGAACAACAACAACTTGCTGGATCAAATAATTGACGATATGTCTTGGCACAACAAGAACAAGGCTTTATTTTTCACCAAACATAACAGTCTTAATATTTCTTTTTGTTTACAAGCTTAGTTACGATAGAGCATATCTTCCTTCAGTTGAACATCGGTATTTCAAACCTAACCACCACTATCCTGGCCCCCACACCCTCTCCCTTCCAGTCACCACTCTTCCTCCGCCCACTTCTCCTCTCTCAATGGCTGCTCCCTCCTTTTAAAGTGCGGAATGTCCCGCCTCCTAACAGCGAACTGTCATTCTAACTGAGTGCGACTTAACTCTTAACTCCCTGGCGATACTCCGAAGCCCTTAACCTAGAACCAATCCATTACACTATCTATAAAAGTGGATATACTTTACTTAATTTATTGTTTACTTCCCCACCAATTCTAACTGTGAAACTGTTTTGGTTTTCCTGCAAAGAGCTGAATCAGTATCAGCCCTGAGCAAGATTCTGAATTTGTAACATGTTGGCCGCTAAATTCTCTTCTGTGCACCATTTAGGCTTTCTCCCTTTTCATCCCTGCACAAAATCTTAGGAGCAATGACGTTCTTTAATTATTTGCATACCACAGGGGCCCTCAATTATTTTTTTAGCTGCAAGACCCTCTGAGGCAAATTAAGAAGGGTTAAGCAACAGACCTGCAGGAATTTCAAGGAACACTAAAAGCATTCCATTAAGTTGACGGAAACTTCTCCTGGAGCTTTCGGTCTCTAAGATCTGTACAAAATATATAATTATAAGAAACTGACAGGGCTATAACCTCATGGGAAATACATAGAAATCTGCAACCCCAACCATTCACCTCTGCGAAGCTAAGCGTGTACTTATGGATTTCCCTCGTTTGAGCTCAAGTGCTCATTTCCTGTTGGAATTGCAATGCATCTCTTCATCTTGTTCAAGAGAACAAACTCTGAGAGGCCCAAGAGATCCCGGAGCAAGGCAAACATGTTTTCTGCATGGCATTTCATGCTGGATAAGTTTTCACCGTGGGTGGGGAGTGGGGCGGGGGGAGCTGTTACATCGGCAGTTAATTTCTGCCTTGCTCACCTTTGATAGAAGATAAAGACATTTTGTCAGGAATTAAATCCCCTCCCCCTTTCTGAGGCAATTAAAGCCCCCCTCCCACCGGCTTCTCCTCTTAGCTAATTAATGCAGAATGTCAAATTGGAAATCAGCAAGTTGGGCAGAAGAAAAAAAAAATTACAACAGCTCAGGAGGGGGAAAAAATTAATTAGCTTTTCATTAAGACCGTAAAGTGCAGGAGTATCTGGTTGAGAGAAAATGTTAATAATCATGCACTGTTCTTTGAACTAAAATTAAAATGTTGAGTTCAAATGTTGAGGAACAATTTTACCAAGTGCTCTGGGAGCCGGAGGAAGTGAGGCTGGTGCCACAATCATTGGCTAAAGGGAAATGTATAGTTTTCTAAATGAAATGTGATCAAGGGAGCCATATGTTTAATCCTCCTCCTCCTCCTCCTCCTTCCACTACCAGGACCAGATTTAGGTTTGATGAGGCCCTATTTAGGTTTGAAGAGGATGTAGGTTTGATGAGGATGTAGGTTTTTTTTTCAGATCTAGGGACTCCCTTGGAAGATGGTAGACACTCCTTCCTTGGAGGTTTCTAAGCAGAAGTTGGATGATCATCTGTCATGGATGATATTAGTTGAGAGTTCTGGACTGCAGGGGTTGGGACTAGGTGACTCTCAGAGTCCCTTCCAACTCTACAATTCTATTATTCTAACTTCTGCTTAAAAACCTCAAAGAAGTATTGATAGGTAGGGTTGGACTAGATGGGTCTTTGGCCTGATCCAGCAAAGCTCTTCTTATATTCTTACATTCTTTTTTTTCTTTTTTGTGTGATAAATTTCTATTAATTTTTCAAAAGTTTGACATATAAATTTCAGTACATAATAAATTTATCTCTTTTTTATTTTATTGTTCCGGATTTTCAAAGTAGCTTACAAAAGAGAACCATAAATCAAATATAAAACAGATAAAAAGAATCAGAAGCAAAAGTAATTATTGTAGCAACAGTAAAAATACAAAAGGCAGTAGATATAAAATCAGTTAAAATCCTGTGCCATCTATTTTATTTTATTTTAAACAAGGCTCTTTTGACTTTTCTCAACTTCCCACCCTATTTTCCATTGTATTTTAACCCTCCCCCCCCAGCTGCACAATCTCTTCAAATTATTATACCAATGCCTCAGTAGTATGTTCTCAAATTCCTTCTGCAGCTCATATTTCAAATCCTGCTCGTGAGTTCTTCAAACTTTAATACTCCATTATTATTATTATTATTATTATTATTGTTGTTGTTGTTGTTGTTGTTGTTGTTGTTGTTGTTATTTTCTCTGGAGAGTTGTGTGGAGTAGTGGTTAAGAGCGGTAGACTCGTAATCTGGTGAACCGGGTTCGTGTCTACGCTCCTCCACATGCAGCTGCTGGGTGACCTTGGGCTAGTCACACTTCTCTGAAGTCTCTCAGCCCCACTCACCTCACAGAGTGTTTGTTGTGGGGGAGGAAGGGAAAGGAGAATGTTAGCCGCTTTGAGACTCCTTCGAGTAGTGATAAAGCAGGATATCAAATCTTCTTCTTCTTCTTCTTCTTCTTCTTCTTCTTCTTCTTCTTCTTCTTCTTCTTCTTCTTCTTCTGTTCTGTAGTTTGTATTTACTGTTTAATTGTGAAAATTTATTTTAAAAAAAATATTATTAAAAACCTGTAGTGTTCCATTATTCTGCAAAGCAATCATCACTAGATTCTCTGATTTTTCACTCTCTGCATAGTCCAACACCTTAGTTATCCATTCTTTCATTGGTAGGAACTTCTTCTTCCTTCCATTTTTGTGCGCAGAGAATCCTAGCCACTGTTGTTACATAGCATAAAGAAATTAGTCGTCTCTTTTTTTTGGAACTTCTGTCCCTTTAATTCCCAGGAGAAAGAGATCCTCACATTATTACGATCTTAATCTCAAGTGCCACTCTTGAAAATGCACTCCAGCAAGGAGTGAAGTCTTGGCTGGGAAGTCTTTACTGTAGGAACTGGACTTTACTATCTCATCATAGTCAGAGATTGGAAAGGGGTCCCATAAAGTTGTTACTGGGGGAAGAAAACGGGCCATTCTGAACTTCACATGTGGAGGGGTGAAATAAGGGGAGTTACTGCCGTGCCATTACTCTTTACGATACAATTTCAAGTTCCTCCTAACTGTTAGGTATTGAGGAATGCAAATGTATCCTTTTGGAGACCTTTTTATTTAATTTCTGCATCGGAGGGCTGGCGCTGAATAGCAAAACGTTGCAGAAGCGAGCAAGCTGGACTGGAATACATTTGGGAAGAAATATGGCTCTTAGTATGGTTTGCTAATAATTTCAACTATCTCCTCCTTAGCTAACTGAACATTTTACCAAATTTCATTGACGCTTTCATAGGGAAACATTCAGAACCCAGAGGGTCAAATACCTCAGTGCTCACTGTCTGGGGAAATCCAGCCATTATTGCCCTGTCCAAAATGAACAGTGGAAGTAATATAATATACTTTTTAGATATATATATATATTTGGGGGGGGGGATCTTGGATGTTATCTGACATGGGCTCCTTGGAGAGGAAGGTTGGGATAGGAATTCCTTCGAGTCCAACTCCCTGGCCATTGAACCACAGCATCGGTGATAGATGGCCAGCCAAGATGTGCTTAAAATTTCTGCAGGGAATCAGAGCTCACTATCTCCTGAGGCAGTCAGTTCCACAACTCATTCATTCATTCATTCATTCATTCTTCATTTTTAAGGCAGTTTCACCAAATATTTAGCAAAAAAAAAAAAAAAAAAACTTGCCATTTTCACACATAGGACCACCTCTGGAGTAAAAGAGAACAGGTTTGCCCCATCTTCCTGTGTGACAGCCTTCAGAGATTTAGTCATCTCTTCTCCATGTAAAACAAAACCCAGTGCCAGTGTGGTGTAGTGGTTAAGAGCGGTACACTCGTAATCTGGTGAACCGGGTTCGCGGCTCCGCTCCTCCACGTGCAGCTGCTGGGTGACCTTGGGCTAGTCACACTTCTCTGAAGTCTCTCAGCCTCACTCACCTCACAGAGTGTTTGTTGTGGGAGAGGAAGGGAAAGGAGAATGTTAGCCGCTATGAGACTCTTTCGGGTAGTGGTAAAGCGGGATATCAAATCCAAACTCTTCCTCTTCCTCTTCCTCTTCCTCTTCCTCTTCCTCTTCCTCTTCCTCTTCCTCTTCCTCTTCCTCTTCTTCTTCTTCTTCTTCTTCTTCTTCTTCTTCTTCTTCTTCTTCGTCGTCTTCTTCTTATTCTTCCAACTCTTCCACATACAGTGTGGCTTCCAGACCCTCCCCCACTAACCCAAAAACCCTTTTCTGTACACTTTCCAGTTTGTGAATGTGCTCCCCCCACCCAGCAACTATAAAAGAAGGAATAAAAAGTGCTGTACAGCAGAGAAACTCTTGAAGTGGAAACATCTTCCATCCACAGCTAATAAAATGCTCCATCCCATTATTTTTATCACTGTGTGGGAGGAGCTCACCTATACTTCTGAGAGGGGAAAGATGCATGCCATTTCCAGAGATGATCTCTGCAGTGGTGGAAGAATATAAGCTCTGCCTTGCTGAGTTTGTCTGTCTTTGTACGTGTTTATTTCATCAATTGATATCTTCCCTTCTTCATCAACATTTTCCTGAGCTGGCTTACGGCATAAAAGCAAAACCAAAACCTGGTGAAACAATAAGGATAAAACAGTGATCATTAGACAAAACAGCATCCTCTTTCCGACCAATTGGGAAGCTCAAGTAGAGTACAGACCATGTGGTGTAGTGGTTAGAGTGCTGGAATAGGACCTGGAAGACCAGGTTTCAAATCTCCACCGGGCCATGAAGCTCACTGGGCGATAGTCCCTCACTCTCAGCCTCACCCACCTCGCAGGGCTGCTGTGGGGATTAAATGAGAAGGAGGAGAACCATGCAGACCACCTTGAGTTCCTTGGAGAAAAAGGTGGGATATAAATGCAACAGATAATAAATAATATGAAGGCAGGAACTTGCTCCCATTGCTTGTTGACAAAAATCTGGGATCATTCAGTGGGCTCTATTCATGGACTCTTCATATGGACTATATGGTTAAAATCCTATGAATGCTGCAGCCAATGTTAGTCCTACACAAAGTTGTTGTTGTTGTTGTTGTTATTTATACTTTTCAGGTTTATACATTTCTGTGAGGTTTGGAGCTTTCAGGGTTAAAGAAGCTCAACAGTTCGCTCCTCCCACAGGGAGGAAGATGTGTCATACATCCGGGGTATCCGCTGTATGTGCATCCAGTTGTTTCTTTCCTTTAATTTTTTTTGGGGGCCCCCCAAAGGGTGGGGCCCTAAGCTATAGCTTGTTTAGCTAATACGTAGATCCAGCACTGACTTTGCACATACATTGTGAGGGCAGAGCTTTCCTAGGAAAAGTCACCTCCTTCTGCAAACTTCAGCTCACCTCGGCAACTTTGCAGCTCTTTCACACGGCACGTTAAGAACACGGCATGAAGTAACTTTGCAAATGACAGGTGACAGCATTGGTTTACATGGATGCAGGGGACTAAAAGTCTTTGCATCATGAAAACAAGGCATTTCACAGTTTTCCCAGCTCTCTGGTACACTTCCCAGTTTAGGCAGCTGGCAGGCACACCTCTCTCCTGCATTTTTAGTCAACACCGACAGCTATGAATGTCAGTTTACACCAGATCACACAACTTGTGTCATGAAGCTGGAAAACTGACAGAAAAGAGCAGCTGAATCTCAGGAGACTGGTGAACCTTCTCTACAGGGAATAGCTGAAGCCGCTTTTCGTTAAGAAAACAGATTCTAGACGAGGGATATGTTGCAGATATATACAATCAGAAACAGCGCAGAGGTTGGAGTGGGGAATTCTCCTTCGTAATACTAGACCTCAGGGTCATCCATTGATTGTCAAGGACCATAGCTCAGTTTGTAAGGGCAATTTACAAGGCCTTTCTGAAATGTACAAACCTGTGTTGTCCTGGTTACAGAGTAGAAGTCTGTTAATTTCCCCATTAACTGGTTCTTACCGTTCTTGTGGTCAGGTCGCTTTCTTGCGTATGTGATACTAGCCTAAATAATAATGGGCCTAAGAGTAAACTCCATCAGAATCTCACAGAATCTGAAGAGACCTGGGGTGAAATGTGGCCACCTGCTCTGTTGGGGCCATTGCTCAAGCCACACAAGGTGATCCCACCGAACCAGAAGTGGTGGCAAAGGACCTGGAATTCTGGAGAAAATATTACAAAAGCCACCCTTCCAAAATATCACTTCTTTCTGTACAAAAAGAGAACCCCCAAAGAAATAATAATAATAATAATAATAATAATAATAATAATAATAATAATAATACAATCCAGATTCGCATATCATGTGTAGGAAGTGGCCTGTTTCTTCAACTCCCAGGCTTAGATTGGTAATAAAGATGAATGCTTTCTTATTTCAGATAGTCCCATGGCAAGCCTCATAGACAAGTCATTATTAATCCCACGTTTCGAGACAGCAGCCTGATGGTGAGTGATGATTGACCTAAGGCCACCCAGTCAGCCCTCAACTGTATTGGGATTAGAGGTTATGGTTTCTGGATCCGAGCTACTAAATCACACTGGCCCTTTGCTAAGTACCGTAAGTCACCTTCAGATCACACACTACAAAAAAAAAAGAAAAAGGAAAAAGTCCAGGTCTGAAATGGAGGCATAACATAATGGAGGAAGACCACTATACACTCAGAGCAGCATCATACCACTTTAAAGAGTCAAGGTTCTTCCTCCAAAGAATCATGGAATCATAGAACTGTAGAGTTCAAATCCTCCACTTGGCCATGAAGCTTACTGGGTGACCTTCAGCTGGCCACTCACTCTCAGCCTAACCTACCCACAAGGCAGTGGCGTAGCTTGGGGGGCACAGGGGCAGTTGCCACAGGCACAAAATTGTTAGGGGTGCAAAATTTCAACATCCGGTGCTGTCTTAATACAGCTCTGTGCTTCTGTGGCTGGGCTCCAATGGAATTTCCATGCGAACCAGGAAGTGGCCTCTCCTGTCAATGGAATTACTCCTTTCTTCTTATCTCTGCGGCTGAGATCTCCAAGGTGAGGCGGACAGCGTTATGCAGTTGAATGTTCATGTGTAGTCCATCTATTTCCCATTCACCCCCCCTCCACATGGCCACGGGAGCTAGCAACCCATGCTATGCCACTGCCACAAGGTTGTTGTTGTGAAGATAAAATGGAGGAAGAAAACTGTACTCTGTCTTGAGCTCCTTGGAGGAAAGGCAGGAGAGAAATGGAATAAATTACATAAATGCAATACCCTCTCTGACTCAGAGCCCTCAATTTCACCGTCTGGAGAAGAGGAATCTATAATCCGAGGGTTGTGACAAGTTAGAATTCCATTTTCTGACCATTGCACCTTTGCTAGAGCAAGGATGCATAGTACAGGAATAAATGTATACAGCTCCCTTCTGGACGAGCCAGAGTCTCACACCTTTCCACCTCTCCAGCCTGTCAGAATTCTCTTGCTAAAAGGTATGGAAGGGTATCATTTCACAAATTCCCCAGGTCAGAAGTGCTTGAATCATTTATACCACAGGGATCAAAATAGAAGGTGGTGACGTTTGTTTTCCTGCTCTGAAAATTCTCACCTCCATTGGCCCAACTTGTCAAACAAAACACCCATTTGACCCAGTCAATCAGGAAGCTTTTCTCTGCAGGGGAGTCTGGGGGGGGGGGGGAGAGAAGGAAGTCCTGTCCAATTGGTTCAGAGGGAGATTCTGTAGTTCTTTTCTTGTGATGATACTGGTGCACCATTTCGGAATCAAACAAGCCAGTGGTGTAAGCTCAGATGAAAGCTCTGCTATGTTCTGAGCATTCAAAACATTACCTAACTTTAGTGCATGCCTATCACTGTGTGCAATATTCATTCATTCATTCATTCATTCATTCCCCGCCCATCTGGCTGCGTTTCCCCAGCCACTCTGGGAGGCTCCCTACAGAATATCACAAACATGATAAAAGATCAAAACTTCCCCAAACAGGACTGCTTTCAAATGTCTTCTAAAAGTCAGATAGTTGTTTATTTCCTTGACGTATGATAGGAGGGCATTCCACAGGGAGGGCACCCCTCCTGCCTGGTTCCCTGTAACCTCACTTCTCACAGTGAGGGAACCACCAGAAGGCCCTCAGAGGAGGATCTCAGTGTCCGGGCTGAACGATGGGGGTGGAGACACTCCTTCAGGTATACTGGGCTGAGACTATTTAGGGCTTTAAAGGTCAGCACCAACACTTTGAATTGGACTCAGAAACATTTGTTTGTTGTTGTTTATCCATCTTAGTCATGTTCGACTCTCTGTGACCCCATGAACCAGAGCATGCCTTGGAAACTCTCACTTTCTTCTCTAAGCTTCTCCTTCTTTATGTCCATGGAGTTTTCTTGGCAAAATGCTGGAGTGCTTTGCCAGTTCCTTTTCCAGGTGGATCACATTTAGTCTAAACTCTCGGCTATGACCTGCCCATCTTGGGTGGCCGTGCCCAGCATAGCTCATAACTTCTTGGAGTTATTCAAGGCCCTTCGCCACAACATGGCAGTGATCCATGAAGGGGCTTGGAAACATACAGGGAGCCAATGTAGGTCTTTCAGGACCAGTGTAATACGGTCCTGTTCACCTTGGGTACTTGGCATGTGTACTGTGGTCTTTTTTCAGAAGTGCCATAGCTCAGCAACAAGGTATATGCTTGGCACACAGAAGGTTCCATGTTGGATCCCCAACATCTCCAGGTAGGGCTGGCAGAAAGCCCTCTCTGAAACCTTGGAGGACCTCAGGATGAGACAGCTTCTTGCTTTCCACCTCTACAGCACAGTGCCACGTGCCATGACCCATTCATTATTCTCCCATCCATTGACCACTCCCTTGAGCTTGGATTTCCGGTCGTAGACTGCTTAGTTCATAAGCAGGATCTAAGCAAATGTTGTTAGATCTTTCATGGATAGCTTCATTGCTTGTAGGGTTTGTAGAAATGGTTTTGTTTTCAGAATCTGTATTTGTGTGTGTGGTCTTATTTTTATCTTACTGTCGGCCTCGATGGCCTGAGGCTGTGAAGTTGTTTATAGATTTGTAAAAGAAATAAATGTAAGAATATGAAATTATTGAAATAAAGAAATAAAACAAAGCCGGCTCCCTACTGAAGATGGTCACCCTTCAGATCATTACAAGTGGTGGAAAGGGAAGGGTGAGTGCATGATGTCAATCATATATTGAAACAGGCAGCTGAAGAGGACTAATACCACCTATAAAAAGTATTTGTTGTTGTTGTTCAGTCGTTCAGTCATGTCCGACTCTTCGTGACCCCATGGACCAGAGCACACCAGGCACGCCTATCCTTCACTGCCTCCCGTAGTTTGGTCAGACTCATGCTAGTCGCTTTGAGAACACTGTCCAACCATCTCATCCTCTGTCGTCCCCTTCTCCTTGTGCCCTCCATCTTTCCCAACATCAGGGTCTTTTCCAGGGAGTCTTCTCTTCTCATGAGGTGGCCAAAGTACTGGAACCTCAACTTCAGGATTTGTCCTTCTAGTGAGCACTCAGGGCCAATTTCCTTGAGAATGGATAGGTTTGATCTTCTTGCAGTCCATGGGACTCTCAAGAGTCTCCTCCAGCACCATAATTCAAAAGCATCAATTCTTCGGTGATCAGCTTTCTTGATGGTCCTTCTTTATATGAACATATGAATCATATGAACATATGATTCTGGCATTGCAGAGGATTGGACTAGATGGTCTTTTGTGTCCCTTCCAACTCTGCCGTTCTATGATATTGCAATTTGGAATGTTCCTTAAGAACAGGGAGTTCTCTTTTTCTAATACTTTGTGATGTTTATACTTAGCTTTAAAAATTAAATAAATTATGGACTGCCTTGTATAATGCTCCAGTGTTAATGGATGGTTAATTCATTATTATTTTTTAAGCTGTGTGTGTGTGTGTGTGTGTGTGTGTGTGTGTGTGTGTGTTTTCTGCCTTACTGGGGCACTCTGGACTCAGCCAGTCCCTGAAAGAGTTGCCAATATGTCCCAAGGCATCTTCAGCTTTATTAAAGTTTACTTAATCAGCTCAGCTCCCCATCAAGTGTGCAATATTTTCAATGTTAGTAAAGGCAGGGTTAATGAGGACGTGGCTGTATTGCTCTGCATTTATGATCTCTTTTAACAAGGGAAGGGAGAATTGGGGAGGGATGGGTTTGTACTGGGTGTTTTGAAACACCATCAGCAAGAAGCAGCTAGTGATTTATTCGACACTCTGCAATTATTTGCTAAATTTACTTTGGAAAACATGTCACAGAATGATCTGTATGGCTTTTCCTCTTCACCTTTGTTCTCTTGGCTTCAAGTTGTCAGTGTGTTTATAACGGAAAGATCAGAGAGGAGCAGTTTTTCCCTTCCACAATAATCCTGGTGAAATGTGCCTCATTGTGATAGGCACTGTGGATGGAGGGAGTTCAGGAGATAACCTAGATCTTCTTCTAGCACTACTGTATATTTTGGGGTGTAGCTTGTCCACCTGTCTCTTCTCTCTGTGTTGAGAAACCTCCTGAGATATCATTGCTCAATATGGCAGGACAGTTTCTGAGGTGGAGGAGCTGGTTGTTGTCTACATTTGGAAACCATTGGACACCATTATGAATCATAGAATTGTAGAGTTGAAAGGGAATGTGCTGGCCCCAAGGGTTTGTCCATGAAGTGAGGTACAAGTGCAGTCCTGGGTCTAGGGGTCCAAAGGAGGTCAGTCCAGCAGGGAGCGAGGCAGGGAGCAGGTCAAGGTCCAAGGCAGGTTCAGGCACAAGGTTGCAGGTTGAGCACACGCTTGCAACTAAGTTGCTCACGCAACTTGGGCTGGGTCTGGCTGGCTTTTATCTGGCCCTATGCTTAGGGCGGTCCCGATCCTCCGGAGACTCGCCTCTCCTCCGGGCCTGGAGGCGAGCACTCCTCCTGCAGACGCTTAACTCCCTTCGCCTCTCTGCCCTGAGCCTCTGTAGCTCAGGAGAGGCTGGTGGGTTACTGGACCCAGGGGATGCCTCAGCTTCCTCTGAAGAGGCTGGGAGTGGAGCACCTGCAGGCAATGGGTCCTCCCTCCCATCAGGAGCCAGAGCAGACTCTGCTGATGCCTGCACCTGGGGATCCAGCACAGGTGGGGATCCTTCAGGCTCAAGCCCTGGCCCCGGCTCAGCTGGTTCTGGAGGCGGGGAATCCTGTGCAGGCTGGGATCCCTCAGGTTCAGCATCAGAGTCTGACTCCCAGGCCATCACAGGGAATATGAGAATCATCTAGTCCAATCCCTTGCAATGCAGAAATCTTTTTGCCCAATGTGGGGCTCAAATCCACAACCCTGAGATTAAGAGTCTTATGCTCTACCGACTAAGGCATACAGAACCGTTCCAAAGTGCACCAATTTGGACACCTCTGAAGCTATTGACAGTTTGGTGAGGCAGTTCCTGAGCTTGAGGTTTTCAGTCTATGTTTGGATGCCATTGGGTGCCATTTTGAATCAACTTGGTAGACAGAACCATTCCAAACAGTGATGGTTTGGACACCTCTGGTGATATTGCCGTCCAATTTGGCATGAGGATTCCTGAGAATAATGAGTGTGTTTTGTTCTATGTTTCGAAACCGTTAGATGTCATTTTGAATAACGATGGTGGAGTGAAACCCTGTTGAATTAAACTAAAGGTTCAGTTAATTGATATTGTTGTAATTTGGCTATTATTGGGGGATATTGGAAAATTAGTAAAAATTTATTTACCAAAAAAAAAGAAGAATTACGCTAAAAGTCCATGTAGTCCAACATTATGCTTCCCACGTAGCCAATCAGGTGCCTCAAGGAAGCCCTTAAGCAGTGTGATGACAATAGACCTCTTTTACTGTTTGCTCTCCAGCAACTGGCATTCAGAGACATGGTGCCCATCAGCATTTATGGATTTGTGTATGTATTTATTTAAAACATTTCTATACCACCCTCCAATACAGAAATTCCCAGGATGGTTTACTATACTTTACCTCATAAAGTACAATAAAACCAGTAATAACCAATGAAACTGCATGCAGTAAAAAGGAAGTGCTAAAAACCGTCAACGCAGGAATAAAATAAATTGGAACATGCAGGTGCCCTAGAGCTCGCAGTGGTTAAGAGCTGTGGTTAGGTCCACCTTTCTTAAATTTGGTTAGATTAGATTAATTTTAAGTAATTTTAAAATGTAAAATGTGCAACTTTAATATTAACGTGTCGGCGGGTATGCGTCACTGGATAAGCTTGGGTTGCTAGCGCCCGGGGCTACATGGAGGAGGTGAGTGGGAGGGAGGGAGCAACATGGATGGGGTTAACATGTGTGTTCAATTGCCTAATGGCATCTGCGTCACCCAAAAGATTGCAACCACAGAGATAAGAAAAGAAGAGTCATTCCGTTATCTGGAGAGGTCACTTCCTGGTTCTCATGGAGAAGTCATTTTCAACAGAACCCAGTGGTGGAAGCATGCAGTGTTGAAATTTTGTGCCCCTAACAAATTTGCGCCTGGGGCAATTGCTGTGGTGCCCTACCTGGAGATGCTGTGATTAGAACCTGCGGCCTTCTGCATGCCAAGCAAATGCTCAACCACTGAGCTACAGACTTTCCCATAAATGGCTGCTCTGCAATTTCCTTTGCATGCTGCGGTCAGTGCTCGAAAGTGATCACAGGATCTGCAGTAAGGAAACGACCAGTGACGGGAAACTAATTAAGCTGCCATGAACTTCAAGCTGTGAGTGTTTCAAGCCCTCTGTCAGTTCAAAGCTCTCTTGTTATGTGCCTCTTCACTCTACACCACAGCAAGCGAGCTCAGAAGCTCATCTGTTCTCAAGGCAGGGCTTAACATAACAAATGTCCTCCGACATGATAGGCAGGAATATCTTTCCAGTTGACATTTCATCACTAAAGGATCGGTGACCATCTTTGCCAGCAGCAGCTCACTTTCCTTGCCCTGGGGGAGGCCAGTTCACAGTGGCTGGGCTTATTGATCTGCTCAGAGCTTTATCTAATGGGCAATTCCCTAGCACTCGAGCCCAGTTTAATTCCTTTTTTTTGGACAGCAATCGTAGAAGTACTTTCAACCTGCAGCGGAGAGGGGAGAATCCATGGATTTCTCTTCACTTCTCATTTTTTGCCTGCAGTGATATGTTATTTAAGGAGATAGGAAAAGGCATTATGTAAAAATGTCATCCAACCGATATATAGGTGAAACTCGAAAAATTAGAATATTGTGGGAAAGTCCATTTATGTAAGCAATTGTTTTCATTAGCTACTGGAGTTTAATATATGAGATAGACTCATGAGTTGCAAAGCGAGATATGTCAAGTCTTTGCTTGTTATAATTGTGATGATTATGGCACACAGTTAATGAAAACCCCAAAGTTGAGATTGTGAATTTGGGGTTCTCATCAGCTGTACGCCATAATCGTCACAATTATAACAAATAAAGGCTTGACATATCTCGCTTTGCATGTCATGAGTCTATCTCATATATTAGTTTCACCTTTTAAGTTGAATTACTGAAAGAAATGAACCTTTCCACGATATTCCAATTTTTCGAGTTTCACCTGTATGTGCTTCTATGTATACGTGTGTGTGTGTGTGTGTGTGTGTGAGAGAGAGAGAGAGAGAGAGAGAGAGAGAGAGAGAGAGAGAATGTCAATTCATTCGTTAAAAATGTGTTCCTTGGATTCTCCAGGTGCTATTTTTTTAGGAAGGACATGGTCCTTATGTTCAGTTGATGCCACCATATTGGCTGTGCCATCTGTGCCACAATATGGATAGCTCAGTTGGTAGCGCATGAGACTTTTAATCTTGGGGTCATGGGTTTGAGCCCCACTTTTGGCAAAAGATTCCTGCATTGCAGTGGGTTGGATTGGATGACCCTCATGGTCCCTGCCAACTCTACAATTCTATGATTCAGACAGCAAAGACATACAAAGAAGCAATTTTATGCTAGAACTATATATTCAGTAATAATCTAAAAAGGAATGGCCTGCAATGTTTTCCCTTATCTACCATTTTTTAACAGTTTGCAAGGTGGGAGCAGGTAAAAGTGGCATCCTTCACCTGTGGTCTGAATCAGAACAGTCCATCCAGCCACATTGAAACTCTGCTATGGAACCTGGGCAAATATGCCAATTTTGGTTTCTCTCCATTTCTCTCCAGTCTTAAGTTCAGTTCTTGAAAATCTGGCTTTAGTCGACTCTTTTGCTGCTTTCTGATTTCATACATAATGGTTAGATATCTACCCAGTAACCAGGGCAACCATGGTTTGTACATTTAGTAAAGCCCTTGTATGTTGCCTTTACAAACTGAGTCACCAATATGTGCTTGTCAGGGGTTAAGTACTTTCCCATGGCTACGCAGGAGTCTACGTTGACCAAGAGAGCAGCCAGCTTGAGCTAATCTCCAAAATGCTGACCCTTGTTCACATTTTTACAGCGTAGCAATGGAAATAGTCGACGCTATTCAAAAGGCGGGGGTGGTGGTGGAATCTTTTCCAGGTCGAAGCAACAGTGTCCCCATCTAATCTCCCGCAAACCCACAAGAAACCGCCTCAGTTGCTGTTTTGTGTTTAGCTGCCCGCAACACTGCTTTGAACTAATAAGCGGCTCATTGTTTTGTCTGTATGTGCAATTATATACACGACAGGTTTCTGAAAGGTTCATTTATCATCCCAGTAGTACAGTACGTTCCTTACCTGCCAAAAATATATATACTGGAAGAAATTGCCTCCTCCTCACCGTTACCCCCACATCGGCCCTCAGGCTATTTGACATATGTTCAAGGAATGGAAATGCAGGAAGGATTTTTCCCTTCACAGTGGGGGGGAAATACCCATTTCAGAGTGGCTTCTGGCATTGATGCAACCTTTCCACCAACATTTCCAAAACAGGAGATAAAAAGGCATTATTGGGTGGGTCACTGATCCTAAGCTTATTTATGTTTCAATGCTTTACTAATCAGAACTTCTTCAAAAACAGGTGCCAAATAATCAATGATAAATCCAGAAAATTGTATAAAGCATATGCATATTCAAACATAGGTTCTTCTTCTTAAATATATATAACTTAATTACAAACAGAGTAAAAATAAAATCAGATCTCTGTCTCTCCCATAGCTTGCATTAATCTGAATCGAGCCTAAGTTTATCCAGTTTTGGCAGCACATGATTTATGGATTATTTTTTTCAGCTAGTGCTAAACTCCACAAGTCCTGTAAGGTTTTTCATTTGGGGGCAAATGAAGTTCTGGCAGCTATCAGCATCCATGTCAAGAATTCCAGAGAGCTGAAACCTTTCAGATGATCATCCCATAGATTTAGTAAACCAATCTACAATGAAGTTGGAATAGGATGTTTCAGTGTTTCAGCCATTTCTTGAGAAACCATTGTCCAGAATTTAAATATTTGAGGGCAGTTCCACCATACTGGGATAGATTGACCAATGAGCTGAACTCAGTATAAAGCAGATTCCTCCATTCCAATGAACAAAAAGGTGTAGGTATTGTTACACACAACCCAAGTCTCTGAGCAGTGCAAGAATCCAGGGCTATTGCCCTGGATTTGTGCTTCCTCTTAGAAATAAGGCACAGCAGAGACTGTGGTGTCTTTATGATATATGGTTTATTTAGACATATATACAACCTGAGTCTGTGATGCAGGGGCTTACAGCATTAGCACTTCAAGCAGTTCTTGCTTTTCCCATGGTAACAGTCTTGGATGCAAGAAGAAATCAGCCATGGTCCTCCATGAGTGCTCAAACTTACTGCTTTTAACAGACTGCAACCTCTTTCCTCTAGGTCATGTCACCACCACTGAAATCCGAAACTCAACTCTGCAAACTATCTCTCTGTTGAAGGAGGGACTCACACCCATCTACCATCAGGCACAAAGTATTTGCTATGTTAAACGCCCATGATTTTCCTTTTGCTCTCCATCATGCCTCTTTTCCCAGGCAATTTCTACAATGGGAAACTGGTTTGGCCTATATTTTAATACTTCACTAAATCCAGAATCTGGCAGCTTATTTTAACACACCAAGCATTTGTTAAACTCCAACATCCAGGAATTTTGGGGGGTCAAGGTACCCACACACCCAAAGCAAGTATTGTATTTCCTGTTCAGAACAGAATGAGAGGATTTTTTGGGGGGTGAGTCCCTCTTCACCCTGTATCTCCCTGAAAAATCTTCACTGGGGAATTGGGGTAGCCTTCAATTCACTGTGGGAGGTGGCACAGGGAGGAGAACTAAGATGGGGTGGGGAAAATTCATTCTCCCCTTCCAGAAGTGGAGGTCTCCACTGGTTCTCAAGCCTTTCCATGAACAGAAATACCCATTTCAGTACACAGGTGGGCAATGTTGGATGCACCATTATGTCGCGTTTGAAAAGCAACTAAATCTGCTCTTCCAGGCTTCTCTTTTTGACATTTGGAGGAAAGTGGCAGTGGCTTGCGCTAAATATAGCCCAGCACAATGAAGTTAAATAAACAGGCCTGCCTGGAGAAATGTAGAGATGTGTATGCTACAAAGAGATATAAAAGCACACAGAGATATACATACACACACGGGGAGGGTTGTGCTCGTATTATTTCTGTAAGACTGCCACCTAATGGAACGACTTTGATGTGACCAATGGCCACCCTGGCAGAAGGCATGGGGATAAAGAGGAGCTGTTCATTGAACAGCTTGCCTTAGAAGAATTTTCCCCTCCAGAATGCCAGGTTAATGGCTCCAGCAGAAAGGTTTCAAAGGAAGGCAGCGGATTAAAGAGAGAGATTTCACAAAAATAGATCCGCAGCATAAACCTCAAAACAAACCGATATTGTTTTGGAATCACAGGCAGCAGTCTCCTAGCGTGATTCCAAAGAGAAGAGGGAGGGACAAGATATATAAACAGAGGACTGGGTTGCGAAAGGAAGCAAGGAAGAGCGTGCATGAAGTTGTTGCAGATGGAGAATTCAGGGAGCAGATCTTTTGAGTTTGTTGCCTGTTATGTATTGGGTTTAACATGTTATGATTCTAACCAATCGCAGAGCGTAGGTGGACGAAAGTTCTAATGGCAAGCTCTGTCAACTGTCAACTGCCAACTGGCAGTTCTTGTTGTTGGGGCTTTCAGAGTGTGTTCTTGTCATAGCCTGTGTCAGCTCATCGAAAGTGCAGGCCTCTATGTCCCTGGGTGCCATCAGACCTTCCAGTAGAGTGATGGCGGAACTTCCCAGCACAGTGAGAAGTACATCTACTTTATCAATTTCCCTAGTAAACCCTTGAAGCCGAACATAGCTCTTTATTCGGCGGAGCCATTGTGGCCATTGCTCGGGGTGGCTCAAGTCGAAGTCTGGTGGTGGCCTAGTCTGCCCAGCGGCCATTTTCATACCTTGAGCTGTCGCTTGTGTTGTGCTGGTTGATTGCAAAGGCGCTGCTGGCCCTTCTTCACTACAGGAGTTCTCCGCAGAGTCCAGCGTGACTGGATGTCGCACTCGCTATGAGTGGCAGGGCGGTGCTGCAGTGCCAACTCAGGCCTCAAATCCAGGCCTCCAACTCAGGCTCACTGTGTGTGGCAGGCCGGTGCTGCAGTACCAACTTAGGCCTCAAAACCGGGAGGGCCAGCATCCCATCCTCGTCGCCAGTATTATATATTCAGGAAAAGTCAGAAGCCCAATGTAACTTCGTTTATTCAACAGCTCACTCCCATATTAAAACAAGAACACACTCTGAAAGCAGCCGTTGAAGTGAGGGAAAAGACACATCAAGGACAGAGTAGCTGCACTGGGGTTGCAGAAGAAATGCCTTTTTGCTTCCAATCGACATCATTATTGTCTTCCACTGAAATGCCTGTCGTCACAATCCAGATATGCATGGAGGATGAGCTTGGATATCGCAAACAGTGGTGGCTGGTGCCCATTGTGACTGGTGGGGCAGAAGGCAGGGAGGTCAACAGTAGGTGGCGCTATAGCCAATGCTAGACACAGCCAACTCATTCTAGTTTTGTTCCCATCCTCCCCAGCAACACCCGGACTATGGAGGAGGAAGCTGGCAGAGAATGCTACCCTATGGGCTGATTGTAAGAAGGCAGGATGGTGGCAGTATGCTGAAGGCTGACTCGGGTTGGAGGGGCAGTGCCCCACTTACACTAATGGAACAGCCTTTACAGATAATAATAATAATAATAATAATAATAATAATAATAATAATAATAATATTTATAGGCTGCCCATCTGGCTGGGTTGGCCAAGCCACTCTGGGAAGCTCCCATCAAAATATAAAAACACAATAAAACATCAAGCATTAAAAACTTCAGATATCTTCTAAAAGTCATATAGCTGTTTATCTCCTTGGCATCTGATGGGAAGACTTCCACAGGGTAGGTGCTACCAATGAGAAGACCTTCTGTCTGGTTCCCTGTAACTTCACTACTCTCAGTGAGGGAACTGCTAGAAGGCCCAGCAAGGCTTCCAGGGAAGGAGAGGTGCCAACTTGAATAAAATAATTTGAAGGCCCAGGTAAACCTCGCCCTGCTAATCAATCACATGACGTGATGCACGCACATCATTTGAATGGCTCGGATCCTGCTTGTGGGCTTCTGGTTGACCACTGTGAGACTTGGATGCTGGAGTAGATGGGCCATTGGCCTGATCCAGCAGGCTTTTCTTATAGTTGTATGTTCTTAACCCATTACTTTGGCCACCTCATGGGAAGAGAAGACTCTCTGAAAAAAAAACCTCTGATGTTGGGTAAGATTGAGGGCACAAGGAGAAGGGGACGACAGAGGACGAGATGGTTGGACAGTGTTATAGCAGCGACCAACATGAATTTGACGAAACTCCAGGAAGCAGTGGAAGACAGGAGTGCCTGGCGTGCTCTGGTCCATGGGATCACGAAGAGTCGGACACGACTAATCGATTAAACTACAACAACCCATATCTGGTTGCTTCAGTCCCCATAGGGAAAGATTCTTCAGCAAAGTGCAGATTCTGTGTGTGTGTCTGTCTGTCTGTCTGTCTGTCTCTCTCTCTCTCTCTCTCTGTGTGTGTGTGTGTGTGTGAGAGAGAGAGAGAGAGAGAGAGAGAGATTGCACAAACATCTTCAGATACATCTCAAAAACTACACACACACACACACACACACACACACACACCAGTCATAATGATGGCCTGTACTGATGGAAAGTAATAATAACTATAAAGCCACAGCAAACCAGAGTACACTAATGTTTGCTCAGATTAAGCAAGTAATTGTACAGAACTGCCAAAAAACATCGTACTTAGTCGTTCTTGGGAATCGGCAGAGTGACATTCACCGAGGAATTGCAGAAGTCTGATGCAGCCGGTCCAGAGGGAGAGCCAATCACTGGCAAGTTCACAATAACAGCAGCAGACACCAAATCAATACTGGCTGCATTAGAAGAGATCATTAAGGGGCCTAGGCTGCAGTTTCAGCCAGGGGAGGGGGGAAACAATTTGGGAAAGGGGGGCGGGCAGGGGAAGTGGAACTCTTTGTCTATGCTTTACTGAAAAACAAGGTAAGTTCAACAGCTGACAAGGGGGAGCTGATGTCAGGCCAGCCTCTCAGGCCACTGGATATCTTGGGACAAGGTCTTATGCTCCATCAAATGACAAGGGTGGTGCATTAAAATTGCTTTCTGGGGGGAAAGGGAAGATTTAATAGTTTGCGGAGAGAAGGCAAGAGATGGAAAGAGATAAGCTGATGCTCAGATCGAGGCACTGGTTGGGAGTTGGCAAAATCCCATTGGGAGAGAAGATTTTGTGCAGCAAGGATGAATCCTTGTGCTGGTGGTTTGGATTATTTTTTCTCCTTTTTATTGAGTTTTATGTTTGCAAAGGAAATTGTGCTTTGAGCTACAAATGAAACACCCTTCCTCCTCATATTTGTGGCATTTCACCTCCCTACCAAGTATAATGGATCAGACGGGAGCAGATTTCTCATAATCTATACACCAGGTGCAGGGAACCTCAGGGCCTCCAGATGTTGATGTATCCCAACTTTAATCAGCCCCACCCAGCATGGAAAAATAGCTGGAGATGATGGAAGATGCAATCTAGAAACACCTGGAGGGCCAGAGACTTGACACTTCTGCCTTCTCTCAGTGCACCATACGCACCCAGATGGTATACCAGAAATGTCAGTGCAGAGGAAGAAAGTGGAGTGTGAAAAATCTCCACAGCAATCGCTCTTCTTTTAATTGTGTTCATGATTTCTCGCCCTCCTCCTGGACTCATTATTAAAGAGGCACATTGCCAAGCAAATTAAAGGATTGGCTTCCCAGGCCAACCTTGTTATTTCACCAAGGGATGGTCTGCTTAAATAATCAAACCCACTGGCCACTGTTGTTATCAAAAGCATAATTTCAACAACAGGTCTCCTTCCTTGCAAGGAGAAGAAAGTGCCTCGGGGCGATGCATAGTTTTCTCTGCAGCATACAAGCTGATGCAGACAAGGTGACCTGAAGAAAGGGGCTCGGAAAGGACGTTGCACTGAGATGGAGATGCTTCTGAGCTTTGGAAGAAAGAAAAGTCAAAATCAAATAGGAATGCTGGAATTAGGGGGGAGGGGAGGCCAGTTTGCACTATTCATTACTTTGATTACTTTAGGGATAGATATCTCACCCATTGAGGAGTTTCCTGAGTGACTACTGTAAATATTTAGTTCACCTCTCCTAAATTGGTGGGTACTGACACCCATCACCAATGTATGTTAGAAGTTGAAGAACTTCTTAATTATACCATTTTACTTAGTTCATTTTCCTTTGATATCTCTGGACTAATTCCAGGCTGGAGTATAGTAGTCTTGATTTAATTAATTAATTGATTTACAGTTCTTCGTAGTGATCGGCGAATCTCTCAATTTTAATTTCTCCCTGTTTTTCATTTCCCCCATCTTAAGTTCAGTTATCCACATTTCCACATCAGTTTGCAGTTTTTTGTTGTTTAAAGAACGAGTCCTTGTGAATATTCATCAGGACTTCAGTGCAAATGGGAATGTATCTTATTCAAACATCCTGAAGAAATATATGTGACCAAAATGTAACTATCCTTCAAAATCCATATTCTTCTGGAATTAGCTCTTCACTTTGGAGTCACCTAGTCGTCAGAATTCCCTACCCTTCAGTATTAGAGAGGACCCATCTCTGTTGTCTTTTTGGTGCCTACTGAAGACCTTCCTCCTTCCACAAATCTTTTTAGATGAGACCTTTCCCAACCTGCATCTGTACTGGAATTGCTTTTAAGATATTTTATCATTTTTTTTGCCACTCTGGGCTCCTTTGGGAGGAAAGTTGAGATGCAAATTTAATAAACCAACCAACCAATCAACAAAATCAAGCAGTATCTGAGCTGTCCATGGTGCTGAATTTCATACAAATTCACAAACGCAAACTTGAAATAGCAGTTGCTTATTGATCTCAACCAAAGCAGAAATGTATTGGATAAATAATGCAGAAAGCTTTTCAATTTAGCAGTGATGAAATTAAAAAGCTATAAACTAATATTTGGTCTCTCGGGCTGATAAGTGGAGAGTGTCATCTCCTGACTTGTGACAGAAGTCAAACTGACAGTACTCGTGGAGTCCAGAGGAAGCACTAGGTTTTGTCATTAATGTGCAGCACATCTTTGAGGTCTTGTTCTGCAAAGTCCCATGACTCGGGACACATGTCACAGCTCACTGGCAGAGCAGCTGGCTTTGCATGCAGAAGGCTGCAAGTTCAATCGTCAGCATCTTCAATTAACAGGATATGAAGTAAGGAAAGCTTTGAAAGACTCCTGCCTCAGAAGCTGCCCACCAGGATAGACGACACTGTTGTGCATGAATCAGTAGCCTGGATCATTGACCAGTATGAGGTAGCTTCACAGAAGATGATAGACTGGTCAGGAAATTAGACAATTCCAACAGCAACTATTTCAGGGCCACTCTCAAGGAACACATCATCTACCTTCTATGTTCTGAAAGTCTTGGGAAACTTGCAGCCGTGTTATGTTCAAGAGATATGTTGAATTCTGGACTGTGCAACTATAGACATCAGGTGCAGTCCTTATAATCTCCACCTGTAGTCCCGTGTCAGGTTCCCAGCTCGATAACACAGTAAGCGTAGGTAATTAAAAAGGAGGATTTATTGTAAAAACAAATAGATAGCTTTGGACGGCTCTGACAAAGCCTCCGGCAGCATTACTCAAGATGACCCTTCTGGAGACTGCTTCCTGTGTCTACAGAATATATTGAATTTACGACCTTTACAACTCTTATTTTGCTTCCTGTCTAGCAGCCCTCGCATTTGCCGACTCCTCAGACTTCATGGATCAGCTCCACCCACTTCTTGTTCTGATAGGCTGTCTCTGAGTCTATTCACTCCTATTTGTACTTCCTGTGAGTTTTGGCTGTGTTTTAGCCTGCTCTCAGCTACTGCCTTATTAATCTCCTCATCAAGGTCAGGAAGAACCAAAGTCTGCAGCTGCCAGCTCTCCCCTGCCTGACTAGCATCTAAGCCTCTCTGTTCCTGGCTGCTTTCTGCCGTTGGCTTGCAAACCTTCGCTTGGAGCTGCCTCATTCCTGACATCCAGCATTCACCCACTTGAGACTACCACTTCAATCTTGAATTTGTAGAATGGCTATTGGTGGGATTAGATGGGCCTTCAGGAATAGATAGACTTACTTGCCAAAAGTGACGGAATCAGAATATTTGATTGAAAGAAACATGGGTCCATCGATCCTGAATTGTGATGCAAAGTTCAAGTCAAGGTCTGTTATACCTTGTGTTACACATTCATTCTGGATCTCAAAGTCAGAAAATAAATAGGAAATTATAAAGGATTATGAAAGAATATTATGTCTTTGACCACAAGAAAGATGGATTGATTGATGTATTGCCATTCTATTCCTCCCCCCATTGCATTTATAGCCCACCTTTCTCTCTAACGCTCTACCCCTCCTTATGTAATCTCCACAACAACCCCATGAGGTAGGCTAGGCTGGGATACAGGAACCCAGTGTGCTTCATAACTGATCGGGGATTCAAACTCTGGCCTCCCAAGTCTTAGTCAGTCGCTCTAACTATTTCTTATTTAACAACAGCAACATGCTAACCTCCGTATAAGAATGCAGGAGAGTAACTGCTATGCAGACTTGAAGAATGCAGTGTGACACCACGTGACACATGAATGCAAGAACACAAGGGTCTTTTGGAAGCAAAAGAGGAGAAAATGCTTAATAGTGCAGCTGGAACTTACTAAACTTCTAGTCAGCAGATGTGTTTTCTAAAGGAAAATCTGAAGTTTGTGGTAAGGGGGGAGGGGAAACTGAAAAAATAATGCATGCAGCAGGTTTTTCACATGACCAAATGCAGTTGATATGGCAAACTGTTTGGGTGCAGGAAACCTATGTTCAAACTGCTGTTTGTGGAAGTCAAGGACAAGAGGCCAGATAAATCTCAATATCTTCCAGCATTGTTGTTTCTTTCTCAGTGAGCAATTTCTGACAGTCACTATTGAGGGACGGAAATCCTTAGAACTTGGTTATCTAAAGGAGCCCTGTGACCTACATTTGGGTGAATGAGGAGTCCTTTGCACTGGAGCTATTAGAGCTGGGCCATAAAGAAGGCTGATCGCCGAAGAATTGATGCTTTTGAATTCTGGTGCTGGAGGAGACTCTTGAGAGTCCCATGGACTGCAAGAAGATCAAACCTATCCATTCTGAAGGAAATCAGCTCCGAGTGCTCACTGGAAGGACAGATCCTGAAGCTGAGGCTCCAATACTTTGGCCACCTCATGAGAAGAGAAGACTCACTGGAAAAGACCCTGGTGTTGGGAAAGATGGAGGGCACAAGGAGAAGGAGACAACAGAGGACGAGGTGGTTGGACAGTGTTCTCGAAGCTACCAACATGAGTTTGACCAAACTGCGGGAGGCAGTGGAAGACAGGAGTGCCTGGCATGCTCTGGTCCATGGGGTCACAAAGAGTCAGACATGACTAAACGATTAAACAACAAACAATCATCAATGGATTGCCTTCCTCAAACAATGTCCTTGCAAAAGTTATAACTTCTTGGGGGAGAGGAACCAAAGTGTTAACTGAATCCACTAATTGCATCAGTTCCAAAGACTTAGAAAAGGGTATATTAAATTTGCCTGCAATGTTGGTGATTTACAGCAGCAGTTTAAAGCAATGATTTTCATATTGTGAAACACCTAAAGTACTTTGTATAATTGTCCAACTCTCTTCTTATTTCCTCTTGGTAATTCTTAACAATTTCTGCCCACTTTCAAGCCATTAAAAGTTTCTTTTAGCAGCATCTGTATTTACCCCCTTGTTGATCTCCAGCCATCATCCCAGAATAATATCTTAATTATTTTTCTAGTAATTAACTTTGCCCCTAATTATGAGGGTCTCATTTGCAAAAAGTTGCAGCAGCAGTGCGCCATTATCGGGCAAAGATTGCACTTGCTAATTTTTAATTACAGATGAATGTGTTAGGTAATTTGCACTTGCCAAAAACAAAATAAAACAAAAAAAATCTTTCATTCATTGAAACTTTGTCAACAATTCTATTTTATTTGTTTGCTTCTGGAATGAAGGCAACAGCACTCTCTCAACTTGTGAAACCCAGCCAATAGCATTTACTTCCTCTGACTCCCAAGCATTTAACTTTTGGGGTCTTACCCTCCTAAGTTGTTGTTGTTAGTCTTGCCCGGAGTCAGGCAATTGTTCCCTCTTGTTCACTATTGTGTATTCTGACTTGCAGAAGCTCTCTAGAGTTTCAGGCATGCTTGTCTCCTAGTCTGCTTGCAAGCTCTATGGATTGACCTGAAGGGCCCTGCCCTGCCTCTCTCCACTTGGCTTGGGGCGGGGCCAGACAGGCTCCATAAAGGACTGCTGCTGCTGCTCAACAGGACTCTTTTTAAAAAATATTGTTTTTATTTTTTTCTCTTTGTCATCTTAAATTGTTATTGATATTAATGCTGTATTTTTAGTTTTAGATTTTATGATTTATGTGGAAACGTTTGCCATTTGGTTGTGTGCCTTTTGATGTGTTTTCTTTATTGTTTATGGATTTTGTTATGTTGGTATTTATGTAAATCTTAGAATCATAGAATCATAGAGTTGGAAGAGACCACAAGGGCCATCCAGTCCAACCCCCTGCCAAGCAGGAAACACCATCAAAGCATTCCTGACAGATGGCCGTCAAGCCTCCGCTTAAAGACCTCCAAAGAAGGAGACTCCACCACACTCCTTGGTAATAATAATAATAATAATAATAATAATAATAATAATAATAATAATAATAATTTGTACCCCGCCCATCTGGCTGGCAAATTCTACTGTCGAACAGCTCTTACTGTCAGGAAGTTCTTCCTAATGTTTAGGTGGAATCGTCTTTCTTGTAGTTTGAATCCATTGCCCCATGTCCGCTTCTCTGGAGCAGCAGAAAACAACCTTTCACCCTCCTCTATATGACATCCTTTGATATATTTGAACATGGCTATCATATCACCCCTTAGCCTTCTCTTCTCCAAGCTTGTCATGTTGTAAACCGCCTTGAGCATTGTTTTAACTATGGAAAGGCGGCATACAAATGAAATGATGATGATGATGATGATTGGGGATTTCTGCATGCAAAGCAGATACTCCATCACTGAACTATGAGCCTTCACTGTTGGCCCATCGTTGAATCTTCTGGACTGTCTTCAATGGTAAGTCAATAGAGAGTGCATTGTGGCACGCTAGTCTAGAGGATGGATGACGAAAGTCAAATATGTCTCCTCTGGGTAAGATCATAGTTGGCATATTAACCAAAGCTGATAAAAACGATCCACCCAGAAAGCTGCAACCATCTGTGGAGCCAAAGAAAGTGATGGATCAAGTAGAATCCCCAAGTGATCTAGTCCTGGCCAAGGCAGTAAGATGGGCTTCCATTGAAGTGTTTCCCTGAAGAGGAATAAAAACACACATACAGAAACACACACAGTGTCTTTTTTAAATTAAAATAAATTAAGCCCAATTGAGCGGTCTTCAGATCCAAAAATAGACGTTTTTTAGAGAAACCAAATAGGGTTTCTTTCCCCTGGTCCTCTCTCATGATAGCCTCTTACTAGGTAAGTAATACATCGTCAGATAGCCCGGCTTTGACAGCACATCCATCATATCAGATTGCTTTGAAGGTGTTGTATGGAAAGTGGAAGAACCATGGCAATCAATTACAATTACTAGAAATATGCCAACAGGATAACACACCAGATTGCCAGCTCACATTACAGAAGAAGCGGGGAAAGGAGTTTGCAAATCTGGGTTGTAAATGGTGGCAGTTCAGGAAAGGACTTTAGGAGATGTTTTCCACCAGGTAGGTGTGAATTAGCCCCTGAACTCTGCAGAGCCAGGAATAGTATCTAAATTATTAGTTACTTGCATGTTAATAGCAATAATAATGTATGCATATGCCACCTGTCTGACTGGGTTGCCCAAGGACTGTAAGGATAGAACATCATTGTCCCACAGCTGGGGAATGAACAACGGGGGAATAATTTGATTCAATTCCCATCTAAAGGGGAACCTTCCTAATTTGCAACATTATGCAAACCGAATCACAGCAATCTCTCAGAATTCTCACCTCTCTGAATCTTGCAATGCAGTTTTCCTGCTAATTAATTTGCACAGAAAGGAATGTGCTGCTGTAAAATTTGCATAAAATGTGTATTGTTGAAAACATAAAGTATACTGTATGCTTATGAAACATGGACCACTTATAAACGCCAACTCCTTGAAAGATTCCATCAACGGTGTCTCCGAAAAATTTCACACATCACTTGGGAAGACAGGCAAACTAATGCCAGGGTGCTGGAAGACGCAAAGATCACCAGTGTTGAAGCAATGATTCTTCAACATCAACTTCCTTGACTGGTCACGTTGTGCGGATGCCTGATTATCATCTTCCAAAGCAACTACTCTATTCCAAACTTAAAAATGGAAACCGTAATGCTGGTGGTCAACAAAAGAGGTTTAAAGACTGTCTCAAGGCAAATCTAAAAAAAAAAGAAGTATAAACACCAACAATTGGGAAACACTTGCCTGCGAGCGCTCCAATTGGAGAACGGCCTTTACCAAAGGTGTCATGGGCTTTGAAGACACTCAAACTCAAGACACAAGGGAGAATCATACTAACAGGAAGGCACATGTGGCAACCCTCAATGTGATCAAATCCCACCCAGAAACCTATGTCCCCACTGTGGATGGACTTGTGGATCCAGAATTGGCCTCCACAGTCACTTACGGACTCATTGTTAAAACCGTGTTTATGGAAGACAATCTTACTCGGCTATGAGAGATCGCCAAATAAGAAGAAGAATTGTTGAAAACAACATGCAAAAGCAAACTACAGTAGGAGAAATTGCTTTGCCAACATTTGTATATTTGGCAAAATTGCACGTAATGGTGTGTATAATAGGAGAAATGTGCACTAAAATACTGGTGAATTTTAATGAGAAATTGCAGTTTCATATTTATTAAAAAGAGAGAGAGCAAAATTGTGATTCCGTGGTTGACACCTAGCTCTCTTGAATCATAAGCAGAATCCTCTTGGTAGTTTTGGTCAGAGGAGGGTGGAGGAATGGGATGAGAGTGTGAGCCTGATCCTGAGGAGGGGCCCAGTGCTTTGGGAGACGTCGATCTGGACACTGGGGAGCGGCCGAGAGTCAAGACAAAGCCTTAACTCTGTGACAAAGGATCGCAGAGGATTGGACTAGACCAGGCACATCCAACTCCCAAGAGACTGTGATCTACTCCCAGTATAAAAAAAACTGACAGTGATCTACCCATTGTCATTGGAGGGAGGCGGAACAAGCGTGGGTGTGTGGAAGGGGGAGAGGCCAGAGTTGTTGAGCTTTTTTAGTTGGGGGGAGGCCATACATTAGTCACCCAAAATTAAGGCATTATCAAACGCGCAGAGCTGTAAAGGCAACTTAAAATTGTCAGTAGGATACGACAAAAGAGCCAACAGTTCACACAACGGATGAACAGAGCAAGGGAGGGCAGGGGCAGATAATTGCTTGCCACAGTTTTTCCAATCATGTGATCTAACAGCATCCCACAATCGACCGTGATCTCCAGGGGATCAACCTGTCAATCGCGGTCCACTGCTTAGACATTGCTGAACTAGATGTTCCTCAAGGTCCCTTCCAACTCAACAATTCTATGATTCTAAGCTTTTTTTATTAGGAATTGTAGGTACCAACATACCAAAGGAGTGGAAAAGACTTTTTATGTATACAGCAACAGCTGCACGGATGCTAATAGCCCAGAGTTGGAAACAAGACAAAGTCCCTGCCAGAGAGGAATGGCAAACCAAGCTGTTGGACTATGCCGAAATGGCAAAACTGACTGGATAGTTCAGGAACCAAGAAGACAAAAACTTCAAGAAAGAATCGGGGGGAATTATGATTTATTTAGGAGGCCACTGAAAGCAGAGGCAAAAATTAGCAGGATTCTAATAACACTTGTAATGTAACAAAGACTATGGACAATATGGAGAGATACAAAATACGGATTATGAAATAATATGCAGTTGAAAATGTTGACAATAAGACCTATGGAGGGGAGGGTGGGAAGTCTGGAGATTCCGAGAAATCTCTAAATATGGATATGTGTTCGGTATTGTTATAACTCTGTGCTTGTAAAATAAAATAAAATAAAAATTATTTCAGGAAAAAACACAGTTATATGATTCCATGAAGTGCAGAGAGGGAGTTGTCCCATAGGTATCTGGTCGACCACTGTGAGAACGGGATACTGGACTAGTTGGGCCATTGGCCTGATCCAGGAGGCTGTTATTCTCTTAACTTGGGAGCTCTGACATAACTGCTTATTTGTGCACCTTTTGTAACCCAATCTATTAGACAGCCTAGATCACTCAGTGTTGTTGTTGCTGTTGTTGTTGTTGCAATTATTATTATTTAAATTCCTATATTGCCCTTTATCCATAGATCACAGGGCAGTTCACAATATTAAAAACACCATAATATATTTCCTAAATCTAGCTTCTAGTCTTCATGGAGGAGCTGTTTTTAGTCATGTTTTTAGTCCTCAGTGGTAAGCTCCTTTTGAAAGCAAGTTTCTAGTCCTCGTGGCTGAGTTATTTTGAAAAGCTCCTAGTCCTCATAGCTATTTTCAAAGCTTCTACTCCTCATGGGTGCACTCTTGGTTAAAGAATGGTGCTGATAATGCCAAGGTTGCATGTTTGATCCCTGCGTATTCCTGCACTGCATAATCTTCAGCGTCCTTTCCCTGATTCTATGTTTGGACTGTGTAGTGACTTTTGCAATGAAGGCTTCGGAAGTAATCATGCTTGGAGTCTGAATACTGTGTCCGTGAGTGGGATCCAGGACACTCCGTCTCACTGAACCCACCGTGCTCCAAGCATCGCTCTGGCAATTAATCGGCACATCTTAAAAGGAAGAGGGAAGGGGCGGTGGGAGTGTACGTGGCAAATCTCTCCAGCAATTCAAAAAGTGAACAATTTATTATAATCAAGTGACAACCACTACGGATGGAGGAAGGCAAGGTGCAGGTAATGAAATTGATCAATTGATTAAGCAGCCGCCTCTTACACTCTGTACTCCACCGGCTTCCAATATTTCCCGGTCTCCTCCAGGGAGAACTGGACTGATATTGCTATTTCTTTTTAATGGGGATATTATTTTCCTTCTCTCCCTTATGCTCCCTCCATGAACACTTTGGCACTGAAATCAAGATTAACATTCTGTGTCACTTGGAAGAATATTTATATTAGGGAAATGCCTCAGGAGTAAAGTGTGCTGGAAGTTCCTTTTAATCATATCAGGAATGGCAGAGGAGCTGTCAGTCAATTTAGCATGGGCTTATTTCTTGCTCTCTTCCAAATGCAACTAAAAGGGGGGGGATCACCCTTCGAGACATATGCATAAAAACATATGTTCATCATGGTTTATTTAAACCACAGTTTTCATCGTTTTTGCTCTCTCCCACACACTTTCAGCAAAATCCACAGCTTCCAAACTTACCAGTGAAAATAGCATTACTCTGATACAGGCTTGCACTAATAATGATGATAATGATAATGATAATCATTATTATTATTATTATTATTATTCACCATAAAGTCTCTGGGTGGGATGCAACAACGTAAAATTCCCGCTGAGATTCCTGCATTGCCAAGGGTTGGACTCGATGACCCTTGGGGTCCCTTCCAACTCTACAATTCTATGAAAAACATGTTATTAAAATCAGTTAAAACAATTTGCAGTCAGAAGAATGGGATAGATCCTAAAGGGGGGGGGGGAATCCCCAGGTGCCAAACACTAAAGAGGTAGGTCTTCAACCTTCAATTGCTAATATTCATTCTGCTGTTTATATTTATTCAATTGATATAGTGCCATTTATCAGAAGATCCCAGGTACAATATTACAACATTAAAAAGTCATTACAGAATGCCAATGATACAAACATAATAATACAATGAAGGTGTGGAATGAAGTTGCCAGGCACACTGGCGTAGGAAGGGCCGGGCGTACGGGGCGGGTCGCCCCGGGCAGCGGGATCCTGATAGGGTTCCATCTCGGCATGCCACACCCCCAGAACATGCACCACGCCCCCAGAACAGACGCCACACCCCTGCAGGCAGTGCGCCCTGCCCCCAGAACATGCGCCACGCCCCTGTGGGCACCGCACCCCGGCCCCAGAACACGCGCCAGCCTCGCCCCCGCCTGCTTCCCACCCCCGATGCCGGAGCATGAAGCTCCGCCACTGGCCAGGCTCACTTCTTTGGGGAAAGACTTCCAAAGGCTTTCCTGAACCACCACCACTCTTCAAACTTCTGAGACTGTCAGGGCCTGGGCATAGGAGGAATGGTGGAGACCGCCTTGTGGAGAAGAGGATAAGACAGTTCAGAATTACAACAGGGGTTTGAGAGAGGTCACAGCTCAAAGGCAAATGAGGGGGGAAGTTGGGAAATAATGGGAGAGGAGGAGGAGGAGGAGGAGGCAGAGCCGGAGCAGCTGGCTGACATGTTATTCACTAGAAGGTATTCCAGACCCTCCATCTCCCAGAACCCGGCGAGCCTTAGACGTAGGAGAGCAAAGTGCTCAGAGGCAGATGGCCCTAAGCGGCAACTGTAAAGGGGGTGGGACTCTTGGCAGATGAGGAAGTGGGAGAGAAGGGGAGTGGAGATTTACTCGGAGCAACGCCATTATTCCAAGAGACTGCATTTCTAAGCCTCTCTCTGTGAATATTGAATAAAAGGCGACTGGTAAGAACTTTTCCTTGTCTTATCCATTCCTGGCAACCTACCGTGGGGGTTGGATCCTCTGATGCCTTATAGAGACCCATGAAACTACCAAGGGGTCCATCTTCCAACTTAGCACTAGGGCTGTGCAGGAGATTCAGCTGAGTCCCAAGCCAAATTGGGAATACTCGGAGGGACTTGGATGTTGGGATTTGTCATCTTGGATGTGTTTCGGCTCTGGCCTGAAGTTCTTCATCCCTTTTGAGGCCATTTTCTGGGTCCACCACCTGCTCTGAGGAAGGCTCAGAGGCTGATGAGAAGGGAGGGGTGCTCTGCTCAGCTGTGGGTCTGTGCAATGCTCTCCCCAGTGAGATCTGCCTGGTGCCTTCACTCAAGGTAAAAATATACCTATTCCTCAAGTATTTGAAGGACTGGGTGATATTGCTCTGCCGTATACTGTCAAAGTCTTCCTGCGACTGTTCTTGTGGGTGGTTGTTTTTCTTCTGTGCCTGTGCATGTGTGCGCTATTGATTGATTTATTCACTAACTTCGTTGGTTGCGTTTCTACCAAGATAACTCAAAGTGACGTACAATGCATAAACAAAGAAGCACATGCATCAAAACCGAACTGCAAGAAATACAAAGAAAAATCTAAACGACAACCCTATTTTTAAAAGACAGGATTAAAACACCCCACCAGCTGAATTGTAGGTGTTTGCATGAGAATGTTAATGTTGCATATATGAATTTTAATGGTATGATGTATTTTTTATTTTAGTTTTTATGATTTCCTCCTCCAACCCCTTCCTCCAGCACACCCATATAATATACCTAAAGGAGGTATGAACAGCAGTATGCCATCAGCAACTGTCTGAAACATACCCTCCAAGTGCCCTGATTTTTCAGGGACAGTCCTGGAATTACAAAAGCCATCATGGCTTCTGATTGGATCCCAGAATGTCCCTATTTCTCCCACCAGTGCTGCTGCCACCAAGTTTTGGGAGGGAGGTGGATGAGCCGGAGCTTGTTCCATTGGTGAGAGGGTGATGACACTTCTGGAAGGAAGTTCTCATGGGGTGGGGGGTGGCTGTTGAGAAAAATGGGAGGTTGAGGAGGGTCGGTTGTTGGGGAGTGAGAAATGTCCCTTTTTCATCCGAGGAATATTGGAGGATCTGCTGAACTAGTCAATTCCTTCCGTCGGATCCATCCAACCATTTTGAAACTCTTCCAGTTACAGGTGGGTAGCCGTGTTGGTCTGCCATAGTCAAAACAAAATAAAATAAAAAATTATTTCCAGTAGCACCTTAGAGACCAACTAAGTTTGTTCTTGGTATGAGCTTTCATGTGCATGCAAGTATCTGAAGAAGTGTGCATGCACACAAAAGCTCATACCAAGAACAAACTTAGTTGGTCTCTAAGGTGCTACTGGAAAGAATTTTTATTTTATTTTGTTTTGAAACTCTTCGTTAGTGAAACAAGTCCCGTATGCAGATATTCTGTCAAATATCTGGCTCGGGCCTAAAAGTCACCGTTGGAGTCAAAACACAGCAGTAGAAGTGGTGCATGGGTACATTAATGTGTGACAACCCATCTTAAATCTCCGTCCTTTGGGTCTTCATTGCTTCATCTCATCTACCACGATGGCTTCAGCTGTAATGAACCAAGAAGCCACTGCGTTTTTTTCCCTGTGAGTAGCTCAGAGTGGTATCTGTCCCTAAAGGCGATGCGGTTTGTAAAATCGCGCTGTCTAATGTTATGCACATATAAATGTATTTGCAGGCAAATCAGAGCCGTTACTAAGAATAACAATTTATCAGGCTGTTATCTGTGACTGCTCAGGAGGGCAAATTATTATTTGTATCAGAGCTCCCCTAAAGAGGGAAGAAAAATCCATATATATAAGCAATTTATTTGCTACAGGGACAAATAATTTTCTTAAGACAGCCTGTGGGGGTGTCAAGTACGGAGACATGTAAATTATAAATAATACAATACAGAAAATATGAAGCATTTAGGCACATTAAAGGATAAGGTAATGGTCCAGGAACAGTCGGAGTTATTCTACATGAAAAGGGAAATTTTCTATCACCCCCCCCTCTATACATGAATCTAAATCAAAGCCAAAACCCGACTCACTTCAAAGGAAGAGACATTTTGAATTTGAGATATGATTACAATCTCCTTTTAGGTCTGTTCACAGAGAGGTCAGAAGTCTGGGCTGGAATGAGTCACATATTATGTGTCTGGGAGAGGAAGAGACTAAGCAAATGGGCATGTGCAAAAAAATGGGCTTTGGTTTATTTCGAAACAACAAATATCAGGACCAGGAATGAGTTCAAACAGTGCTTTGAATCTATGGAATACTGAACTGGTAGAAGTGCATGAAGTATTCCGTTTCCTCTGTCCCTTTATGCACATTTTTAACATGTTTTGTGTTGTGCTTTCAAACATGCACACTTTTAATCACTGTCCCCAGGAGGATATTTTTTAATAATAATAATAACAATAATACTCTTCCCATCTGGCTGGGTTTCCCCAGGCACTCTGGGCGGCATACAGCATATGTAAAAACACAGCAAACCAATATTATTTTGTGCATGCTTCTTGCACACCAAAAATAAATTGCAAAATCATGTGCATTGCACAATCCGACGGAGAGGATTGTCCCAATCTGCAGGAAGCCTGGGAGCATGGAATTGAGCCTGCCTGCTGTGAACAGCAGACCAAATGAATCCATCCCCTATCCCTAGTGAGGCAACATGGAGACACAATCTAGATACAATCATATATCTCATTGAATCACAAGGTGCATTGTGTATGTGCGCATGTGTGCATGAATGACTATCACAACAGCTATGCTCTGCCTCCATGATCAGAGGCAGCAATGGGGTTGACTGCTAGTCAATGTAGACCAGTGTTTCCCAAACTTGGGTCTCCAGCTGTTTTTGGACTACAACTCCCATCATCCCTAGCAAGCAAGACCAGTGGTCAGGGATGATGGGAATTGTAGTCCAAAAACAGCTGGAGACCCAAGTTTAGGAAACGCTGCTGTAGACAGTAGGTTAAAAAGGTAAAGGTAAAGGTAAAGGAACCCATCAAAGGCAACTATGGGGTTGTGGCGCTCATCTCGCTTTCAGGCTGAGGGAGCAGACGTTGGTCTACAGACAGCTTTCCGGGTCATGTGGCCAGCATGACGAAACTGCTTCCAGCGCAACGGAACACCGTGATGGAAACCAGAGCGCATGGAAATGCTGTTTACCTTCCTGCCGCAGTGGTACCTATTTATCTACTTGCACTGGCGTGCTTTCGGATTGCTAGGTTGGCAGGAGCTGGGACAGAGCAAAGGGAGCTCACTCCGTCATGGGGATTCGAACCACTGACCTTCTGATTGGCAAGCCCAAGACGCTCAGTGGTTTAGACCACAGCACCACGCGCGTCCTGACCTGTTTCTGAATAGCAGTTGCTGGAAAATGCAGAAGGGGGAAGTGCTCTTGTGCTGAGGTTCTGCTTGAAGGCTTCCTACAGGCATCTAATTGGCCGCTGTGAGCAGGGCCGGTGCTAGGGTTTTTTGCGCCCTAGGCGAGACCACCTTCTAGCACCCCCCACACCCGCACCAAAGCCTGCTTTAGCAGGAGGTGGGGGGTGGTGGAGAGGCAAGCAGCACCTGCTCCGCTGTAGCGGAGAAGCTGCTGCTCGCCCACCCCTGCCCCCTGCCCAAGCCTGCTTTAGCGGGAGCCAGGGGTGGTGTAGGGGTAAGCAGCACCTCTGCTGCTAGCCCATCCCGCCCCGCCACCCGCCCAAGCCTGGCCAGCGCCCCCTCCATTTTGGCGCCATGAAGTTGAGGCTCCAGTACTTTGGCCACCTCATGAGAAGAGAAGACTCTCTGGAAAAGTCCCTGGTGTTGGGAAAGATGGAGGGCACAAGGAGAAGGGGACGACAGAGGATGAGATGGTTGGACAGTGTTCTTGAAGCTACTAACATGAGTTTGGCCAAACTGCGGGAGGCAGTGAAGGATAGGCGTGCCTGGCATGCTCTGGTCTATGGGGTCACGAAGAGTCGGACACGAATGAACGACTGAACGACAACAACTGTGAGAACAGGATGCTGGACCATTCAACTGATCCAGCAGTCAGGCTCTTCTTATTTTTTGCACGAATGATTTTCCAAAACTAGAAGAAAAATCTCTAACAAACTGGATATATAACAGCACTTAGGTAATAAAATAAAATAAAATATATCAGGGGAGAAAACCCAGAGCCATTGAGGATTCTAAAAGAAGAGATGAGAAAACCTTGTCTGTGGTAGAGTGAGGAATATATCCGCATATAAAGCTTTTCATATTAAGCAGCCACGGTTAGCACGGGGACCAGAAAACAGCTGACATATGTGGAGACTTCAGAGAAAATGTGACACCTTTTAATATATATATATATTGTTTGTTTCTAAAAATATTTGCCTAAAGCAAATAAAATAATAGGTTTACAGCAATAAAAACATAAAACCATGCAGGTTAAAAACAGACATCAGTTAACCATTGTGGGAGGATGGGTTGTTAACTGCCCGCATAGGCCTGGCAGAACAGGTCCCAGCAGGTACCATATTTTTTGCTCCATAAGATGCACTTTTTTCCTCCTAGAAAGTAAGGGGAAATGTCTGTGCGTCTTATGGAGCGAATGCATGGTCCCTGGAGCCGAATTGCCTAGGGGCCTAAAGCAGATTGTGCTCTCTTTTTTAAAAAAAAAAAAAAAGAGAGAAGGGGGTGTTGAAAGGAAGCCGCTGAACAGCTGTTCAGCAAGTGATCGGGGAGAGTGATAAGGCTCCCTTTCCATGCCCGCCCCCTTGCCCAGGCCTCCATTGTTGAATGCAGAGGTAGGCTGTTTGTTTCCCCAGCGACATGTGACTGGTTGATTAGATTATCTGTCTGGAAACTGTAGAAATGGCTGCAGGACTAGAAGCTGCAGAACTGTTAGTTGGACCCCATAAAAACGGGGCTTTTCCTCTTTGAAAAAGAAGCTGCACCACTTTCAGCTGATCCTCAAAAAACAGGGCTTTTCCCTTTGCAAAAAAAGCTGCACCACTTTCAGCTGATCCTCAAAAACAGGGCTTTTCCCTTTGCAAAAGAAGCTGCACCACTTTCAGCTGATCCTCAAAAAACAGGGCTTTTCCCTTTGCAAAAGAAGTTGCACCACTTTAAGCTGATCCTCAAAAAAGCAGGGCTTTTCCCTTTGCAAAAGAATCTGCACCACTTTCAGCTGATCCTCAAAAAGGCAGGGCTTTTCCCTTTGCAAAAGAATCTGCACCACTGAGCTGATCCTCAAAAAAACAGGGCTTTTCCCTTTGCAAAAGAAGCTGCACCACTTTGAGCTGATCCTAAAAAAAACCAGGGCTTTCCCCCTTTCCTCCTCTAAAAACTACGTGTGTCTTATGGAGCGAAAAATACGGTATTTAAAAGTTGCTGCAGAAGGTGCCCATGATGGGCTGATGCCACTAAAGACTCAGATTATTGTTCTCAGGTGAGCCTCACCAACTCAGGGATCTCCCAACAGCAGTCCTGCAGATGATCTCAGCGATCAAGCTGGGGTATAAGGGTTTAGGGGATCCTTGAAGGTCCCTGAACCTCAGTTTGCAAGCTGCTTTGGATGGGCACGTGCCCAGAAAAGTGGCCTGAAAACATTTTAAACAAACAAAATGCAAGAAGAGGTGTTTCTACTGAGGTCGGTTCTACTGCACAAGAACACAAGAAGAAACTCATTAATCGTTTATTTATTTATTTATTTATTTATTTATTTTCAAGGATCTGTAGGAAATTCCAGATTGTGTGCTAAAGCTAAAATGGTGCATCTTCAGTATGCACACACTTCCAACTGATTTCCCCTGGGATGTCTCTCTAAAATGAATTTGACTTCTGCTTTGGGTGAAATCCTCATTGGACAATCCTAGCTAAGATTCATGTTCTGCAATTCAGGATTCAAACATGGTTTTTTATGTATCTTTTTAATATAAAAAAAGAAAACGTATATATTTGTATTCCACTCTAATTTAGCACAAGACAAAGGCCATATTAAATCATGAGAACTGCACATGACACAGCCGACTTTTGGGACGAAAAGTCTTTGCGATCCCTTGTAGCATCTCGCAGTGACCTCCCTTAGTCAAGTTGCAGAAGGAATAATCGTAAACATAATGCCACCGATTTAAGCACCCCATAAACCATCCTTTTCCAGTCGGGGGGGGGGGGGGACAATGACAATCGCCCTTGTGCTGTCAGATGCTTGCATTTTGAAGTCATAATAATGAAATGAGGGATTCTTTCCCCACTCTCTATCATTCAAGGCATTCCAGTGGGGCCACTCCCTGACTGAGACGTGCTAGAGAAGGCTCTTGGGTACCAACCCTTAGTCTTTGCCATTCCATTGCTCATTTTTAGAGAGGCTGTAAATTACGCTGGGGAGATAAATGTCTCATTTTACGAGGTGATAACAATCTGGATCCTGACAGTTAAAGTAGCAGGCTTCAAGGAAGACCAAAAAAGAAAAGAAAAAGAAAAAGAAAAAGAAAGAAACCCAACCAGATACAGTCCGAGATTTTGGTTTACAAACTTCTCTTTGGATTCTGATGTGTGGTTGAGTTGATATAGCTCACGTAGGAAATGTTGACTGGGGAAGGTCAGGGGTGGGGAACAGGTAGTCAAATGAATAGCAGGACAGCAGTCAAGAGAAAGAATTCAAGTAGGACTAAACAAAATCGAAAATTCTTTCTAGTAGCACCTTAGAGACCAACTGAGTTTGTTCCTGGTATGAGCTTTCGTGTGCATGCACACTTCTTCAGATACACTGAAACAGAAGTCACCAGATCCTTAAATATAGTGGGGGAGTGGGGAGGGGTATTACTCAGAAGGGTGGTGGGAATGGGTGATAGGCTGATAAGTGTGGAAAACCTGTTGACGACTCTAAACGGCTGCAGTTAGTCCTGCAGGGAAATGCAAGGGGTGAGATAGCTAAAGATGGCTTTGTTATGTATAATGAGATAAGAATCCAATGTCTTTGTTCAAACCAGGTTTCTCCGTGGTTTTAAGTTTGGTGATTAGTTGCAATTCAGCCACTTCTCTTTCCAGTCTATTTCTGAAATTTCTTTGTATTAAGACAGCTACTTTGAGATCTTTTATAGAATGTCCTGGGAGATTGAAGTGTTCTCCTACTGGTTTCTCTGTCTTGTGATTCCTGATATCAGATTTATGTCCATTTATCCTTTGGCGTAGGGTTTGGCCTGTTTGTCCAATATAGAGAGCTGAAGGGCACTGTTGGCATTTGATTGCATACACAATGTTGGAAGATGAGCAATTAAATAGTCCTGAGATGGTGTGTTTGATGTTGTTGGGACCAGTAATGGTGTTATCCGGGTTTATGTGGCAGCAAAGTTGGCATCTGGGTTTATTGCAGGCTCTGGTACCAGTGTCCATGTTGAGTCCTTTTTTTGTATTATTGTGGGTGAGGAGCTGTTTGAGATTGGGTGGCTGTTTGTATGCGATGAAGGGTCTTCCTCCCAGAGCTTGAGAAAGAGAACTGTCATTGTCTAGGAGAGGTTGTAGATCTCTGATGATGCGTTGTACTGTTTTAACTTGGGAGCTGTATGTGATGACTAGTGGTGTTCTGTTATTTTCTATTTTGGGTCTGTCTTGCAGCAAGTTCTCTCTGGGTATCAGTCTGGCTCTGTCGATCTGTTGTTTAACTTCATCAGGTGGATATTTTAGTTCTAAAAAGGTTTGCTGTAGATCTCTTAAGTGAGAGTCTCTGTCTGTAGAGTTGGAACAGATGCGGCTGTAACGTAGGGCCTGGCTATATACAATGGATTGTTTGGTATGTTTGGGATGGTAGCTAGAAGCATGTAGATATGTTTGTCGGTCAGTTGGTTTACGGTATAAGGTGGTGTCTATGTGTCCATCCTGTATTTTTATAGTAGTGTCCAAAAAGTGTATTTCTTGCATAGATTGGTTCATAGTTAGGTTGATGGTGGGGTGAAAGTCATTGAATGTCTTGTGGAAGGTGTCCAGGGTCTGTTGACCATGTGTCCAGATAATAAAAATATCATCAATGTAACGCAGGTACAAGAGAGGTTTGAGTGGGTAGGAGTTTAGGAAACGTTGTTCTAAAACTGCCATGAAGATGTTGGCATACTGTGGGGCCATGCGGGTGCCCATTGCTGTGCCGTTGATCTGAAGGAACAGGTCCTCACCAAATTTGAAGTTGTTGTGGGTAAGGACAAAATGACAGAGTTTCGTAGCAAAGTCTGCTGTGGTTTTATCTGAAATGGTGTTCCTTATAGCTTGTAAACCATCGTTGTGTGGGATGTTGGTATACAGAGATTCCACATCCATAGTGACCAGAATAGTATTGTTAGGAAGGTTATTCAAAGATTGTATTTTTCTCAGAAAATCTGTGGTGTCACGTACGTAGCTGGGAGCACTGATGGCATATGGTTTCAGAACAGAGTCCATATAACCGGAAACCCCCACTGTAATGGTGCCAATACCTGAGATGATGGGGCGTCCTGGATTTCCTGGTTTGTGTATTTTGGGTAGAAGATAGAAAGTTCCTGGTCGAGGTTCTGCTGGTGTGTTCATGAGGATCTGTTCTTGGATGTGTGGGGGTAGCTCCTTAACAATCTTGTTCAGTTCTTTTTTGTATTCTTCCGTGGGGTCTGAGTCCAATTTTATGTAAAAGGTGGTATTGGAAAGTTGTCTGTGAGCCTCCTGGATGTAATCAGTTTTGTTCATGATGACGACAGCTCCACCCTTGTCCGCCTCTTTAATTATAATGTCTGGGTTGTTCCTGAGATTATCTATGGCTCTCCTTTCAGCATGGTTTAGATTTTGTTGTAAGCGATGGTGTTTTCTGGTCACATCTGTTTGGATTCTGCGGCGGAAGCAATCGATGTACAGATCTAGTGTGGTATTGCGTCCATCAGGAGGGGTCCATGTGGAGTCCCTTTTAGTGTAACATTTTTTCGGTGGTGGTTGGTGGTCAATGTTCTGTTCATTAATGTGTTTGGAGGGTGGTGGATGTTCCCCAGTAGGTTGAGAGATGTTGTGTTGTGAAGATGTTGTTTGTTCTTTGTCTTGTTCTTGTGTATGTTGGAAGTACTCCTTCAGGCGTAAACGGCGGAAAAATGCTTCCAAGTCCCCATAGAACTGAATCATCTGTGGGGATTTGGCAGGGCAGAATGATAGTCCACGTGAAAGGATAGATTCCTCAGCTGGGCTGAGAGTTTGCTGTGAGAGATTGACGATATTGTTGATCTTCTTGTTTTGATTGGTAGCCTGTAGGTTGGAAAGGTTAGAAAGTTTTTTGTTTTTCTGTTTTTTCAGTAACTCCAGTTGAGAGTGATAAATGGTTTGCTTTTCCTTGTGGAACTCAAGTAGGACTGAGAGAGGAGAGGAGAGAAGCTGTGGCTGTTCAAAATAATGAAGTCCTACATGAAGTCCTACACGCAGGTGGCGTTGTGGTCTAAACCACTGAGCCTAGGGCTTGCCGATCAGAAGGTCAGCGGTTCGAATCCCCATGGCGGAGTGAGCTCCCATTGCTCGGTCCCTGCTCCTGCCAACCTAGCAGTTCGAAAGCATGTCAACGTGCAAGTAGATAAATAGGTACTGCTCCGGCGGGAAGGTAAACGGCGTTTCCGTGTGCTGCTCTGGTTTGCCAGAAGCGGCTTTGTCATGCTGGCCACATGACCCGGCGGAAGCTGTATGCCGGCTCCCTCGGCCAGTAACGAGAGATGAGCGCCGCAACCCCAGAGTCAGACACGACTGGACCTAATGGTCAGGGGTCCCTTTACCTTTACCTTTACATGTATCTTAATGACATTGTAGCATTTCTGATGTCTCCTGAAAAGGTCTAGGAGGGTTAATGGGTGCAGAATACACTAACGATTAGGATAGGATAGGGGAACCTGTGGCCCTCTGAAGGTTGTTGGACTCCAACTGCTATCACCCCCAGCTACCACAGGAAAAGGGCATGAAGGATGGGAGTTGTAGTCCAACAACTACAAATGAATTTTGTGAAAATATCCATGTCAAGCATGAATATTTTCTAATGATCACGGTGCTCCTTGATCTCAACAAAAAACCTTTGTTTGTGCTCTGCTACATTTTCATTTCTCACATGCATTATGGTAAGTATCTATAACATTAGACTATTATATTCATATACACTCTTGGTTTCCTAAAGTAACCAGCACAGAAACAGATACATGCTACAGTGCATATAAACTGTATAAAAGTACTTATGTATTGATATTTGTAAAAATACCGGTGCAGAAATATGGTACAGCATGGGACTCAACACTTCTGTAATATTATACATAATATATATGTATATTTGCATACAATTTTGCTTAGTCAATAATAATGTGAATGCACAAGTCATTGGAGATGAGTGGGTGCTTGATGCAGAAGGTAGTTGATAAAAACCAGCCATCAAATTCCACGTATAAATCCATTTAAAATTGATTCCATCTGCATTCTTTGCCAACAATATCTGAAGGAACATGGGTTAGCAATGCAGCATTCAGAATTTGATTCCCACCAGCGTTCTGAAGTGGTGCTGTCCTAGATGTGCTAAACCACATGGATTTTCTGAATGCTGCAAATAATCTCCTAGTTTTGTAGACCAGTCTCAGGACTGCTTCCTGTCTTACAGATCCGTACGGTGCGATCCACCCTCAGGTATAAAGAGATGGACGTTTTGTGATGTCAGAGTTATGCAAAAATGTCATTCTTCTGGCTGACACATGGACCTGGAAGCTTATTATTATTATTATTGTTATTATTATTATTATTATTATTAATTTGTACCCCGCCCATCTGGCTGAGCTTCCCCAGCCACTCTGGGCAGCTCCCAAACAAATGTTAAAACAATAATGAGCTATTTGGGCTGAGATAGGCAAGGACATTTCCATATTATGAAAGAAACATCTTTATTTTTTCCTTCACCTCTCCTGCTGCGATGGTCCAAACACAGAATCCGGACAGTTGGCAGAAAGCAACTATTGGTCTATTGGCTACTGATATCACCAAGGCAAAAATTCTGCACTGGGAGAGTTTTTCTTTCCTCTAAGGTACTGGATTTCGTTTACTATTGAGCGAATGCAGATAAATGTTTGTATTCTTGCTTTTTTATTATTATTATTGATCAAAACGGAGCCCAGAAGCTTTTCTTCCAAACGAATAAACAAACCCCCAAAACACGAGCAACATAATTTGATTTGGGGAACACGACTGGTATTAAATCCCCCCCATTTGCATCTGCTTGAAAACAGGGGGCTAATTCAATGGCCCTGGAAGCCCTCCGGGAGCAATTCCATTTACAACCTGATTCTACCCGTTTTTAATCACAAGGAAGTCCCTGATGATTTCAGTGGGACTTGTGCCCAAGAAAGAATGCTTAGGACTGCAGCCTTACACTTGAAAGGCCTGGTCCCAGCAGCTTTTCTGCCCTTTGGGGAATTTAAGAACTGGCATGGTGCCTACCAGGACCGGTGCTAGGGCTTCTTGTGCCCTAGGCGAGACCAGGCTTGGGCGGAGAAGCTGCTGCTTGCCCGTCCTGCTGCCCACCCCCCACCAAAGCCTGCTTTAGCGGGAGCCGGGGTGGGGGTGGAGAGGCAAGCAGCACCTCTCCGCTACAGCGGAGAAGCTGCTGCTAGCCCGTCCCGCCCAAGCCTGGCCAGCGCCCCCTCCATTTTGGTGCCCTAGGCAATTGCCTAGTTCGCCTTAATGGACACGCCAGCCCTGGTGCCTACCCAACTATGGCAATGCTTGGATTCTGCATCAAGGCCATACCTGGCCACTGGAAATTCTGAAGTATCTGGTTTGTGTGCTGGAGACGTTAGAGGGACCCCTCTTAGTATACATAAGGGATACGGAATTTGCGGCCCTCTGGATATTCTTGGACTCCAGCTCCCATCACTCTGACCAGCATGGCCAATAGTTAGGGATGGTGGGAGTTGTAGTCCAGCAACACTTGGAGGGCCACACACACCCCATTCCTGGTTTGCAGGCTGCTGCTGTCACAACTACAGGGAACCAGGCAGAGGGCCTTCTCAGTAGTGGCGCCCACCCTGTGGAACGCCCTCCCATCATATGTCAAAGAGATAAACAACTACCTGACATTTAGAAAACATCTGAAGGCAGCCCTGTTTAGGGAAGTTATTAATGTGTGACATTTGAATGTATTTTAATTTTTGTTGGAAGCCGCCCAGAGTGGCTGGGGAAACCCAGCCAGATGGGCAGGGTACAATAAAAATAAAAATTATTATTATTATAACTGTACACACATGCAAATAAGGTCACTGGCCAAAGGTACAGAGCAGTTCATTGGTTGATGATGTTGCAAACTTCCTTATCTCTGCACTGCGAGAGATTTTTCCATACTGATCTTTCGGAGGATGGAATTCCTCTGCCTTCCAGAGCAAAAGGTCCTTGTCAGGGACTGGACTGAAGAGTAGGTTTGGATATCACCCCCTCCAACTCCCCTGCTTCCCTCGGAGGAGGAGTGGGTGGGGATCACCCCCCTCCCTTCTCCAGTAGTATGAAGAGAAAAGGGAGACAGGATTGTATTACAGCAGATTGCAGAGCTGCCAAGTTATGAGATGTTAGGAGAGTCCTCATGAGAAGAGAAGACTCCCTAGAAAAGACCCTGGTGTTGGGAAAGATGGAGGGCACAAGGAGAAGGGGACGACAGAGGATGAGATGGTTGGACAGTGTTCTTGAAGCGACTAGCATGAGTTTGGTCAAACTGCGGGAGGCAGTGAAAGATAGGCGTGCCTGGCGTGCTCTGGTCCATGGGGTCACGAAGAGTTGGACACAACTGAACAACAACAACAACAACAACAGGAGAGGGAGGGGGAGTTGGAGACCTTCCAGCAGATACTTCCTTGGAGAGCATAGAAGCTCCACCATCTCCACGTACTGGCCACTCACTTAGAATTCAAGAGCAAAGAGCTCAGCGGCATTTGACTCGTGAGGCCCCCCGTAGAGCCATGGGCTGTTGCTGGGGAAGGAAGGAGAGGGGCTCAGAGTGAGCAACTTCACCATGGAGTTAAGGACTGTATTGTTTGCCTTGCTCCACAATTACTGAATAAAACCACAAATACAAACTTTCTTGTTTCTTCTTTGATCCTTGATGCTACCAGGGGAGGAGAGAATCCCTCGAGCCTGACAGTCATAAGAAGATAGGAAGAGTCCTGCTGGATCAGGCCAATGGCCCATCTATTTCAGCATCCTGTTCTCACAGCAGCCAACCAGATGCCTGTAGTAAACCCACAAGCAGGACCCAAGCGCAAAAGCGCTTTCCTGCCCTGTGGTTTGCAGTAACTAGTATTCAGAAGCGTTACTGCCTCCAAATATGGAGCCAAGCCAACATGGATAGTAGCCATTGATAGCCACCCAGCATAGAATAATAGAATTATAGAGTTGGAAGGACTCCAAGGGTCATCGGGTCCAACCCCCTACAATGCAGGAATCTTAGCTGAACCCACGGGCAGAGAAAGCTGCTTGGTTGCAGGGGGCGGCCAACACGGAGGCACCCCCAGGGGCGGGGTGTTGCTCCGCAGCATGCATGCATCCTGATGTGTGTGTCGTGCGTCGTTATGTCACAACGCACAACGCGTGTGTCAGGACAAATGTGCCACGGAGGCGAGGGGCGGGCCAGCGAGGGGCGTCACACTGGCCCGCCCATCCCCTCCGCGGCTCCGCCCAGGGCCCAGCAGCAGGAAGGGCGAACGTGCGCCGGCTTGCTCAGGCCCTGTTTGCCGGGTGGTGGGACTCGAGCAAGCCGTCGTGCGCTCTCCCTCCCTGCTGCTGGGCCCTGCCTCGCTGGCCCGCCCCTTGCCTCTGCGTGCGGCTCCACCCAGGGCCTATCCCAGCACTGAAAAAACCCGGGGAAAGGGTTTTTTTGAGTCAGCAAAGCGATAGAGCCTATCCCACAACCTCGCTCAGCACGTGGCAATGGCTGGCTTGTGCTTGCTTGCTCTCTCTCTCACTTTCCTTTTTTTTTTGGGGGGGGGGAGTTTCGACGCTGAGGTGGGCCCTGGGCGGAGCCGTGCGCGGAGGCAGGGGCAGGCCAGCAAGGTGTCACACTTGTGGCTGGCATGACGCCCCTCCTTGCTGGTTCGCCCCTCGCCTCCGTACGCGGCTCCGCCCAGGGCCCACCCCAGTGCCGACAAAAAATAAAAATAAAAAATAAAAAAAGGAAAGTGCGAGCCGACAGAGTAAGAGAGCAAGCAAGCAAGCATAAGCCAGCTGCCGCCGCGTGCCAAGCGAGGTTTTGGGATCGGCTTGGGAGTCACTGATCGCGGGGGGGGGGGGGGGGTGTCCAGAGTGTCACCCACTCCAAGGCGATACCCGGGACAGACCGCCCCCATCGCCCCGCCCTCACTGCACCACTGGCTGAAGCATCCGTGATTGATGGCCATCCAAACTCTGCTTATAACCTCCAAGGAAGGAGAGTCCACAACCTCCCAAGGGAGACCGTTCCACTGTCAAACAGCTCTTACCGCCAGAAAGTTCTTCCTGATGTTTAGTCACAATCTCCTTTCTTGTAACTCGAAGCCATTGGTTCGAGTCCTACCCTCCAGAGCAGGAGAAAAGCAAGCTTGCTCCCTCTTCCATGTGACAGCCCTTGAGTTCTTTGAAGATGGCTATCACATCATGATATCATATGGCTATCGTACCTCCTCGAAGTGTCCCCCATCAATTTGTCCCATCCTTTTTTTTTTTAAAGTCAGCTAAGTTGGTAGTCATCACTTCATCCTGTGTGTATGAGCTCCATAGTTTATGCACTGTGTGAATTTCCCCCCCCCCATCTGTCTTGAATCTTCAAGCTTTTCAAATAGGACTCCCATCCTTAATGTTGCAAAATCACCAGGTTGCCCTTCCCTTCCTAAAACTCACTGGACTGCACACCAACCTTTTGCTCCTGATCTGTCAAAAGCTGTCTCCGCCTCCAGCTACTCATCCAAGCAGCAATCGTTTAAAAGAACACCTTGGAAGCCTTGGCCATGAGAGTTGGGCATCATAACATATTGTGAGTATATGTTGGATTCTCTTTGCAGAACATACACCCATAATGAAGTCCATAGATGTCTTCTCTTACAGCCAACAAAAAGAAATATGAGTTACCAGACAAGTACGAAGAGGCTCTCTAAAATCTGAACCTCAGTCAGGAACAAGATGAACAGCTAATCAGATTAGTCTGAAGGGCACTAAAGAGCACCACAAGATCAATTGGCACATCATTTTAATGTTCGCTGGGGAAGAAGGGAGTTGGTAAATTATGAATATCTTCACTGATGGAAGTGCTGCTTCAGCAGGTTTATCGTGGGATTGTCATAATACAGTGTTGGCCAGGCTCACATGAACTGAAACCAGCCATGATGACTATGTGTCTCACTCACTGAGCAAGACTCCATATTCCAGTTGCTGGGAATCACGCATTGGGGGAGTGCATCTAATTTCTTCATAATAATAATAATAATAATAATAATAATAATAATAATAATAATTTTATTATTTATACCCCGCCTATCTGGCTAGGTTTACCCAGCCACTCTGGGAGGCTCACAACACATATCAGAACATATTAAGACATCAAAAATTGAAAACTTCCCAATACAGGGCTGCCTTCAGATGTCTTCTAAAAATCAGACCGTTGTTTATCTCTCTTTTTTAATGTTAAAAAACTTTATTGATATTTTAAATTAAAATATACAAATCCATAAAACAAATTGTTTATCTCTTTGACATCTGGTGAGACGGCATTCCACAGGGCAGGTGCCACTACTGAGAAGGCCCTCTACCTGATTCCCTGTAACCTCGTTTCTTCAGGGAGGGAACCGCCAGAAGGCCCTCAGAGCTGGACCTCAGTGTCTGGGCTGAATGATGGAGGTGGAGACGCTCCTTCAGGTATACAGGACCGAGGCTGTTTAGGGCTTTAAAGGTCAGCACCAACACTTTGAATTGTGCTCGGAAACACACTGGGAGTCAATGAAGATCCTTTAGGGCCAGAGTTATATGGTCCCGGCGGCCACTCCCGGTCACCAGTCTAGCTGCCGCATCCTGGATTAGTTGTAGTTTCCCAGTCACCTACAAAGGTAGCCTCACGTAGAGTGCATTGCAGTAGTCCAAGCATGAGATAACCAGAGCATGCACCACACGGGAGAGACAGTCTGCAGGCAGGTAGGGTCTCAGCCTGCGTACCAGATGGAGATGGTAGAAAGCTGCCTGGACACAGAATTGACCTGCACCTCCATGGACAGCTGTGAGACCAAAATGACTCCCAGGCTGCACACCTGGTCCTTCAGGGGCACAGTTTCCCCATTCAGGACCAGGGAGTCCCCCACACCCACCCGCCCCCTATCCCCCCCAAAATAGTATTTCTGTTAGCTGCCATCCATCCTCCAACCACCTCCAGGCACTCATACAGGACCTTCACTGCCTTCACTTGTTCAGATTTGAAGGAGAGGTGAATGCCCAGTCCAACCCCCCGATGATCTCTTCCAGTGGCTTCATATAGATATTAAAAAGCATGGGGGAGAGGGCGGAACCCTGAGGCACCCCACAAGTGAGAGCCCAGGGGTCTGAACACTCATCCCCCAACGCCACTTTCTGGACATGGCCCAGGAGGAAGGAGCAGAACCACTGTATAAGTGCCCCCAGCTCCCAACTCCTCTAGACTGTCCAGAAGGATGTTATGGTCGATGGTGTCAAAGACTTCTGAGAGATCCAGCAAGACGAGGAAACAGCTTTTCACCTCTTCAACCTGGCCTGCCTGATGTCTTTCATGAACCAGGCTATTCTCTACATTGTAGTTTTCTTTAAATGATTTAAATATTGTATTTTTCAATGGTTGTAACTTGCCCTGGGAGCTCACGGTGAAGGGTTGGGCTGGAGAGGAGACAACAAGAAGGCAGTCCTATCGTGCACCCATAAAATGGTGTGAGAGAGCTGTGTGTCTGCCCCCTGCCTAAATAACTACCCTGCTGATCTCCCTCAGGGACCGGGCAGTGCCATTTTGTGTGTGATGTTTTCTCCTTTGCCTCAGGCAGCAAAATGTCTTGGGCCAGCCTTGGACACTCACTCATTGGTTGGGATGCTAAACTCATCCTTAGCCTAGCAATGAGCATAATTGCTCATTACCTACATGCAGATTGCAGTTAATAATAATAATAATAATAATAATAATAATAATAATAATAATAATAATAATAATTTATTTATACCCCGCCTATCTGGCTAGGTTTACCCAGCCACTCTGGGAGGCTCACAACACATATCAGAACATATTAAGACATCAAAAATTGAAAACTTCCCAATACAGGGCTGCCTTCAGATGTCTTCTAAAAATCAGACCATTGTTTATCTCTTTGACATCTGGTGATAATAATAATAATAATAATAATAATAATAATAATAATAATAATAAATGTATTTCTACCCCGCCCATCTGGCTGCGTTTCCCCAGCCACTCTGGGCGGCTTCTAACAGAACATTAAAATGCACACAAAACTCATTGTCTTCAAGACAACATGGTTGGTTGTTCAGCACTGACAAGACAGCTCTGCTGTCCGAAGTGCCATATATATATTCATTTTTATAGTACGTTGTTATCTTTCTTTCTGTCACACTTCCACAATTATCCAATTAATCCAATCTAAATGATCCCTAAACTGCAACAGAAGCAGAATGCCAATACAATCCTCCGCCTGAGTGCCATGCATATTCATGGAGGTTGAAATGGGCACCATCAATGCGCTTCCTGGCTCAAATCCAATCTTTCATCTCTGTCCTTGATTTAGCACCTTAAAAATATTCCCATGAACTTGAACCATTGATATGAAAGTCCAAAATCAACTTGTTCAAATTAGGAGTGGGGGGGGGGAGAGAAATATGGGTCAGTTCAGGTTTTAATACAAGCCAACCTGTAATTTGCTTTTTTAAAAAAATATTGGTATTTATTGGTATTTCCACACAAAACAACAAATAAAAACCATACATTCTACATATAAAAACAAACACACCACAAAATACAAATAACAATCAAATAAACTAATACATACCTATCACCCCACCAAAACACAGGAATACACCAATCTAATTAGGGAAGAAGAGAGGTGTGGGGCCAGGATAATGGTGGTTAGGCTAGGATAGGATGAAGATCAGTCGGTTATACTGAAAGAGTTTATACTTTAGATGCAACTAAGCTGATGAACTATTGAAGTACTTGAAACATGATGTTCTGAAATAAATAAAGACTCGTTTTTGTTGAGCCAAGAGAAAAGAGGCATTTATTTGGTCCAGCGATATATGGATGCTCATGAGGAGGTGAACTCAGGGGAAAGGCAAAACTGACCTGCAGGGTGATAGTTTGTGTCTTGCAGTTTCACTCAGGAGGGCCAGAAACCTCAGTAAGGCTACACAGTTACTAAAAGGGTTTAGCTAACTGACACAGTGGGGGATCTAATGAGAGAGAGACCCAGAACTGATAGAGCTGAGAGGTATTCTCAACCCAGGAGCCCAGAGCAAAATATATATATAACAGGCCACGACAGCTGGACAAGAGAACCCCGTTACTAAGTTATCCCTAGTTATAATAAAAGGGGATTATCCACACAGACGGACCTCGAGGATCGAGGTGGGGTGAAGAGAAAAAGTGACCCGGAACACCTCAGAAGTAATGCACTTAGTAACAGAGGGGTAGTTAGCAGGGAGGTTCGTCGCACCACCCAACGCCTAAGGTCAGAGCACCCTCCAGAGCACAGGGTCTGTATTGCAAGGGGTTGGACTAGATGGCCTTTGGGGGTCCCTTGGACCTTGGAGTTCTATGATTCTTTGAATGCTGTGGGCAAAGGGAAGCAAAGGCAACCATGGACAGCTCTGTGCAGGGCTCAGGTTGAATGCTGCATAAGAGAAGGGCTCAAATATTGCTTCAGCACCAGTTGACTCTCATACAGAGAGATAGATAGCAGCTGACTTCTAGCTAGTTCTGCCTTCACTGAGAAGTGCCTCTTCATTCATTCATTCATTCATTCAGCCAGCCAGCCAGAATGGTCCAGAAGATAGAATTATAGAGTTGGAAGAGAGCAGAGAAGATACCAATTGCTCTGAGGCTTCTGAGATGGAGTCCTTTTGTGTTAGAGAAGGGGGAAATGGTATTCTGAAGCTGGAGGGGTACTAGCGTCATGGGAACTTCTTGCAAAAAAGCTTCTAGTTGGTGTTTCTGGGGCTCGTCCTGAGGGCAATCCAATGCTAAATTCCCAGCCTCGTCCCCAAAAGAAGGGAAGTGTGACGCCTGAGTCATGACAGCCATTGAAGCGAAATGGAATCCCTCCCATTGCACATGCATGAAAGTGCTTTTGGCTCACACATGATGCAAGGAATTTGTGAAGCTATCAGCTCTTAAAAGTGAGGAGTGAAGCATGTTCATGCCATAAGATTAATCACATGAGCTTTTAAACTGGTCACTGAAAGGTGGAAAAGGAGCTTTGAGCTTTGCTTATTTCCTGCATTAATCCTTTCAGGGGCCCAAATATGCACTGCAAGCTCTTGAGTGGAGTTCCTTAATATCCTGTAATTGAACAGGCTCATCAAGTTTTGGAGAAGCGACAAGAGACCCAGAAGTCACTTGGAGACAATTAGGTGAACGTCCCCACGTGGAGAGACAGGAGCATCTCCCATTGAGCTGATGGAGTTTGAAAAGTTGGCTGTCAGGGATAAATGTTCAGATCAGGCAGGGAGCCAAGCTTTCAGGGGATCTGACGGCTGGGCTTGTTTGGCTCATTCCAAAAAAGGAAGTCTGAAGGAAAGTGATAACATTAACGTGAGGATATTCCAAGGTTTTCAACAACGCACAATTTATATGCAGCCTTGTATCCTACCTGTCAGATCTGGCAGGTCTGTTATCTTGCCAAAAGGGGGTTTAGCCTCAAGAGAGTTTGGCTACCAAAGCATTAGGATGGTGTTGGACAAACTTCTGATACCTAAGGGATGGTGCTTTGTGAATCAAAACTTCAGTCTTCCGTCCAGAAAGGATTATGTATAAATTGTGTAAAGGCCCAGTAATATATCTGTTACATGAGAGATCTGTCATTAATGCTATCTTAAAATTAAAAAAAAAGAAACAAATCCACGAGAGGCTATGAATCTGTACGCAACAGCTTTGCTAAGGGCAAGTGTGTTTCCTACCTCCTCCTTCCCCCTCCTTCCCAGTCAAAATCCCTTGCCTGAGACTCATATTAGACTGGCTGGGAAATACAGGCATCTTTCCCCTCCCCTTTTGTAAGACAGGGAGAGGGATATCCATTGGGTGTGGTATTCATGTAGGATTAAATGAGAAGTGATACATTGTCTTAGACATTGTGTGAGTGAGCAAAGGACATTCCGATATCCATATGTGATTGTGCTGAGTGTAACGTTCCTTGCTGGTCTATGTTCAAGAGATGATTTCTTATGACCAATTCTGCATGACCTGAAATTGGCTGTTCCTATTGGCTGCCTTAAGTTGCTGTTTAATTTACAACTGGCTGGTAAGGATGTGTCCCTTTGATAACCTCTGAGCATCTGTCCCATTGAAGTAGATATGCTAACATCCTGGAGGCCTGGGCAATGTCAATATGGCAAGGATGCTTGTCCTTCATTTCCTACTATCTATCTCCTGTCCTTTCTTCTACCTCATCTCTGGAATGCTAATAGACCTGTAGCTAGGAAGTTAGTTACTAGTTTAAACTGGTTCTGCAAAGTTCAAAGAGTCTTTGTTCTCTTCCTGCCCTCGTGGGTCTTTTTGGGGGTTACGCTGGACGATTGTCATTGGCTAGTTTGAATTCTGTAAGGCGGGTTTCATGTGTGAATAAAAGTGCCTGGGTAGAGAGAGGGAGAAGCTTCCGCCCTCCTCTTCTCTGCCAGACAGGTTTTGCAGGTCAATACCTTGTCTGTCCTTCTTTGAACTCACGCGTCGTGGCTTAAGCAGAACGCCACAATTGGGGGGGGGGGGTTGCATCTATTTATTTGTATTATTTGGAGCATATGTACCTTAAAATCAAAACCAGCTTGTACCTGCAGGCTTACAATCTAAAGAAACACAACACACAAGGGAAAGGGGACAGGAAGGGAAGAGGAAAATCAAAATAATAATAATATTTATTTATTTATTTATTTATTTATTTATTTATTTATACATACATACATACATACATACATACATACATACCCCGCCCATCTGCCTGGGTTTCCCCAGCCACTCTGGGCGGCTTCCAAAAGAATGTTAAAATACAATAATCTATTAAACACTAAAAGCTTCCCAAAACAGGGCTGCTTTCAGGTGTCTCCTAAAAGTCTGGTAGTTGGCTTTCTCTTTGACATCTGGTGGGAGGGTGTTCCACAGGGCGGGTGCCACTACCGAGAAGGCCCTCTGCCTGGTTCCCTGTAACTTGGCTTCTTGCAGCAAGAGTGGAGGCTTGACAGCCATCTGTCAGGAATGCTTTGATGGTGTTTCCTGCTTGGCAGGGGGTTGGACTGGATGGCCCTTGTGGTCTCTTCCAACTCTAGGATTCTATGTTTTTTATTTTTTATTTTGTTTTGACTATGGCAGATCAACATGGCTACCTACCTGTAACTGAGACATACGAACCGCGTCAGCAAAAGTTCCTCCCATTTGCAGTTGCTTGTGTCCTGTGCAACTGAATCTCTTATTTGTCCAGGGCCGGCTCTGCTGTTAGGCAGAATGAGGTAGCTGCCTCGGGTGGCAAATTCAGGGGTGGGGATCAGGTGAGAGAGGCTGGAGGGCACAGCTGTGGGTACCACTTGGCCACCCGCGTCCCTGCAGTAGCACCTTAGAGACCAACTAAGTTTGTTCTTGGTATGAGCTTTCGTGTGCATGCACACTTCAGATACAGTTTTACTTCTAATAGTGTTTAATTTTATTTCCCCCATGTTCTTATTTTAGCTATAAGTTGCCTTGAGTCCCAGTCATGCAAAAAATAAAGCTTTGAAGACACTCACGACACAATCGCTCACCATTATTTAAATGTAAATACTTAAAACAATCATTTTCCCTGTGTATTTTTAAAAAGCACTATTGTATATCTATATTTTCCATTTTGTCTTTATATGCAGATACAGTGCAAGCCTTGAAATAAAATTATTTGTCAGCATAACTTTTGTGAAAATTATTTATATACTTACTTATTTATAAGACTTTGGAGATCCCCAGGGTAAAAAAGGGGGGGCACATTATCTACCTGGCCCGGGCCTCTACCTGGCTCTGAAAGTGCCTTCAGGCAGGTGGGGGCTGTCTAGATGAGTGGGGCAGGGCCCCATTTGCCCTAATGGGCAAGTCTCCACTGCTCCACAGCATGGTAACAAATGCCAGGACCAGCTTCTGAATGTCTTGTTGCCTTGAATTGTGTGTGGGTTTTTTTTTGGAGGGGTGGGGGTGGGAGAGAGAACCTCTTTGTACGGAAGCTGTTCCATATTCTTGTTCGGCTTTATCGTTCTTCTTCATCTGTTTTGTTTGTTTCTCCACGAGTCCTGCCTCCCGGCTGTGTGAAAAAGGTGCCTCGGCTTGCTCTATTGAAGCTTCTACTTTGAAGGCTGAGAACGTTAACCTAATGGCTGAAAAGTGGAGAAATCAACAGAAGCAAAAGCGCATCGCCTCTTTCCAGTCAGCTGCAAGAGCCGTTTGATTTGAAGGCTCCCTTTTCGCTGCTATTTCGGTGGCTTTTGAACGGAGGAAACAGCCTAACACATGCCGTCCTTTGATCTTCAAAATGGCCAGCCCCAAAAGGGGAATCTTTTCTTTCTTTCTCTCTCAGGCTGCCTTTGATAATAAGAGGTCATATTTGTTATTGTGGGTGTTAAAAAATATTTGTTTCTTTAGAAAAAAAATTGCGATTGTATTTCCACCGTTGCTACCTAGGGAGGTTAAAATTTGGGATGGGGAACCGACGTGTTTTTTAAAAGCAAAAAGGTTTGAACACCACCATTGTGCCTGATTATCTCCTGCTTTGACCCCTCGCCCAGACCCTAAGCAGATGTGTGAGGTTGTCTAGGGCAGGTTCTAATCCAGGGGTAGGCAACCTAACGCCCGTGGGCCAAATGCGGACCAATCGCCTTCCCAATCCAGCCCACAGGCGGTCTGGGAATCAGCATGTTTTTACATGAGTAGAATGTGTCATTTTATTTAAAACGCATCTCTGGGTTATTTGTGGGGGCTGCCTGGTGTTTTTACATGAGTAGAATGTGTGCTTTTATTTAAAATGCATCTTTGGGTTGTTTGTGGGACATAGGAATTTGTTTCTCCCCCCCCCCCCGCAAATATAGTCTGGCCCACCACATGGTCTGAGGGACAGTGGACCGGCCCACTGCTGAAACAGGTTGCTGACCCCCTGTTCTAATCCATGAATGCATGAACCACCTGTACGGAAATTGGTGCATAAGGCGGGGCCAAAAGGGAGCAATAAATCACCTCCCTGCCCCTAGGGGGCCCTCTTTTGGTTCACCAAGGCGAGCCATTCCCAAACTGGTGCTCTCCACTTGTTTTGGAAGACAGTTCCTGTTGGCACCATTCCATGTAGGCAGGTTCAGATGGACCTGCTTCGTCTTTCCCGCTAAAGCCTGTTGCTTCTTCAACATCCAACCATTCCTTCTGTGACCTGTTCTCAATGTCCCACCACCACTCCACAGGCTCTGAGCCTTCCTCCTCTGAGGCTTCCCTAAGGGGTTCTCCGGCTGGTGCCTTCCACCACTCCTCTTCATCCAGCCATTCCCTGGAAACTAGGCCTTATGAGGAGTGGTAGAAGGAACAGGGTATGTTTAGTCTGGAAAAGAGGAGACTCAGAGGAGATAAGATAGCCATCTTCAAATATCTCAAGGGCTGTCACATGGAAGAAGGAACAAGTTTGTTTTCTCCTGCTCTGGAGGGTAGGACTCAACCAATGGCTTCAAGTTACAAGAAAAGAGATTGCGACTAGACATTTGGAAGAACTTTCTGACAGTAGGAGCTGTTTGGCAGTCGAAAGGTCTCCCTCAGGAGGTGGTGGACTTCCTCGGAGGTTTCTCAGCAGAGCTTGGATGGCCATCCGCCATGGATGCTTAAGCTGAGATTCCTATACTATAGTACTGATACAGGAATTTCCCGCAAAAAAAGGGAAGGTTGACAGCTATGCTTGGGGTCCCTTCCAACTCTACTGTGATGGCCTGGGAGTCAGACTCTGATGCTGAACCTGAGGGATCCCAGCCTGCACAGGATTCCCCGCCTCCAGAACCAGCTGAGCCGGGGCCAGGGCTTGAGCCTGTAGGATCCCCACCCAGGTGCAGGCATCAGCAGAGTCTGCTCTGGCTCCTGATGGGAGGGAGGACCCATTGCCTGCAGGTGCTCCACTCCCAGCCTCTTCAGAGGAAGCTGAGGCAGCCCCTGGGTCCAGTAACCCACCAGCCTCTCCTGAGCTACAGAGGCGAAGGGCAGAGAGGCGAAGGGAGTTAAGCGTCTGCAGGAGGAGTGCTCGCCTCCAGGCCTGGAGGAGAGGCGAGTCTCCAGAGGATCGGGGCGGCCCTAAGCATAGGGCCAGATAAAAGCCAGCCAGACCCAGCCCAAGTTGCGTGAGCAACTTAGTTGCAAGCATGTGCTCAACCTGCAACCTTGTGCCTGAACCTGCCTTGGACCTTGACCTGCTCCCTGCCTCGCTCCCCGCCGGACTGACCTCCTTTGGACCCCTAGACCCAGGACTGGACTTGAACCTCGCTTCATGGACAAACCCTTGGGGCCAGCACATCTACAATTCTACAATTCTAGGATGCATGCTGTCTAGGAGACATACTCCTTTGGGGTTTGCATATCCTGGCGGTTTTGGGGGGTACTACCAACTGATAGTCTATTTTGTGCTTATATTTTTATCCCATGACTCCTTCAAAGAGCTCACAGAGGTTCTACAGCACAGACTCCCCATTTTATCCTCGGGAACATCCCTGCGAGGTATATCAGTCTGATAATGTGTGGCCCAAGGTCACCCAGTGAACTTCATAGCTAAGAGGAAAATTGAAACAATCTTTTCCTGATCAGTCCAAACCTCTAGCACAGGGGTAGGCAACCTAAGACCTGGGGGCCGGATGCGGCCCAATCACCTTCACAATCCGGCCCACGGCCAGTCCGGGGATCAGCATTTTTTTACATGAGTAGAATGTGTCCTTTTATTTAGAACACATATCTGGGTTATTTGTGGGACATAGGAATTTGTTTTCAAAATATAGTCTGGCCCACCACATGGTCTGAGGGACGGTGGACTGGCCCACGGCTGAAAAAGGTTGCTGAACTGTAAGGTTTCTGTGGTGGCTTCTCACGAGTAAAGAGTCCTCTTATTTACGGGATTTATTGTACAACTATATACATTGCAGAGCTCAAAAGTCCATGACCGTCTTAGTCACTCTCAGATCCCGGAGGTGGCGCCTTTTGAGAGCGCCCCCAACAAAAGAACTTGGGCACCCCAAGTCTCCTCCTGTCATCCCTGCGTTTCACCCCTCCACGCAAGTCAACAGGACCCTACGCCATTGCCCCCTCCTCCACTGAGCCGCTTGGTCGGTGTCGGGAACCTGGAGCGTCCCACAGCCCCTTCCCCACGGAGCTCTCTTCCTCCCTGTTGCTCCCGAGGGATGTCTCCCTGCTACTCCAGTGGTGTTGGGAACCAGCAGCCTCACAGAGCCCTTCCACCACCCCGCTGGGCTCTGACCGTTCCCTGACATGACCCCTGCTCTAGCAACTACAACAACCTGAAAAGTGCTCCACACCTGTTGAACATTTCCCATTAGAAAGGGGACTCTTAGTCCCGGCTTTGCTCACATGCAGTCACCTATTTACATAAAACAAAATATTGGGTTCTATGGAATCCTAGTTGTGCCCAGAGTAGACCCATTGAAATTGATAGATGTGGCTAAATTAGGTCCATTGATTTCAATGGCTCTACTCTTGAGTGAAAATTAGTTGGGTATAATCCACCACAACCACTCCTGAAAAAGGCCCCCCAGAAAGAACCTCACGGTGGTCACAAATTATACAACTTCCCTTTGTATAATATTCAGAAGGAATTGCAATTCGCAGATTCCTTTTGCCAGCAAGAAGGCAAATATGACATGACAAATGACATGTGCAGCTTAATAAGACTGGAGCCATTAAGCATAGCCGGAAATGGAGACTGTAGCTGTGAGCTCGTGGCTTTGAAAGAGTGCTTATCATTGCCAATCATCTCATCTTCATAAAGACGGGTGCGCTTTAAAGTTGACAGGACACTGGCTGTCCTTCAGCCTCCCATGGGGGTAGAGTACTTAGCAGGGAATGTGAAAAGAAGGCTTAGTTTTTTATAATTAATATTATTTATTAAATTATATACCACAGGGCAGTTTCATGCAATCATAACACTGTAGAGTCAGAAAGGTATCCCCGAGGATCATGAGATGCAGGAATCACAGCTCACAAGAAACAACAAACAATACATAGCACATTACAAGCAGAAACCACAAACTGTTATATAATGGCAATTATACTAAGAAGGGGTGGTGCTGTGGGTTAAACCACAGAGCCTAGAGTTTGCCGATCAGAAGGTCAGCGGTTCAAATCCCCGCGATGGGGTGAGCTCCCATTGCTCGGTCCCTGCTCCTGCCAGCCTAGCAGTTTGAAAGCATGTCAAAGTGCAAGTAGATAAATAGGTACCACTTCTGTGTGCTGCTGTGGTTTGCCAGAAGCTGCTTAGTCATGCTGGCCACATAACCCAGAAGCTATCTGTGGACAAACACTGGCTCCCTCGGCCAGTAAAGCGAGATGAGCGCCGCAACCCCAGAGTCGTCCACGACTGGACCTAATGGTCAGGGGTCCCTTTACCCTTTTATACTAAGAAGGGCACGATGAAATATATAATCTCATGACATAGGTTATTACCAGTTCATCTCAGGTAAAGCTAGAATGCTCAGAAAAAAACATCTTAGTTTAAATTTTCAACCAGTTCTAGCATTAAACACAACCACGTTGAGGAGTGGTAGGGTCACTGCATGACCAGGCAGCGACAGCCCCAGCCCCCAGGGATCATAAGGAAGGAATAAAGACTCTGACAACATTATAGGGAATTAAAATTAGGCCACAACTTTATTAAGCTTCCTAATGTACGAAGACCTTGGCTTTGGCCTTGGGCGAATATCCCTCCCAGCCCTGCAGCTGGGGGAACTTGGGCACATCAGGGTAAATGGGATGCTCTACGAGACGTAAGTGTAGCAGGTAAAGGTAAAGGTAAAGGGACCCCTGACCATTAGGTCCAGTCATGGACGACTCTGGGGTTGAGCTTCCAGGTCATGTGGCCAGCATGACTAAGCCACTTCTGGCGAACCAGAGCAGCCCACAAAAACTCCATTTACCTTCCCGCCAGAGTGGTACCTATTTATCTACTTGCACTTTGACATGCTTTCGAACTGCTAGGTTGGCAGGAGCAGGGACCGAGCAATGGGAGCTCACCCCTTCATGGGGATTAGAACTGCTGACCTTATGATCAACACGCCCTAGGCTCTGTGATTTAACCCACAGCGCCACCCGCATCCCTAAGTGTAGCAGGTAGCCGAGCCCATATCCCCGCACGCAGAGTAGTTCACTGACAACCTTTCAGAGTATGGCTAGTGACACCCATTATATAACCCCTTTAAGAAGGGACACTGGAATCGCCACTGCAGGGGGGTGAGTCGCCCCTTCACGCCCTGCCCCCCATTATAGGGAAGAAAAGACTAAAGGATTCCACCCAAGGCCATAACCTCCAAAGTTGTGATGAATTGCTACGGGGAAGACAAAACCTGCCAAAGCAAGAAAATTTCTTCCCCGTCCTTCAACAGCAACCCATCATAGACTGTAGCAGCACCCGCTAAACAGGAAGAAAAAGTTAACCTGCAAACAAGAAAACATTAAACAAAGGGAGGGTAGGGAGGGTGAATCTCCAGAGCCGACTGCTTGGATACTGTCGGCTCCACCCCCTTACATATACAGGTGAAACTCGAAAAATTAGAATATCGTGGAAAGGTTCATTTCTTTCAGTAATTCAACTTAAAAGGTGAAACTAATATATGAAATAGACTCATGACATGAAAAGTGAGATATGTCACGCCTTTATTTGTTATAATTGTGATGATTATGACGTACAGCTGATGAGAACCCCAATTTAACAATTTCAACTTTGGGGTTTTCATCAGCTGTACGGCATAATCATCACAATTATAACAAACAAAGGCGTGACATATCTCACTTTGCATGTCATGAGTCTTTCTCATATATTAAACTCCAATAGCTAATGAAAATAATTGCTCACATAAATGGACTTTTCCATGATATTCTAATTTTTCGAGTTTCACCTGTATATGGGGCTGGCCCCACCTCCCAGCAATGAAACTTGACTACTGAGGCTGGGTGTGAACCTCCCAAAAATAACACTGAGGGGCAAGCCAGTCCCTGTTTGCCAGTAAGTTCCCTGGGAACTGTAGCACCTCGCACGATCTCGCAAAGGGCACCCACAATGTAAAGTGTGAGTGCTCATTTCACTTGAGATTAATGTTGGCGTCATCACAATGAGTTTTTAGAAAGGGTTTTGCAGGAAGAGCAATGCACACACACACACACACACACACACACACACACAAACACACACACACACACACACACACACACACACAAAAACCCTCAATTTCAAGCTTTAGTTGAACCCCTATTAAAAAAATCTACCAGGCCGTTCAATTGAATGCTGACTAGATACTTAATTGAGGACACCAACCCAGAGCGAACTATGACTGTAGCTAAATTTTGCTATCATGCGGCAAGACTGAGACGCGTCATGACATCAACTGACAACAGCGATAAAGCCGTCCACCAAGCCATAGCAGATAATACTTAAATGGAATTATCTCCCATTAATTTTAGCTTAATTTTAATCTAACATGGGATCTGAAATAGTATTGTTAAAAGACGATATTTAAGAAATATTTATATTATGTATTATCGTTTTATTTTCTCTTTTGCTGGTCTATGGCCGTAATAAAGTTTATTATTATTATAAGCTTTAGATCTAAAGCAGAATCTAATTCTAACCTGAATTGATACCAAATTGCCCTCATCAGTCCAATGACAAGGCACTCCCATAGAGATGCAAAGTCATTGTAGGTTATAAAGAATGTATATTTCACGGAACCTGTGGAAAGCAATTCAGGGTAAAGGAAGGAGGTGCTGTGTTAACTGGTTACAGTAATTGCTTCCTTTTAAAAAGCTTGTAAATAAATACCAAGTGCCTCATTTCTCTCCAGGCTGAATAAACCTCCTGATGAGAGGAATCTGTACACTGAAAATAAAACAGAGCTCTAAAATTAACAGCAGCAACAGCATCACCCAAAAAGGTCTGATCTCAGTCTGGAAATACTTGGCACAGTATCCAAGGTAAATACAAACATTAAAAAAAAACCCACACACAACACAACCACCTCTTGGAACTAATGATTGCTGCAAAGCACAGTTTGCAGAAACCTAGTTGGCTTAGATTTCCCTCACCATCTTAACATCAGTCTGGGAATCTTTGGAGAAATCCCAGCGAGGAGCCAAATGAGGTTTTTGTCCCCAAAAAGGGAAGTCGCTGAAAAGTGAGCAACTCCAACCCCTGCCAAATGCTCTTGGTGGAGACAACTGGGGTATAGAGAGCTAGGTCAGGCTGAAAATAGAACCTGATTGCTTCCGGTCCCTTAAAGGCATGCTTGCTCAGAGGCAGCACATGCAATGTGATTGTTTCCTATTAGCATAAGTTCCAGGTTAATGGGACAGAAGTGGGAGGGGTGTCTCCGCGGTTCACCTGGTGACAACTGAGCGCAACTGGGTGTCCTGATCAGTGTCGGATTTACGCATAAGCTAAACAGGCTATAGCTTAGGGCCCCACACTCTTGCCCCCCCCCCAAAATAAAGGGAATAAAAACTGGATGTACATTTCCAAAATATAAGATAAAAAACAAATAGAATAAAACCTACATACAGCAACAGTGTATTGTGTTCTGTAGGCTCCAACAATGTAAATAATGGGCCCCGCCTGCTGGCCTGCTCCCTAAAATATCACTGGTTTGCTCATCTATATATATAAAATCCAAGTGTCTCTGCGTCCAGTCCCTGTGTCCGTGGGTTTGCACTACTGTGCATTTGCCCCACGGACAGCCGTTGGGACTTGGAACGCAGAGACTTCGGGTGCTGCGTGCCAGTCAGTGACTCCGAAAGCAACTACGACGCCTACCAGGTGGGAGCCGAGGGATCGAGCAGAAACCCCCAGGCGGCTCTTTCCTGGGTGCAAATCCCATTAAAAGTCACCAGCGTCAGCTCTGGATGATGGTGCATCCAGACCACCCCTGACAGCGCGGAGTTTTCAGGGAACCGAAGCTGGGCAGGAGGAGGAGGAGAACCGGGTGGGGGCGGCGAAGCCTCCCGGGAGATGATGCCACCCCCGCCTCACCCCCCTCGCTTCCCCACCCACCGCCCCACACTCCGAAAGGGGCTGGGAGGGAAAAAAGCCCTCTCCCGTCGCTGCTCTCCGCCGGCCACCCCTTCCCCCGGCCAGAAGACCTCACCACGACGGTGGCGGGAGCTCCGCAGGAACCTACCATCATGACTGCTCCCTTAACTCCGTTCCCTCAGCAGCAAGAGCAGGCCTAGCCCGCCAGGACAGACCTAGTCCGGGGACAGATTTGCAGATCCGGGGATTGTCCCCGGGAACTGGGGATGTCTGGTAACCCTGCCATTACTTTCAGTAGCTTAGGGCCTCATCAAACCTAAATCTGGCCCTGGTCCTGATGCAACAACTGCAGAGGTGAGCGGAGGTTTTGTGGCAACAGCTTCGGCAACGCAAAGAAAGGGGGGGAGTCCACAGAAGACCTGAATAAAGATGCAGAGGATATCTTTGACGTTCACCTTCAGGAGCAAAGAACTGCATAGGTACTGCTGTGGTGAACTGCCCAGAGCATAGTGGCTTTCTCAGAATTGAAAGGGGACAACTTTTGACATCTTGTAAGGCTTTAAGGGACGTGGGTGGCGCTGTGGGTTAAACCACAGAGCCTAGGGCTTGCTGATCAGAAGGCCGGCGGTTCGAATCCCCATGACGGGGTGAGCTCCCATTGCTTGGTCCCTGCTCCTGCCCACCTAGCAGTTTGAAAGCACATCAAAGTGCAAGTAGATAAATAGGTACCGCTCCGGCGGGAAGGTAAACGGCATTTCCGTGCGCTGCTCTGCTTCACCAGAAGCGGCTTAGTCATGCTGGCCACATGACCCGGAAGCTGTACTCAAGATGAGCGCCGCAACCACAGAGTCGTCCACGACTGGACCTAATGGTCAGGGGTCCCTTCACCTTTACCTAAGTCTTTAAAAGAGGATTGGACAAATACATGGAGGACAAGGATTCCAAAAGCTACTTGCTATGCTCTGCCTCCACTTTGGCCACCTCATGAGAAGAGAAGACTCCCTGGAAAAGACCCTGATGTTGGGAAAGATGGAGGGCACAAGGAGAAGGGGACGACAGAGGATGAGATGGTTGGACAGTGTTCTCGAAGCTACTAACATGAGTTTGGCCAAACTGCGGGAGGCAGTGAAAGATAGGCATGCCTGGTGTGCTCTGGTCCATGGGGTCACGAAGAGTCGGACACGACTGAAGGACTGAACAACAACAACATGCTTTGCCTCCATGGTTGGAGGAAGCAATCCCTCTGAATACTTTAAGCCAGCTTAGAGTTCTGTTTTGACCCCGGCATTACTGCTCAGAATTCTGGAATATGTAGTTTTGATTCCCTCTGCGTATATTGTTGCTCTGCTCTGGGCCACACCAGAAGCCAACCAGAAGCCTCATAGAAGGTCACAAGCTTATGAAAGTGGAAATTACCACCTGTCCATAGAATCCTAGAATTGTAGAGTTTCAAGGGACCCTGTGGGTCATCTAGTCTAACCCCCTGCAATGCAAGAATCCTGCCTACAGCTGTCATCAACTTGAATCATCAACATTTTGGCTAACACACCAGATGCGTTGACTCATTGCACCTACTATTGAATATGGAGGTTTCATCAGCTGTTATGGCTCCAGAATTTGGCATGAATTGTGGGAAGTAGTGCCAGCATCTGTGGGCACTTTTGGGGAGGACTTTTCTCTCCCCGGAGAAGCTCTGCACAGATAATTCATCCCCAAAGAGGCTGATTATTTTAATCCCCAGTTTGAGTTGCAAATTGAGAAGGAAGGAGGGAAATGTATTCCATTCTACACACAAAACGCAAAAATAAAATAAAAAATGTACCTCATAGACTGTGCAAGGGGTGGGTAAAATCACAGCTTATAAAGCTTTCTGTTTCAAGCACTTCTTCAAAATTATGGATAAGAGCAAACTTTCTTATCAGAATGCCACAGGAGCCTTGGGATAAATGCTTGTCTTATTGCTCCTCTGGGTTCCACTGGCCACTGACTGGGGGGGGGGGGGTCTCTGATAAGAAGGCACTATGATAAGTGATGCTGTTCTGCCTCTTCTTTTTGGGGCTCCTTTATTTTGAGAATAGATCATAAGAGGACAAATGCAGAAAATGGGTTGAAAAGTTCAGGATAAAATGGCCAGTGAAACTTTTGGGTTGCCTAGGTGTTCAATGTATTGTTCCAGAAGAAAATTACTGGGGGTGAAGAGAAAATGCTACACACTCCCCCCCCCCACACACATACCCCTCTTTCCCCTCGGCTGCCATGTCTTCTTGTGAAGCTGTCAGGGTCATCTGGGTTTTGCTCCCTTGTTTTAATGGAATAATAAGCCATCAGAAATCCTGTCCCATCAACTAGATGGGATAGCTACATGCTGGTTGCTTATTGTTGTTTTTCTTTGAAAAATTTGCTCTGCTAGATCGGTTCAACAGCTGAGAATTTTCCAAGGAAGGATATACTATGGGATTGACCTGTTGGGTTTCTGCCTGCCTTACAGCACAAAAGAGGAATCAGAAAAGGGGTGCTCTTTCAAAAATCTGTGCCCGGGGCCACAGCCCCCCTGGCCCTCCCCAAGCTATGCCCCATTAGCAGGTGGAATAGGTTCATTTTGGGTTTATAAGTTGTTGTCTATTACATTTGTATATTGCCCTATAGCTGTAGATCTCAAGGCAGTCCATAACACAGGTTGATGTCTCTAACATTAGAACATTCCACCAACACAATCTGCTTCCTTCCTTCCCCTGTATGCTCAATTATTTCTTCCAGCCTTTTCTGCAGTCATGAGGACTAGTAAGTCAGGCTTTAATAAAGCTGGAATGAATATGTTCCCTGAAAAGGATCTTTTAAAATTTTGATACTGAATATTGCATTCAAATATCTGCCTGCCATATATTTATCAAACCTGTGACATCTGTATTTCACAGTTGGTTATATTTCGTTTTAACTGGACTGTCGTCATCTGATGGCATTTGGAAGCTGACGTGCAAATCATTTATTCATTTACGAAAACATCCACATACTGCAATTTCATTAAAAAATATCAAAGCGGTTTACAATTATTTGAGCAATAAAATAAAATAAAATCACAGATCACTAGCTAACTGTTACAAAAAGATTCCCCCCCTTAATTGCTGCATAAGCCTGGAGGCATAACAAAAAGTTTTCAGCAAATGTTTAAAAATTAATACAAAAGACGGCTGCTGAATATCAGAAGAGCATTTCAAAGAAGTGGGCTGATCACATTGAAAATTTGGTGTGCTGAGCCTTATCAAATCAAGGGATAAACAGTGACTTTTCTCCCAATGATCATAGGGTTCATCTAGACTTCATTTTCAGCTGTGCTTTCCAGGCACTTTAAAATTCTGTGTCTGGGTGGTATATATATTTTCCCCTGGCACCTTTCCTGGGAAAACCCACATTTTACCACTGAATCAGAGCAAACGCCAACACAGAGAAAACCCAATTGGTGTTTGCTTTTGTTGTAAGAATATTAAAGATTATATATAAAGCTTCACCACATTGGCTTCCATGGGATCTATATGCAACTAACATAATGTAGATCCAGGTCCAGAAGTCACACCCTCTTCTTCACTAGACTTCTTTCCCATCATCAGCTACTATCCCATCAGATCCTTTCAGAGGAGAATTGAACCTAGAAGGAGCCCAATGCCTGCAAAGCACATGCTATACGTGGATAGCCAATGTGGTGGCCTCCAGATATTGTGGGCAAAAGCTCCCATCATCCTGAACCATATACTGTGCTGTTGTGGTCCAAAACATCTGGAGAACATCAGGTTGGCCACCTGTGTACTGTGTCATTGAGCTAAGCGTCCTCCTCAAATGTTCCTGACATTTTGGGCTCTATTACCTGGGCAAGCAATTCAGCAGCAACTCTCTCCCAACAAGGATTGGAAGTCACATTTCACTAGATCCCCCAAAATCTATTGGCATTCCTTCCTAGTACCCCACTGATCTATACCACTACCCAGTTCTGAATGGCTTTGACACCTCCAGGTGAAACAATTCTCCCCTGTGTTACTCATCCTGTGTTACAAATGCATCTTTCCTTTCAATCTAGCAGCAAGTGAATTGTGTGTGTGTGTGTGTGTGTGTGAGAGAGAGAGAGAGAGAGAGAGAGAGAGAGAAAGAGAGATGGTTTCCACTGCTTCCTAAGGCTGGAGTTGGGAGTTAAATGCTGTCCTCCCCCAATTACACAAAATAACTCCGAGAGGAGAATCAATTTCCATGGAAGAACATTTAGACATCCATCTATGTTTGGTGAGTAATTTAGGTCCAGCAAGGAGAGCAGATAGCACGCTGAAATGGTGCTTTTTGCAAGCTCACTGGGTGAATAATGCGGCAATGCAAGGTTAAGGTCATTATCTGAGGGAGCAGGCTCATGACAATAGGGAAGAGAAATATAGCCACTGTCCGGGAAGACCAATATTTTCATTTCAAATGCACTTGGGCCGAGGTGGCAAGCTTGATATTTTATGGGGGATGGCATCATTTCTAGACCTTGTTTTATAGTGTTTGCTTTCCTATGGCATGGTGTTATCAAGATGGGAAAGTAAATCAGCTGTCCCCAAGTGGACCAAGTGGCTCTTTTTGTCTTAAGGTTGCAGACCCCTGGTCTACACTGACTGTCAGGGGCTGTGCAAGGTTGCAGACAACTTACAGAGAAACTCTGAGCTTCAGCTCCCATCACGTGCCTATCTAGCAAACATGAATCGTGTGGGAATGTTTAGGAGTGTGGATGAGGGGATGAGGGGCTCATCTTCCAGCGTCATATCTTTTATATGCCTGTTGTCTTTGTCCATGGAGTTTTCTTGGCAGGGATACTGGAGTGGGTTGCCAGTTCCTCCTCCAGGTGGATCACGTTTGGTCCAAACTCTCCACTATGACCTGTCCATCTTGACCTGCCCATAGCTTCCCTGAGTAATTCAAGCCCCTTCGCCGCGACAAGGCAGTGATCCATGAAGGGGTGGATGAGTATATATTATTTTATATATATCATCCCAGCTTGTGTGAACAAGCTCCAAACTTAGCAGAGTCACATTCCCTTTTAAAACACAGCAGAAAACCGTTGCATAGGCTTTCTAAAGCCTCTATAAGAAATATATATTCCTGGTATATTCCCCTTGTAATAATAATAATAATAATTTATTATTTGTACCCCGCCCATCTGGCTGGGTCTCCCCAGCCACCCTTGTTCCCTCTTAAAAGCAAAGACACAACAAAGTACTGATTATTAGATATAATAGAGTTTACTTACATTCATCCATGAGTCACAGTACTGTACAGGCTCAAGGAGGCAGATAAGTTTAGATAAATCTATTTACATGCGGTGAAGCTGCTTCCATATGGGAACAGGCTTCACCTCTGCTTCTGTCAGCTGCAGGCTGAGAGAGAGCATCCTGCTTGTTCAAAAGGCGAGGCAAAATGGGGGTCTTCTTTGGGTTCTTGTTCCCAGGTAAGACCACACCTACTTCTGGTTCCTGTAACTCAGTCCAGGTAAACAGGAAGTTAAGCCTGGAGGACTGAGTTACCTTCATGTCCACTCTAGCAGTGTTGGGTTTGGCTGCTCTGTGTTTATATCCCACAAATCGTTGGTTTGACTGAATTGAAAATGTCCCACAGCGTCCAACCAGGTGCCTGTGGGAAACCTGCAAGCAGGATCCAAGTAGAAGAGTTTTATTGCCTCCTGGGGTTTCCAACCACTGGCATTCAAAAGCATTGCTGCCTCCAACAGTGGAGACAGAACATAGCCATCATAGCTAGGAGACGTTGACAGCTTTCTCATCCACGGATTTGTCCAATGCTGTTTCAAAACCATCCAAGTTGCCTCCCATCACTGCCTCTTGTGGGAAGGAGTTCCACTGCATAAACTATGTGCTGTGCAAAGAATCAATCCTGTGCACTGTAGTGAACCAAAGGGTGTTCTTAGAATGTGGGGCGGAGGGGTCACTTAAAAGCATTGGTGTTTGCAGATATTTGATCGCAAAGCAACTCCCACTGGAAGGGATTGCTCTGGGTTTTGCTTTCTCGTGCATGTGCTTTGTGCAATCAAGCCGAACGTGGACTCAGTTAAGGTGTGATGACGTCTACCAATCAAAAGTTGGCAAAAAAAAGAAAAAGGGGGGAAAGTCAATACTCAAATCGAGCTATGCCTGAGTAATTAGCAAACAATCTGTAGGCTGGAATAGGTTTACAACAGGGATCGATAGGCTTCCATGATAAAGTCTGGGTGCTTGTCATAGGAGAACAGCTAGACGCAGTTGGAGGGTCTAGGATGGATTCTGGAGGTCAGGGTGGGTGGTCTCTCAGGTGACGTTCTACCAAACACACACTGCCAAGATCAATAAGACTATTACAAGAGAAGAACAGCCGAGACATTAAACCAACTTTGAAAAAGACTCTATGGATGAATTGAAAGTGGGAACACTTGGTGTACTTTCCCTTGTTTATTTGCTTATTTTATTATCATTTCTTGTAACCCAAGAAAACCTTTAATAAAAACCTCACATTATTCCTTCTCCCTCCTTCTCATTTTGTCTCATGCTTTTTAGATTTTAAACCTGAGGACAGGGGCTATTTTCTCACTGAAATTAGAAAGTCACCCTGGGGTTCCTTTTTGACGGAAAAGCGGGTTTTTAAAAATGTGAATTATCATCATCATCACTGTTTTGGATGGCATGCCTTGGTCTCTCCATCGCTCTCTATCCTTCTCTCTTTGCCCTTTTCTCTCCGGGCTTCAAGCACTCCTCTCCGCAGAGTCATTGTGTATGATAATTGGCTGTATCAATAATTAATAATTGCAGAGCATAACAGCTTCAACAAATGCAGCATTTCCATATACAAATACGACTTTAAAAAAGAAAAAGAAAAAGATTCTCCAGATCCTTTGACAAATATTTGAGCTTGTCTCCACATCCTTTGAGGCTTTGGTTGCCAATCCATAATAGCATCATTTGCCTTAATTAGATTTGCTCTCATTTAAGTTGAGAATTCTTGCCATTTGCCTTAATTTGTTTAACTCACCTTAATTCCTGTAATTCGTTTAATTTCCTTTTAGGTGGATGTAACTGAAGCTGAGGCATGTCACCGAAATCCAAAGCCTCTCTCTTTCATGTGTGTGTGTGTGTGTGTGTGTGTGTGTGTGTGTGTTGCTCATTCTTTGCCACCAACTGTCACGCAGCAATCCATCACCAGCTACAATAGCAAAATGATCAACTCGAGTTAAGCGATTAAAAATTCCATCCCATTGTCCCCGTGTGGCGTGACAACTGGTATTTATGATTACTCATAATACTTAGCATTTACAAAGCACTTCCAGGTGGAAGAGCCAAATTAAAAGAATGTGGCAAAAGAGGCAAGATTTCCAGGTTCACAACACATTAGTCTATTAACCATGAGGCTGGGCAAGTTCACCGATCATAGAATCATAGAGTTGGAAGAGACCACAAGGGCCATCCAGTCCAACCCCCTGCCAAGCAGGAAACACAATCAAAGCATTCCTGACAGATGGCTGTCAAGCCTCTGCTTAAAGACCTCCAAAGAAGGAGACTGCACCACACTCCTTGGCAGCAAATTCCACTGTCCAACAGCTCTTACTGTCAGGAAGTTCTTCCTAATGTTTAGGTGGAATCTTCTTCCTTGTAGTTTGAATCCATTGCCCCATGTCCGCTTCTCTGGAGCAGCAGAAAACAACCTTTCTCCCTCCTCTAGATGACATCCTTTGATATATTTGAACATGGCTATCATATCACCCCTTAACCTTCTCTTCTCCAGGCTAAACACATTCAATACACTCAGAGAACTACAGCAAAATGTTGCAGTGCTACCAAATGTTGCAGCGCACAGGGTGCTCCAGCCAGCCACGTTCTTTTCCAGGGTAAAACCTAAAGCTGGGGGACTTCTTTCAGCCAGAGGGCCACGTTCCCTCTTAGGAAGCCTTCCAGGGGCCACATGGTAATGGTGGGTAGGACAGTAGATGCACTCCTCACTTTCATACAGTAGGCTGCATTCCAAGCGGTCAGCGGTTTTTGATGCTATCCTGCCTCTTGCTGGAGCACGCGGAACTTGAATCCAGGGCTTGGTTTCCGCCAAAATCCTTAATGTTCCATTCAGTATGGTACATGGGTAAAACAGGGTTCAAAGGCACAACAGGTGCTATGAGCAGCTAAGCAAGCGAAGACGTTGATCCAATAAGCGGTGTGCCCCTTGGGTCCTCTCATAAGGGAATGGGTGGGTGGACACAACTTCAGCATGACAAACAGGACTGCTCTTTTTTATAATATTTTTATTGCTTTTTCCATTTTATATATTAAAATACAACATATTATCCATTCTATATTTTTTTTGCTCATGAGAGCCTACTGACTTCCCTCCTTCCTGGCACATGGCTTTCAGAGTTCATCATATGTCATAGCATTTATGCATTTTTCATGTTACTTTATCTCATTAAACTTATCCTGCTCCTTGTGTAAAAAGGTACAAATCCTCACATTACAAGACTTCTTACAACCCTGCTAGTGTTATGAAATGCTTACAAAAATCCTTTAAATGTTGTATGAATTTGCTCCTGTCTGTATGGAAAGCTTGATCACACTGGTTTCGGGTTTTCCCGGTCAGCTTTGCCCATTCTGCATAGTCCATCATCTTCATCTGCCACTCTTCTAGTGTTAGTTTTTCTTATCGCTTCCATTTGGGGGCTAAAAGAGTCCTTTCTGCCAAGGCTATTTAGGCCCCCTCATTTTTTGGGGGGGGAGGGGGCCGGGATGGCCCATTATGGAAGCTGAACACAAAGCTGGGCACAGAGCAATGTCAGGAAATTGTGCAACATCGTGTCGGGCCCCCTCAATGTTCTTTGGCAGATGGCACCTCTGCAGGTAGAGAAGATATATTCTCACTGTTCAAAGACTCAGTTCAGCCAAACAAAAGCCCTCAAGGGAGATCCATAACCAGGCCAGTGAGTAGTATGGCCAGGCAAGAAACATGTTCTGGGGAGAGTTCTGGTGGCTAAATGGAAAAACTGTTTCACCCTGGGTCTGATGTTCCCAACTCCTGACATAAGGGGATGAGTATAAAAGAAAGCCTTTGCAAGTTAAATGATTAAAGAGCAAAGCTGCTCACCATCCCTTCACCTGACATCCTTAGGGGCTAGAAACCTGCCTATACTGTCAAAGAAGCTAAAACCAAGTTTACCTCATTTGGAAGAATTACACAGCGCTTTCAGACCAACTATTTGGGGATTCAGGGCCAACAAGCAACAGGTAAATAACTGCCCATGAAGCAAACTTTATTTAAAAATAAAAAATTGGGATTGCATTCAATGGTTGCCACAATGGGAGAGAGTATTACACCTCTCCATAGGCTTTCTGGGCAAGTACTGGACCCTTGAAGCCCAGGCTAAAAATGACCTCATTGTTGTTCAGGTGCCATGTGATTGTAAGATGACGTGTGCTGTGTGTGTGTGTGTGTGTGTGTGTGTGTGTGTGTGTGTGTGTGTGTTTTGAAGTGCTGATACTGCCGTCTCCTGCGCTGCCTCACCCTTACAACAAATTGTGAGTGTTTAATCCTGTTTAGGAGGTGATCGCACATTGCTTCAGATCCTTGTTCATGCAGCAGACATACAGCCAAAGTTAGACTTAATGCATCAAGGAAATGTTTACGAACTGTAAATCTTCCGGAAAGCGGTGACTCCACCAAGACAACGGGCGGTAGTTTCTGCTTGAGTTAATGCATTTGGAGATGGGTCACTTACCAGAAACCATTGGCTGCACCATCTACAGTATTTCAGAATTAATATGGAACATCTGCAAGGTGAGTGCATCAAAGGGGGAGGGCATGCAGGATATGGGCTGTGCACTTTCCTTTGCCCTTCACACAGCACAGAGTTTGTTGTCATGAGATATAGGAATAGCCAGCAACTTGGGTGGCTTTCAAAGGGGTTTAGACACACATTTACGAGGAATAAGGCAATGGGTTGAGTCAATGGAGGTTGAGAAAATCATGTGGCCGTGCATCCCATTCAGATAACATACAAATCTTTGAATAGCACAGCCATAGGTCCCTTACATACCAAGCATTAAAAGTGCTATGATACCACGTGGGGGAAATCACTCCTAAAGAATTGTGGGAGCTGCAGTTTGTTAGGGGTGCTGAGAGTTATTAGGACACCCTCATATCCCTCCCAGAGCTACAATTCCCAGAGCAGTTTAACCATCAAACCCTTTCACGGGGGACAAAGAACCACAGCGCTGGTGGTGCTGTGGTCTAAACCACTGAGCCTCTTAGGCTTGCCGATCAGAAGGTTGGCGATTTGAATCCTCATGATGGGGTGAGCTCCCGTTGCTCTGTCCCAGCTCCTGCCAACCTAGCAGTTCGAAAGCACACCAGTGCAAGTAGATAAATAGGTACTGCTGCGGCGGGAAGATAAACGGCGTTTCCGTGCACTCTGGTTTCTGCCACAGTGTACCGTTGAACCAGAAGCGGTTTAGTCATGCTGGACACATGGCCGGAAAAGCTGTCTGCAGAGAAACGCCAGCTCCCTTGGCCTGAAGCGAGATGAGCGCTGCAACCCCATAGTCACCTTAAATGTCCAGGGGTCCTTTACCTTTAGAGTTATAGAGTTGGAAATGGTCACAAGAGTCCTCTAGTCCAACTGCCGGCAATGGGGAAATCACAGCTAAAGATTGCCTGGCAGAAGGCCATCCAACCTCTGCTAAAAGTCTCCTGTGAAGAAGAATCCACCACTTTCTGAGGGAGTCTGTTCCACTGTTGAACAGCTCTTACCATCATGAAGTTCTAATGTTGAGTTTGAATCTCCTTTCTTGTAATCTCAAGTACTACTCTCTAGAGCAGCAAACAAGCTTATGCCATCTTTCATGTGGCAGCCCGTTAGATACTTGAAGATGGCTATCCTATCGCTACTTAGTCTTCTCTTTGCCAAGCTAAACATACCCAATTCCATCAACTGTTCCCCCTTAAGGCTCAGTCTCCAGACTCTTTATCATCTTGTCAATATCCTTCTTAAACTATGTTACCCAGAACTGGACACAGGACTCAAGGTGGGGGACCACAAACAACCTGTTCTTAATGTCAAGGAGATGCACTGTACAGCTACCAGCCTTTCACTGTCGTGAGAGAAAGGAAAAGGAGTGAGCTTCAAAGGATAAAATTTGTGGCAGAAGCTCAGATCTTTAAACATAATGTGCAAACCAACAGAGATCGGGGGAGGAAAGGCAGATGGTTTGAAATAACACCTTTGTCTCGAACCACAGGTGCACTGGCATCAGCAATGCCCACTTAGCAGTGCCCTTTCCTTGGGCAGTTCGATTCCCACTGGACAGCCCGTTTTGTGTGTGTTCAGAGTTTGAAATCACTCTATCTTACAAGAAGAGCAAATCAACATTCTTTTTTTAAAAAAGTGCTCCCCAGATACAAAATACAGCCAGAGGAATCCACTGAAGAACATGTTGACATGGCACACAGCACTGATTCCCCCTGGGCACCAAGCAAGCCTGCAGCCCTTATGTCTGCAACGCCAAACTCAAAAATGCAAGCAATGCTGACAGATTGTCCTGGAACGGAATGCCCAGGAACTAACTAAGCAAGCATTTCAGTGGAGCAGAGATCTTCAGCGGCTCCCCCCCCCCAACCGCCTCCTCTCTGTGATTAGCAAGAATGGCATAAACTATGCAGAACAAGCAAACACATGCAAATATCCTTCATTTGCATAATACATGAAGGTCACACATTTTTCTCTGTCCAGAATTTTGGAGGGTTTAGTGCTGACTGCTATTAAAGCCGTGAAATGCATGTCAAGACGCAACATTACCCATCAGATTTTCTTCCAGGTGTCTGTATCTGGGCCTCTGGGTAGAGCATGCCTCTTCACTCACTGCAGCCTTGTCTAGTGATTTTATGTGAACAGAATGTCCCTTAAATTGTGACAATGCTTCTGGCTTGCCTGGAGGGCAGATATCAACACTGGTATGAAACCAATCCTCAGCTGGTTGTCCGTGGGCACATGAGGCCTTCTTCTTGTCAAAAGTCCAGTTCTCTGAGAGTCCTGTTGGCCTCCGGGCTTTTACCCATGGTCCACATGAAGGACGTGGTGAGCACCAAAAATCGCCATCCACATTAACATTGCTTAGCACTGGACCATAATATCCTGCTGCAATGTCAGGTTTAGCGCTTCTCCCACACAAGACACGGAATGCTGGCAGTTTAAAGGTAAAGGGACCCCTGACCATTAGGTCCAGTTGCGGACGACTCTGAGGTTGTGGCTCTAATCTCAATTTATTGGCCGAGGGAGCTGGCGTACAACTTCTGGGTCATGTGGCCAGCTTGACTAAGCCGCTTCTGGAGAACCAGAGCAGCGCACGGAAATACCGTTTACCTTCCCGCCGGAGCAGTACCTATTTATCTACTTGCACTTTGATGTGCTTTCAAACTGCTAGGTTGGCAGGAAATGGAACAGAGCAACGGGAGTTCACCCCATCATGAGGATTCAAACCGCCAGCCTTCTGATCGGCAAGCCCTAGGCTCTGTGGTTTAACCCACAGCACCACCCGTGTCCCAGCAGTTTAAGTAGCTGAGGTTTATTTCTCAATAACAGGCTTAGAGCAGTCCAAGCTTCCACAACTCATCCTTCACCGTCAGAGTCAGTTGACTTGACTGGCTTCTGACCCCTCACAAGGCCAGATATACACAACGTCCTTCCCCGCCTCCTGCTGGCCTGCCTCTGCTCTAATCGCTTGCTCCACCTCCTACTTCTTGGCGACTCAGGTGCAGCCAATTCCTCCTCCTCTGGAGGTGGAGACTGAGGTGCAGCCAATTCCTCTTCCTCTGGAGATTCCTCTCTGCTGGGCGTGCCCCTGACAAGCAATAAAGGTCTTTGGCTGGTGGTGGGATGAAAAGCAATTGATTCTCAGTGTCCATTTATATATCCCTTCTAGATAATTGGACAAATTGAGGACAAGGCTATCAATTGCAACCAGCAATGACTTGAGGGCATCCTGATCAAGTTTGCAGATGACACCAAATTGGGAGGGGTGGCTAATACCCCAGAGGACAGGATCACACTTCAAAATGACCTTAACAGATTAGAGAACTTGGCCAAAGCAAACAAGATGAATTTTAACAGGGAGAAATGTAAAGTACTACACTTGGGCAAAAAAAGAAAGAAAGAAAGAAAGAAAGAAAGAAAGAAAGAAAGAAAGAAAGAAAGAAAGAAAGAAAGAAAGAAAGAAAGGCACAAATACAGGATGGGTGACACCTGGCTTGAGAGCAGTACATGTGAAAAGAATCTAGGAGTCTTAGTAGACCACAAACTTGACATGAGTCAACAGTGTGATGCAGCAGCTAAAAAAGCCAATGCAATTCTGGGCTCCATCAATAGGAGTATAGCATCTACATCAAGGGAAGTAATAGTACCACTGTATTCCGCTCTGGTCAGACCTCACCTGGAATACTCTGTCCAGTTCTGGGCACCACAGGTCAAGAAGGATACTGACAAGCTGGAACGTGTCCAGAGGAGGGCAACCAAAATGGTCCAAGGCCTGGAAACGATGCCTTATGAGGAATGGCTTAGGGAGCTGGGTATGTTTAGCCTGGAGAAGAGAAGGTTAAGGGGTGATATGATAGCCATGTTCAAATATATAAAAGGGTGTCATATAGCGGAGAGAGAAAGGTTGTTTTCTGCTGCTCCAGAGAAGCGGACACGGGGCAATGGATTCAAACTACAAGAAAGAAGATTCCACCCAAACATGAGGAAGAACTTCATGACAGTAAGAGCTGTTCAACAGTGGAATTTTCTGCCAAGGAGTGTGGTGGAGTCTCCTTCTTTGGAGGTCTTTAAGCAGAGGCTTGATGGCCATCTGTCAGGAATGCTTTGATGGTGTTTCCTGCTTGGCAGGGGGTTGGACTGGATGGCCCTTGTGGTCTCTTCCAACTCTAGGATTCTATGATTCTATAATGACGGCTATGTTCTGCCTCCACAGTTGGAAGTAGCAATGCTTCTGAATAGAGGTTGCTGGAAATCACAGACAAGGAGAGAGCTTTTGTGCTCGAATCCTGCTTGTGAGTTTCCCACAGGCATCTGGCTGGCTGCTGTGAGAACAGGATGGTAGATTAGGAGGGTCGTAAACTTGTCCCAGCAGGCTCTCCATATGTTCTCTCTAACATCCCATAATCCACCCTCTCTCAGGGACACGCAAAACACTCTGCAAGACATTCCACAAAGGTTTGCACTGCTCCTGAGAACCACACCTGCAATTTAAGAAATCTGTTCACTTTTACACTCACTAGTCGTTACCCTAGAACAGCTTTGGAGAAACTCAGCTGTAACTCTGGATCAAAATAGAGTAGGGATTGATAATGAGCCCAAATTCCGCTTGGAGAACATTGAGGTGCTTTGCTTTATACAAAGCAGATGAGATTGTGTGTTTTTTTCCCCCTTCAGCATCTCCAATTTTAGCCTTTTAACATAAAGCTGCTTAAGGAAGAAAATTTCTCCAGCTTCCAATTTAATCAGGGCAATTTCAGATTGGCTGAGCATCTTCTGAGACACGCATCATCTTGTAGTCTCAAGATAATGACAGCGAAGCCATCATTTCCATCCTGTAATATGCTCCAATTTTATCTTTAACATGAACTTCAATTAAGTCTGAAAAAAGCTACATTTAAAACAGGTGAAAGAAAGAGATTAAGCCTCCTTCATCCTACCCCCCCTTCCCACCCTTTGCTTGGATGTAAGCAGAATTCAGCACTAATTTCAACCCTGAAATTATTGATGCATCTTCCATGACTTTCTATTAATCAGCATCCGATTGAGCACAATTTGCAAAATTCATGTGACATCTATTAAGCATTTCCTTCTAAGTAAGTAAATGAAAGAGATTTACTAATTCCAGGCGACATTTCATGAATTGGTAATAGGCACAAGCGACTGAACAGCAGAGGGACATATTAAATCTGTGCAAAATGCAAAACAGGCCTCTGATCTTTGCTAAATTGATTTAATCCCTTTTTGCATATTTTAAGTTGCCGTCAGATTTCATAAATATTGATACAATGGAGGGGAGTGAGATGGCTTGGAAGCCGATAGTCAGTTTGACAAAATGTTAAAGGCCACCTTCATCTAGCACTTGAGACCAAACTCGGCACAACTCTGGCTCAATGGCATGGGAATAACACACTGTCAAAAATAAGATCTCTGTGCGCCAGCATCACCGAGCATATGTCCGTGTGCTCACCCACGCCACTTGGGGAGAGAGGTGATGTGCTAGATGTTGCACAATTAAGAGAAATGCACAGCATTAACCCCGGCATGATATGTGATCACTGAGAATTGTGTGCCATCGTCATTCCAGGCTGTAGCTCACTTTTGGAAACAGAAAACACAAATCTTTTTATTTGTTGTTTGTTAAAAGAATACCTTTCTTGAGTTCCATGATCACTGCAGATGGTGACAGCAGTCACAAAATTAAAAGATGCCTGCTTCTTGGGAGAAAAGCAATGACAAACCTAGGCAGCCTCTTAAAAAGCAGAGACATCACCTTGCCGACAAAGTTCCGTATAGTTAAAGCTATGGTTTTCCCAGTATTGATGTATGGAAGTGAGAGCTGGACCATAAAAAGAAGGCTGGTTGCCGAATAATTCTTGCTTTTGAATTATGGTGCTGGAGGAGACTCTTGAGAGTCTGCAGGAAGATCAAGCCTATCCATTCTGAAGGAAATCAGCCCTGAGTGTTCACTGGAAGGACAGATCCTGAAGCTGAGGCTCCAATACTTTGGTCATCTCATGAGAAGAGAAGACTCCTTGGAAAAGACCCTGATGTTGGGAAAGATGGAGGGCACAAGGAGAAGGGGACGACAGAGGATGAGATGGTTGGACAGTGTTCTCGAAGCTACCAACATGAGTCTGACCAAACTGTGGGAGGCAGTGGAAGACAGGAGTGCCTGGCGTGCTCTGGTCCATGGGGTCATGAAGAGTCGGACACGACTAAACAACTAAACAACAACAACAAACGAATAGCAAAACAAAGTTAATCAATAAGTAACAGGGGACCAAAGCCAGAAGGTCCAGGTGACTACTGAAAGTACATATTTTCTCTCATCAAGAGTTGTGTCAGATATAGCAAGCCATAAGTGGAGGGAGAACTTCAGGCAGGTTCGAGCCTTTCAGTCTGGCTCTTGGGGACTCTCCCCAGGCTATTCTCCTCTGCATCTTTATTTTATGTTTTTTTAAGCATTTTATTGGTTTTACAAATACAAAGTGCAAATAAACACAAATCAATAAAAGCATATCTTTGTGAGAAGATCTTGAGACTTCCCCCCAATCCCATCCATGTAGTCTTATTTTCAGCATCTACATCTGCATATTCATCCGTACTCCAATTTTTATATCAAACCATATTGTCCATAGTATTTTTTATACTAGAAGTGAGTCAGAATCCTGCTCTTGTTTCCTTCTGCTTACAGTGTCCTGATTTTTTCCCATTCTTTTGTAAAGTTTTTCTCCTCTTGGTTTCTGAGTTTTCCAGTCAGCTTTGCCATCTCTAAAAAAGTTGGAGTTCTTGATAGAAGCGATGCAGAAAAAAGTAGAAAAACAAGAACTCAGGCAACAATGATGATTCAATTGATTCAAGTTTTCCAAGTCTCTTATGAATAGATTTTTTTTTTTTTAAGTTTATATACCAGGTGAAATTAATGTGCCAGGACAAGGCCCTGTTTCGGTGATTCTTCTTCAGCTAATAGAGTCTTAAAGTCTTAAGGTTGACGTGTACTGGTTGCTTAAGAAATTGGTCCCCCAATGCACCTTTGAGTAAGGTGTGGATCATGGGTCTGAAAAGGTTGAGGATTACTGCTCTGGATAATTGGCTCCAATGAATTATTTTTCTAAGCCAACCCAATTTACCAATTCTTTTGAAGCCATCTTTTGGGCAACGTCTGGGATGAATTGTTTCCTGGGCTGTTAGGAAGGCCATCAGCCTACATGGTATTCAGTTAGATGGGTTGATGAATTAATTCAATGTTGTCAGAAGTTCTCTCTAGCTTAACTTTTGAAGAGCGTTCCTCTCTTTTCTTCCAGCTTTCAAAGTTTCTCCAGACTCAGGAGTGTAAATTCAATGCCATCCTGCAGTTTTCCGCTTGCTGTTTGTTTTATTGGAATGTGTTGACTCTTATATTTTCGGTTGGCGCAACTTTAGTTCTGCCAAAAATCATGCCACCTTATGCATTATTTACTAGTTAATAACGCAAAACAGATTTCTCCAGAAGAAAAGCTGCTCTCTCTCTCTTTTATTGTTGTTGTTCTCCCTGCTCTCAGAACACATCATTTCCAGGATCTCTACTGGCTACTTCCAAAGGGCAGCCCATTAATGATACTTCTACCTACCTACATGTGTGGTGGCCTGTGGTGGCCAGGTTCCTTTCCCAGAACGCAATGGGAAATGCTCTTACTTGTAAGCAAGGGAAGGATCTTTATTAAGGCAGAGCAGCAGTACAGATGTCACGGCTTCAGGAAGTCTTCTCCTTCCCATTGGCAGCCAGAAGCAGAGAAACAAGATAAAGTCCTTTTTAATGAGTTGATTCATTCATAACAGCTAGAGACAACAGAACTTTGTCAGCCCTAATCATGGTGTTGCTCCAAACTGGGCTCCTCCTCCCTCCTTCCTAGCAACAGCATATCCCCTTATGGGGCCACTCATGATCAAATGTCTCTGATTCTGTTCTTCCAGTTCTGTTCTGTTGTTCCATTGTTCCTGTTCTCTTAGCGAATGCTGAGTTCTAAGAGAAGGGGGATCGGAAATGCTCTTCAGTGATGTGTCAGCTGGCTACCCCACCACAGTTCCCCCTTCCTTCTTCTAACACTACCCAACTTTTCTGTTCACCTATCTCTGAGCTGTGTCTTCCCTCAAACATCTCAAATCCCTGCTGTAAATCAAAGCTGCGTTCCTCTTCTCCTGCAGTGTCAGGAGAAGGGGAGTGGGGTGACCTCCACCATTCCTCCTCTCCTATCTCGCCCTCTTGAGTCCAATCCCTGACAACAGACTCAGCAGCAGGAAAGGAGCTCTTACACAGTTTACCTTGGAACATGTATTTTTTGTATATATATCTCGGCTGCTGAAGTGCATTGGAAAATTCAGAGAAATGCGAATTTTGATATTTGGACATGTTTTGGTTTACCTATTGATTTGGACCCAAGGTCAGCTGCCTGAGGTAACAACCGCACTCTGCCTAATGAGACCTCCAGGTATAGGATGGAATAATAATAATAATAATAATGCTAGTGCCAGGCCAATTAACCACCTTACAATGACCCATCCAACAGTAGGACCAGCCCATTCAGCCATCATTCTCCTATGCTGTGTTTAGCCTCCCAATCCCATGGGCTGTTGTGCAAGGTGGAACACAGATACCACCCGATGTAATTCTCCATGCCACCAGTCCATGGTGTTATTGCTGCCCTGGTCACTAGTGCATTGGACTGATGTACAAGATCATGGCAGTATAGATGTACTATGCAAATGTGTACATGAGATCATTTGTCCTGATAATGTTTACTCTGGCTAGTATCAGCTGTTTAGGATCCCCAGCAAAGATCTTTGTTATTATCCCATTACTTGGCCACTTAACTGCAAGTGCCAGAAGATTGAACCTTCCACAGAAATTTAAATGAATTCAAATCTCCAGGACCTGATGGGCTGCATCCAAGGGTACTGAAGGAGCTTGCAGGTGTAATCTCAGAGCCTTTGTCTATGATCTTTGAGAATTCTTGGAGAACAGTTGATGTCCCAGCAGACTGGAGGTGGGCAAATGTTGTCCCCATCTTCAAAATGGAGAAAAAAGAAGAACCAGGTAGCTATTGACCAGTAAGCTTGACATCAATACCAGGAAAGGTCCCAGAACAGATAATTGAACAGTCAGTCTGTGAGCACTTGGAAAAGGACGCTGTAATTACTAAGATCCAGAATGGGTTTCTCAAAAATAAGTCATGTCAGGTGAATCTCATTTCTTTTTTTGATGGAGTTACAAGCTTGGTGGATCAGGGGGATGCTGTAGACATAGTGTATCTCGATGTCAGTAAGGGTTTTGACAAAGTTCCTCATGATATTCTTGTGAGGAAGCTGGAAGAACGTGGGTAGATGATTCTTTAACACTTCTGGCTCCTCATGAGATTTAACAGAGTCCCTCCAAAAGTGTTAAAACCTTGAAACCTCAGATGAAATCTTGAGATTTGGTTAACGTTATGTTGGCTAGCTGAGAGAATGTACTTTAACTGGGCAGACCAGTTAGCTGACAACATCAACATCAGAAGGACATAGGGGCCCTGCTAGAAAAGGTCGAAGGCCCATCTAGGGCTGCATCTTCTTCTCACAGTGGCTAATCAGATGCCTCTGGAAAGCCCACAAGCAGGTCACAAACACAAGTGCAAACTTCCTAACTTGTGATTCCCAGCAACTGGAATTTCAGATACATACTGCCTTGGAAAACTCTCCACATCTTTGTCACACACACACACACACAGACAGAGATAGAGAGATAGAGAGATAGAGAGATAGAGAGAGAGAGAGAATTGCCTTCTACATCTACATTTCTAAGGAACTATAACATGTTTCTTTTTAATAGGTGTAAATCAAGGAATATATATATATATATATATATATATATATATATATATATATATATATGGCACATCTAGGAAATGTAAGGATTCCAAACAGCCTTCAAAATGCATTTTAGCACTTTGGGAACTGAGAGACTCCATTAAAAAAGTTTAAATGGACTAATTACTCGACTTACATTACAGCCCCACGTCGGTTTTACAGCCTCAAATTTCAGCCCTTGCTGTTTCTTGCTAATGAAGTCGCCCATAAAATACTCAGAATGATCTGTTGTGTAGTTGTTGTTTTTACTGACCTGCCAAAGAGAAAGGTTTTCTCTCCTTGGTAGGAAGACTGCAGATAAGGGCTGAGTCAGCAGCTCTTGGGGAAACTGAATTGAAAAGGCCCAAGCCTACAAATATTAAGTAAGATAGAAACATCGTCACCCCACCCCACCCATCTCCCCACGCCACCCACCTCTTTCCCCCTTTTCCTCCTAATGTCTTGTAAAAATGTTACATGGAAAAAAATACAAGAGAGACATTGCACACACCTTTGTAAATCAAGAAAATCTTTAATAAAAAATATTCAAAAGAAAAAAAGGCCCACTGGGAGGGAGCTCAGTCGAAGATGCTGAGGCCTAGGTTCTTGAAGCCTTCTTCTCACAGGTAGGACCTGAGCGCAAGAGCTCTCTCCCCTCGCAGTTTCGAGCAACATTGCCAGAAGCATTACTGCCTCCGGCACTGGAGGTCCCTTCCAATTCTACAGTTCTATGATTCTATATCCATCAGGGTGAGAAGCCACTGATAGACATCCAAGTTGGCAGTCATTGACCTAACCTATCATAGGATAAAAGCATCTCCTTGCACTCCTTGGTGGAAAGGCAGGATAAAAGTCTTGGAACTCCTTTCTCAAGGAGCTCTGCCTCACACCTTCATTATCCAGCTTGTGGTAAATGCTGAAGGTGTGCCTCCCTCTTGACACTTCAGGTATATGTTTTTAGGACCCACCTTATTTCTGTGGTTTTAAGTTACTTTAAACTATTTCTAACATTACATTTTAATGTTGGATCTTGTCCTGGGCCTTTGAAATGAAGGACAGGTAAGTAATAATGACTTACTACTACTACTACTACTACTACTACTACTACAGGGCACCACAGTTCAAGAAGGATACTGACAAGCTGGAACGTGTCCAGAAGAGGGCAACCAAAATGGTCAAAGGCCTGGAAACAATGCCTTATGAGGAACGGCTTAGGGAGCTGGGTATGTTTAGCCTGGAGAAGAGAAGGTTAAGGGGTGATATGATAGCCATGTTCAAATATATAAAAGGATGTCATATAGAGGAGGGTGAAAGGTTGTTTTCTGCTGCTCCAGAGAAGTGGACACGGAGCAATGGATTCAAACTACAAGAAAGAAGATTCCACCTAAACATTAGGAAGAACTTCCTGACAGTGAGAGCTGTTCGACAGTGGAATTTGCTGCCAAGGAGTGTGGTGGAGTCTCCTTCTTTGGAGGTCTTTAAGCGGAGGCTTGACAGCCATCTGTCAGGAATGCTTTGATGGTGTTTCCTGCTTGGCGGGTTGGACTGGATGGCCCTTGTTGTCTCTTCCAACTCTAGGATTCTATGATTCTATGATTCTACTGCTACTACAAACATTGCACACTGAATCACAGTATATTTCACAGTATATTTCACAGTATTTTGTTTTTTCATACATGTTTGAGAGACCATATAGAATTATAAATAGTTTGATGTGTTCTTTGGTTCTATACTGACTTCTCCATCCATGATGATCCTGCAGTCCTCATCTATGAATTTGAGGGAGAAAATGTACCATGCCTATACCAATATTCCAATATTGTGATGGCCTGCATTTAACAAAGAAAGGGGGGGGGGAGAGAAATGTCATCCCCAAATGCATCCAAAGGAGCAGAATCCATTCAAGAGATGGAATTCATTAAGCCTCTGTCTTCAGAAGTATTTTTAGAAGACAGAGATCTAATTAGTTCATTGTTTAATGAAGTATATCGAAAGTGATTTGCTCTGTCTTCCATCTTGTTTGTTGCATCTGGTGACAGTCAAATTAAGGTGGGAGTTTTCCACTCCTCATGTAGAGCAAGAGGCAGGGGGGAGAGGGGGCAGCAGGCATCTCCTCAGGTTCCTGGCGCATCATGGGAAATTGATGATGTGAGCATTCTTAGGATACTAATTAGATCTGTGGCTGACACCACTGTGGGTTTCTGAATTGGCTGCATTCAAATATGCAGAAGTCATCCGGATAGGGTTGCAATCTTCCCAAAACAGTAGATTCCAGATCAACCTTAAGGATAGCCCTACATAGATCACATTGTGGTAGTCCATTCTCATGTGCAGTGCTAAGGCTATCCCTGTCCAAGAATAGTCACACCAGAGAGCCAGTGTGGTGCAGTGGTTAAGAGCGGCAGACACGTAATCTGGTGAACCGGGTTCGCATCTCCGCTCCTCCACATGCAGCTGCTGGGTGACCTTGGGCTAGTCACACTTCTTTGAAGTCTCTCAGCCCCACTCACCTCACGGAGTGTTTGTTGTGGGGGAGGAAGGGAAAGGAGAATGTTAGCCGCTTTGAGACTCCTTCAGGTAGTGATAAAAGCGGGATATCAAATCCAAACTCCTCCTCCTCCTCCTCCTCCTCCTCCTCCTCCTCTTCTTCTTCTTCTTCTTCACCACACAGTAGATATCTCAAAAGAATGTAAGATGAGTCCTGCTAAATTATGCCAAAGCCCAATCAAATCCAGCAATCCTAACTCCAAATGCTGACCTCCGGGGCTTAGCAGAGTTTCAGGGCCACTGTCATGTTTGCAGTTCTGCTGAGTCGGCTAGGCAGATTGCTGAGTCAGCTTGGAGCCGGTGCAGCAATTGGACCATCCTGCAATGGCAGTGGGGCTGGTTTGGGATCTATTGGTTTCACTTGTCTTCTCCCCACACTTGGAACACCCAATTTCATTCTTCCAACTACCCATTTAGTGGGAAGAAGAAGGACCTCTGCAGCAGCTGTGGCTAGCAAGATTGGGCAGAGGGACACCAGTTCAAGCCACTCAGCCCAGCCCAAAGTGGGTTTTGGATTCCTCTGTTAGTCCCCAAGGTGGGGAGAAACATGTCAATGTTCTAGCAGCTGCTTGACCGGTTCTGCTCATCACTTGAAATGCAAGGAGAAACCTTCAAAACCAGAATGACTGGGAGAGTCTTTCATTAATCAAGTTGATGGCATTCCATTAATCTTTGTATGTGCTTGAATTTGCTAATGAAAGATGGAGCCCAGTAGTTACCTATATAGTAAAAACTCTTTATCACTAGGTTATGACCAATTTGAATGGTTGAAAACCCCATATAGAGGGAAATAATTCTGCCTTTTGTAAACGCATGTTCTCTTACAGAGAATGTGTTTTATCTTACATTAAAGTGGCTCCTATATGGTGTTTGGGTTTCAGTTTCTGCATGTTTTGATTCTTGTATTCTGACTCACTTGTAGTATAAAAAATACTATGGACAATATGGTTTGATATAAAAATTGGAGTACGGATGAATATGCAGTTGTAGATGCTGAAAATAAACCTACATGGAAGAGGAAGAAGAAGAGGAGGAGGAGGAGGAGGAGGAGGAGGAGGAGGAGGAGGAGGAGGAGTTTGGATGTGATATCCCGCTTTATCACTACCCTAAGGAGTCTCAAAGTGGCTAACATTCTCCTTTCCCTTCCTCCCCCACAGAAAACGCTCTGTGAGGTGAGTGGGGCTGAGAGACTTCAAAGAAGTGTGACTAGCCCAAGGTCACCCAGCAGCTGCATGTGGAGGAGCAGAGACGTGAACCCGGTTCACCAAATTACGAGTCCAACGCTCTTAACCACTACACCACACTGACTCTCAGCAGTGCCAAATTTACATAAAACTAAACAAGCTATAGTTTAGGGCCCCACTCTCTTGGGGGCCCCAAAAAAATTTAAAGGAAAAAAAACACTGGTGTACATTTTCAAAATATAAGATAAAAAAAACAAATAAAATAAAACCTACATACATCAACAGTGGCAAATGGCTTTAGATACCTATTAGGTCCATAAATTACCATACAGCATATATTCAACACAAAAAACAGCAACAATTTGTTATTGACAAAGGACAGCTGGACATAGAAAGGGCCCCATTACCTTCAGTAGCTTAGGGCCTCCTGAAACCTAAATCCGGACCTGCTGATGAGCAGCAGCTCTGCAAGTTTTCAGGTGGGGGATATTCCCAGTCCTATCTGGATATGCTAAGGATCGAACCCCAGACCTTCTGCATGCAAAACCGACGTTCTTCCACTGACCTATAGCCCTTCCCCGCCACACACCTGGGGCTGACACATTGGCAACTCATGTTCTACACCTTCCAAAACAGCTTTTATGTTCCCTATGAGAAGAGAAGACTCCCTGGAAAAGACCCTCATGTTGGGAAAGATGGAGGGCACAAGGAGAAGGGGACGACAGAGGACGAGATGGTTGGACAGTGTTCTCAAAGCGGCAGGCATGAGTTTGGCCAAACTGTGGGAGGAAGTGGAAGACAGAAGTGCCTGGCGTGCTCTGGTCCATGGGGTCACAAAGAGTCGGACACGACTAAACGACTAAACAACAACAATAAAGCCACTTTTTATGGGGATGTGAATGAGCAAAAGATGGTGGTATTCACTCCAGGGTACCTTCTGTGCCAGCACGTGAGTTGCAGAAATCACTCCCCAGAGAGACATTGCCGGCCCATCCATGAGGCAAGGTCAGGCAACTGCCTCAGGAAGCAGGGTCTACCAGGGCAGCAGATCCCGATGTTGCTCTTTCTCCCCACACCATCCCTTGTTCCTGATGTAGATCTTCCTTGACCGCTTCTTCCATGATGGGGAGGGAGACAACATTTTGTAGTCCACCTCAGGTGTCAAAATGTCTTGGGATGGCCCTACACAAGAGTGTGGCTGGCACCTTCACTATAAAGCTTTCAGTGAATGGTGAAGACCTGGCCTTTGACTTCATAGGCATCATTGAATGCCTTTCCACCCCCCGTGTTGTTTGGAAGACTCAGAGGCATTCCTTACCAGAATAGACTCTGCACCTGTGGCCAGAATGTACCCGACTCTCTAGACCACATAATTCTGGACTGCCCTCTTTTTAACATCCTCTGTGCTGATTTTATAATGTCCTCTCTATGGCTTGAGGCCCCACCTAACAAACAACACAAGGTGCAGTTCCTTTTGAGAGGTGACTCCCCAACACTCACTAGAGCTTTGGTACAATTTCTGACCAGGATCTTTGAAGTTAAATCTGGGATAGTTTGGTCTTCATAATAGGCTGAGGAGGATTCCCTTTTTTACTGTATATAATATAAATATAATGCATATGGGTGGTCTTTTTATGATTCTACTGTCTTATATATGCCAATAAAGGTGTTGAATTGAATTGAATTGAATTGACATCATAGATGTGTATGTTCTCAGGACCCACCTTATTCTCATGACTGCAATCTGTTTTAACTGTTTTAAATTCTGAATTTTATTTGTCCGTATAGTTAAAGCTATGGTTTTCCCAGTAGTAATGTATGGAAGTGAGAGCTGGACCATCAAGAAGGCTGATCGCCGAAGAATTGATGCTTTTGAATTATGGTGCTGGAGGAGACTCTTGAGAGTCCCATGGACTGCAAGAAGATCAAACCTATCCATTCTCAAGGAAATCAGCCCTGAGTGCTCACTAGAAGGACAGATCCTGAAGTTGAGGCTCCAGTACTTTGGCCACCTCATGAGAAGAGAAGACTCCCTGGAAAAGACCCTGATGTTGGGAAAGATGGAGGGCACAAGGAGAAGGGGATGACAGAGGATGAGATGGTTGGACAGTGTTCTCGAAGCTACCAACATGAGTTTGGCCAAACTGGGGGAGGCAGTGAAGGATAGGCATGGCTGGCGTGCTCTGGTCCATGGGGTCACGAAGAGTCGGACATGACTGAACGACTGAACAACAACAACAAAAACCCCTCTGGGACCTGCTGGTGAAGGGAATGCAACTTATTATTATTATTATTATTATTATTATTATTATTATTATTATTATTATTTCCCATGCCTTGGCTCACAAGGACCATCTGAGTTTTACATTTTAGCCCTATTAGCATAATAATGCATATTCTGCCATCCCGTCAGTGACCCCAGAACTGCCACGCTTTTCAGAAATGAAAACATTTTGTGTGTTTTTGCAGAGGAAATATTTCTACTGGGATCAAATGAAAGCAGCGTTTAATTTTAATACTTGCCCTTTTGCACCCAAGCTGTTTGCATCAAAGGATTACATTGGTAATTTTGAAGTTGCAAACTTCCATGGCACTGATGTTTCTTGGTCCCCCAAAGGAAAGGGAAGAAAGGTAGTGATTTTACATACACCTACCCACCCATGTCTCCCTTTTGAGAGAGAAAAGGCCTTTGAGATGTTTTTCAAGAGAAATGCTCTTATCTGAAGCTTTACAAATATTTTAAATTTGTTAGACACACACACACACACACACACACATGCCTTGGGGTTATCTCTCACTTCTTTCTGGCTATTTTGTCATAGATTTTGTAACATTTAGGGAGTGATTCTCAAAATGACTCAGTTTTGCAGCCATGGAAGGAAACATCTTCGTCAAGTCAGACAAATGTTCTAAGCATATCCAGTGGTAGAGGTATGGTCTCGGGGTCCTCTGTGCACCCCTTTCAGGGAGCCCTATTCATTTTCCTAAATAAACGTGACTCTGAAAATATGATGGAGTCAAATGCATAAGAACTGGTTAGATAAATCTTAGGTTATTTTTTCACTGCTATAATATGACAGCATATTTTGATTTTAATTAACCATATACAGTGGTACCTCGGGTTACATACGCTTCAGGTTACGTACACTTCAGGTTACAGACTCCGTTAACCCAGAAATAACGCTTCAGGTTAAGAACTTTGCTTCAGGATAAGAACAGAAATTGGCTGCAAATCTTCGTTTGGATCTGGCTCATTCCTGACACCAACTCTACAATTGCTTTCTTGTCATTTGAATCCATTGGTTCAGGTTTACCCTCTGGAGTGGGAGAAAAGAAGCTTGTGTCATCTTCCACGTGACAGCCCTTCAGATATTTGAAGAGGGCTATCATATTGCCTCTCAGTCTCCTCCAGGCTAAACACACCCAACTCCCTCTATCCTTCCTCCCAAGGATTGGTGTCCAGACCCTTCACCATCTTGCACAAATGTCTGTACAGATGCATTTGGACTCTGACTCCCATCAGCCATAAACAGTGTAGCTCATGGCCAGAGATGCTGGGAGTTTTAGTCCAGCCATATCTAGAGGACAACAGGTTTCTCATCCCTGGTTTATAAGAAGTTCATTTGCCCGGTGTCTCCTCTGCTCTATTCTCGCTTCTCCACCCTGCATTTTTTTCCTGTTTGGTTTTTCGCAAACTTGTCCTTCCCTCATCTTTAGTTACCTCCTCTTTAATTGGTATCTTTTGGTCTCAAAAGTCTAAGTGCTTTGAAAGCCGGCCATGAAACGGCTCTTTCTCTCTCATATATTTCTCCCCTCGCCTTCACCTGCTGCCCCAGGAAAGCAATCAAAATCTTAATATACAGAGTTAACTAGCGGCTGCCAGCTTTGTTGACTTTGTTTGCTGGAAATTAAAAGTGAGGGAAGGGCTAAGCTCAGCTGAATAACCTAATAGCAGAGAGGCAGGGAGAGAGAGTTACATACAAAAGAGAAAAGAAAAAAAACACCTCTGAAATCGCAGGTTGCATTCTGAACTCCAAAAGCTCTTTGCACAGATCTGTTTTGATTTCCCTGGGTCTGTTTTGAAAGAAAATGTGCTGCCTCTGAAAGCTACATTACCCCGTGTTTCTTTATGTTTATATCCTGAAAAAAGAAGCCATTGCTAAAATCTGGTTCTCCAGTCATAGGCCTGGAACTGTTTTTGTTCCTTAGGGGGTGTAGCAACTCCCCTATGATGAAAGGAACTGGGGGGCGGGGGGGGCGGAGTAACCTGCTCCAACAAATCTGATTTAGGTCATGAGTGAGAAGAGAGACAGAGGACTTGAGGGCAAAAGCAGCAGAGGTCTTGAGGGTAAAAGCAGCAGAGGTCGCCAGAGCAAAGGAACGGAGATCGCAAAGGCAAAGAAACGCAGAGAGAGAACGGGAGACTGCAGCCTGAGGTCTGGTGTACACACAAACAGCGAGCGAAGCTCTCTCTCCCGCTCACACCGAGGCGGGAACTTTTATTTTTCAACCTTTGCAAACGTCATAAGCACAAGCAACCAATGATAACTTTACATATAAGCATTTCCTGGCGGGAACAACTCTGCGGGAACCTGGTGAACTCATAATGCCATACCGCTCGACTGTCCCAATTTAAGAGGGACATCCTGGGATTACAGAAGCCATTCCGGCTTCTGATTGGATCCAGGAATGCTTTCCCCCCCTTCCTTTTTTGGAGGTCTGGTGCAAGTCAGCTGACTTGCACTAGAGTGCAGGAGCAAAAGTCATTCCTTTTTTGGTTTCTCATTTTGGCAAGAGCCAAACAAAAAACAAAAACCCTAGCATCCCAATTTGGATCACCCAGGTGTTGGAGGGTATGTAATGCTGTTCGGCAAATCTATAGTGCAGTTTGCTATATTGTGTACAGCTCTGGTCACTTCACCTCAGAATGGATATTGCAGAGTTGTAAAAGGTTGAGAAAGGGGCAACAGAAATGATCAAATGGGTGGAGAGACTCAGTGATGAAGATGGTGATGACAATGGTGATAATTTATTATTTACATGCCACCCATCTGAACGGGTTGCCCCAGTCACTCTGGGTGGCTTCCAACAAATTAAAACAGTAAAATATCAAACATTAAGAATGGTTGCAGCATTTAGGACTTTTAAGTTTATGGTGCTGGAGGAGACTCTTGAGAGTCCCATGGACTGCAAGAAGATCAAACCTATCCGTTCTGAAGGAAATCAACCCTGAGTGCTCACTGGAAGGACAGATCCTGAAGCTGAGGCTTCAATACTTTGGCCACCGCATGAGAAGAGAAGACTCCCTGGAAAAGACCCTGATGTTGGGAAAGATGGAGGGCACAAGGAGAAGGGGATGACAGAGGATGAGATGGTTGGACGGTGTTCTCAAAGCTACTAACATGAGTTTGACCAAACTGCGGGAGGCAGTGGAGACAGGAGTGCCTGGCGGCCTCTGGTCCAGGGGGTCACGAAGAGTCGGACACGACTAAATGACTAAACAACAACAACAGTTTAGAGAAAAGATGAGTAAGAGGTGACATCATAGAAACATGATGCATGGCATGCAGAAAGTGGATGGAGAAAATGTTATCTCCCTCTCTCATACCTCTAGAACTCATGGACATCCAATGAAGCTGAATATTGGAAGTTTCAGGAGAGATAAAAGGAAGGACTTGGGCCTGCTGCCCTCCCTGAATGATGGGTGTAACCAGCACGCGCACATTTGCATGCTTGGTGGACCTTATCACCTGCCTCCCATTGGTTCTGACAATAAGATTGACGTCCACTCAAAGTGGGAAGGGGAGTCTTGTGGATCTCAGCTTACACGCCAGAGAAAATCAGCGACTGCTTTTGTTTCGATAGTGTTGGCCTCGGGATTTAAATGCAGCACACAGGGAAGGTATGGAACCCCCTCCCACAAGAGGCAGTGATGGCCACCAATGTATGACATTTTAATGTATTTTAATATTTGTTGGAAGCCACCCAGAGTGGCTGGGGAGATCCGGCCGGATGGGCAGGTTACAAATAAATTATTATTATTATTATTATTATTATTATTATTATTATTATTATTATTTAACAAGCCTCCTTGTATTCCCCCTCCCATTTCCTTAATAAAGAAACTAATTGCACATTTAGCCTCGTGTCTCTCTTTAACCTGTGAACGACCTGATCATCCTGACAACCCCTTGACACCAATGTAGCAGCCATCACCACATCTTGAGGTTGTGTGAATCCCATCAGTTAACCCTGGTCTCTCTGTGATCAAGCTTTCTTTTGCACTGCAGTTCAGCTCCACTGGCTGACCCCAAATTCTAGCATTACATGGGAGACAAATCCCACGCCTTTCATCATCTCACATCTCCTCCCTCTCTTTCAGCCGTTTGTCTCAGAAGCCTTGGGAAGAATGTCGCAGTCTGGGTTTCCTTGCTCAGTCTCCTGCTGGTGTGTGGGGGTGCTTCTTCACAGCTGTTGCAAATGAAATAAAATAAAATAGAGCTGACTGATGTGGTTCGCCGCAACAGCTAACCCACTCCATGGAAGTTCTGTCACTGCTCCCTTGGAGTTTGCAGCAGCAGACGTAAGACAGCATTTAACCATCCCTCTGGGAAGCCTTGAGCTGCTTCGAGCATCTGTAAACCCAGGTTACATCTCAAGTACAGATTTAGAATTGGATTAATAGTCCCACATCTGATTTCCAACCAAGTGATTAAGAGTTGCTGTTTTCCCCCTGTACAGCAGTACTTTAGAAAGATGGGAGATCCTCGGAGTTTACATGCAAGCTCCATTTGGAAAACTTAATTACGATGGACTCCACAAAACTTCAATACAGGGGGCCATGGATGTCCTTGGAGGAGGGGACAATTGCCGCCTAATGTCAGGGACTGGGCAGAGGAGGAATGGTGGAGACCGCCTCCCCATCCTGACCCTTCCAGGGAGGAGGAAGAGGAAGACGGTATAGATTTTACAACAGGGGTTTGAGGGAGGTCACAGCTCAGAGGCAGATGAGAGGGAAAGCTGGGAAATCATGGGAGACCCAGAACAACACCCAGCTGACACGTTGTCATTAGAAAGCATTCCAGACCCTCCATCTCCCAGAATCCAGCGAGCCTTAAAAGTAGGAGAGCAAAGAGCTCAAAGACAGAGGGCGCTTAGCAGCACTTGTAGAGGAGGTGATGGTGATGATGATGAATGAGGAAGTGGGAGAGATGGGGGGGTGGAGATTCACTCGGGACAACGCCATTATCCAAGAGGCTGGGTTCTGTAGCCTCTCTCTGTAAAGATTAAAATAAAAAGGGACTGTAAGAAACTTTTCCTTGTCTTTATACTTTCCTGGGCAACCAGCCAATGACAGCATCCTGACACCTACCCCACAATGTACCATAACCCCCAGGTCCTCAGTTTTGGGGGGTTTGCTTTTTCAAAAAGAGTTTCTAGCATTCGTAGAACCTGAGATATGGGCCAGAATGCTTCCCTTTTCAGTGTATTTCTATGACGACGATTTACCCTTCACCCTAATGTCCCACGGTGCTCTCCCAGTTCTGCTGGACAGGTGATGTGTGGTGGGAAACATCAGGTTGTTCTGGCTCAGGGGAAGGTGTCTGTAAGGCTCCAGACCTAAAAGCCCTGGTGGTCTGGAAGGCTCCTCTGGGATTTATTGTCCCCATCTGGTGTCCTGCAGCTTCTGACTCTGTATCCAGAAGTCAGGAATCCAGTCCCCGGCCTGATCATACAGTAAGCGTAGTTAATTAAAAAGGATGATTTATTGTCAAAACAACAGATAGCTCAGGACAGCTTGTAACACAGCCTCCCGGCATCATCAGTCACGATGACCCTTCTGAAGACTGCTTCCGGTGTGACAAGAAGCAACTGAACTTTCGCTTCACATTTCTTTTGTTTTGCTTCCTATCTTGCAGCCCTCCCATTCACCAAGACCTTGGACTGAGTGGGTCAGCTCCCGCCTCTTCCCCATTCTCTGAGAGGCTGTCTCTTATCTCTTTCCCGTGTGTTTGTGCTTCTGGCGAGCTTTGACTGCATTCTAGCCTGCTCTCAGCCATTCCCTTATCAAGCAGCATTCCAGGGGGCGGGGGAGTTGGCACTAGCCAATGCTCATCCTGCCTGGCAGTTAACCCTCTCCTGTACCTGGTTGCTTTCTTCAGTTGGCTGCAAACCTTCCCTGGGAGCTGGCTCATTCCTGACACCAGATCACTGCTGGAGGCAAGAGTCATGACTGGTAGGCTCTCCTTCAATGCAAAATGAAGCAAATTTTTCCTCCTTCCCAACCAAGCAGTGGTGATGGCACCAAGGTCTTGGTGGAAGTTTCCCACCCTATTTTCATGCTTCCGTAATCTCATGGATTGACTACTGCCACGTTCTTTCAACAGACAGTCCTTGGAGATAGCTTAGAAGTGGCAGCTGGTGCAGAAGGCTGAAGTTCATCACCTGATTAATGTTGAAAGAAATACATTTTCAAGACTGCAACTTTCGAGACCATGACTGGATAAGTTTTCTTCACAAGCGGGGAATTGGTTTGTCAAAGCTGGCTTGAGCTACACGAGTTCACCAAGGGTTGGAAGAACTGTGCTTACGTCGACAAGCTGTTCAGACAACCGCATTTGTCTGAAGTGCATTTCATGATTCACACAGCAAAGAGGTGTGAAGGAAAGTTGCACAGTGTCCCTGCAGTTTGACCTGTAAGCCCCGAGTCAGCAATTTAAACTAAGAAAAGAAAGCAGAAGAAATATTTGAAAGCAGTGAAGAGATTGCAGCTCTCCTAATTGCTGCATTTGCCTGTGAAATATTAAGAAATTTATTGGGGGGATTTTCTACTTTAAAAAATTAAAGGGAGTTCATTATGCGCCATGAACCTGCTTAAATATTCATCATGTTGTTAATGAACCACATTCATTTTTAAAATGTGCAATCTGAGATGGCATCGAACATGAGTTGATAATAATATAATTTGCTTGTAATGGTGGAAGGGATGAGAACAGTGAAAATAATTATATTTCTAAACATTCGACATGGTTTCCTCCTGGCTAACGAGCAGCTGTTTTTCATTAGCTGTGATGTTATATCCTTAGCTGATCAACCTGGCACAGCTGGAAACATTTGCAGGGAGGGGGAAGGTACTACATGTTACCAAACTGATACATCTTGAGAATAACTGAAGTGTGTGTGTGTGTGTGTGTGTGTGTGTGTGTGTGTCCTTCCATCTAGGCCTCAGCAGATATGGATGGGAATGAACACGTAAATTTCAGTTTCTCTGCTGCTCTCTTCCCTCACCTCCTAGTTTTAGGTTCAGTTAATCTCATTTCCACATCAGTTTGCATTTAGCACCACACACAAAAACACCATTCATGAAATTCAATCAACAATTATTATTATTATTATTATTATTATTATTATTATTATTATTATTATTAAACCTATTTGCCACTTGTTACCTGAAAGGTCTCCAAGCCACTGACTTTCAAAACCATAAACATGGACACATCAAACCACAGTAAAAAGAAGAAGAAAATCATAAAAGCATTAATTTTCCCAGGGCCCTATACCGTTCCCCCACTCCCATTGTATAGAGTTCTGGGTGTTTTCCGTTAGGAAATTCCATTCCACCTTAAGTTGCAGACATGGAACTGTTCTGTGTCATATGTCTGTTTGCACACCAGCACAGATTGCTGGGAACTTCGGTTGTGTAGCTTTTGCTTTTGTTTTTCTGACTCTCTCTGAGGATACAAAGGAGAGATGACATGTTTTTCTCTGTCCTGATTTATGCTCAATAATCTGCTTGTAATATGCTTTCAAAAAAAACAAACTCTCAAAGGTCTGCATGCACACGCCATGCACACTGACACCTCTCTCTGAGGTCCCCCACCCTCCTACACAATGCTTACCAGATTTTTTTTTCCAATGAATCCGGGGACACTTTTTTGTTTTTGAAGCTGAGTAGCAACAGGGAGTCAGTTGTGGGGATGGTGAGGCAAAAGACCCTGGGCCCAAGCACACATGCATATTGTATAATGGTGCAAAACCCTTCTTTCACACCCTGTGAAACATAAATGAGCAGAGATTTTTAAAAACTGGGCACTGGCGCGCTGCCCGCCCATGACTCTCAAGCCTTCCCCAATCCCCTGCCCCCTTCCCCCTTTGTTTTGACTGATCGGGGGAGGCTCGGGAGTCACAGGCGGGTTGCTATTGCCCAGGAGGGGTGCTAGGTGCTCAGTTTCTCTGCCAGGCAAGGTGCAAACCCCATCTTTCACACCCTGTGAAACATAAATGTGCAGCGTTTTTAAAAACTGGACAACAGCTGCTCACCCTGACTCCCGAGCCTCCCCCGATCTCCTTCCCCCTTCCTGCTTTGTTTTGATTGATCAAACGTCTTCTTAGGCTGCTGGAGGGAAGATTCTGCAATATGGAAACAGAAGAAGAAGAAGAAGAAGAAGAAGAAGAAGAAGAAGAAGAAGAAGAAGAAGAAGAAGAAGAAGAAGAAGAAGAAGAGGAGGAGGAGGAGGAGGAGGAGGAGGAGGAGGAGGAGGAGGAGGAGGAGGAAGAGGAAGAGGAGGAGTTTGGATTTGATATCCAGCTTTATCACTACCCGAAGGAGTCTCCAAGCGGCTCACATTCTCCTTTCCCTTCCACCCCCACAACAAACACTCTGTGAGGTGAGTGAGGCTGAGAGACTCCAGAGAAGTGTGACTAGCCCAAGGTCACCCAGCAGCTGCATGTGGAGGAGCGGAGACGCGAACCCGGTTCACCAGATTACGAGTCTACCACTCTTAACCACTACACCACACTGGCTCTCCACAACCAACAACCATGCCTGTGATGTGTATGGAACCAAGCTAAGGTGCTCTGTCCCCTCTGCCTCCATCTCTACCAACCTTCTTGGGGGTTAATCTGCAGAAATGGAGGCGGAGTTGTAGACTTATGACGATTCCACTATTTATTTATTATAGCAGTCTGTGGGCCAGTTAACGATCTGAGTGTTTCATGTGCACTCATGTTGGTGTTTCAGTTGTGTTGCTTTTTCAAATGGATATGGATGGTGTTATGCTGTTTGCTCATGAGTATTGGAGTGTGGATTTAATGACATAAAGCATGGGTAGGCAAACTAAGGCCCGGGGGCCAGATCGCCTTCTAAATTCGGACCGCGGACGGTCCGGGAATCAGCGTGTTTTTACAGGAGTAGAATGTGTCCTTTTATTTAAAATGCATCTCTGGGTTATTTGTGGGGCATAGGAATTTGTTCATTTGTTTTTTTTTCAAAATAAAGTCTGGCCCCCCATAAGGTCTGAAGGACAGTGGACCAGCCCCCTGCTGAAAAAGTTTGCTGACCCCTGACATAAAGCTACAGAATTACTTGAATTCTAGTTCTAATCCAGGTTTTCTCAAAGTCCAATCACTTCCACATAGTTAAGATTTTAGCCTCTTGCTATTCTCACACACCATTCCATTCTCAAAGAAATCAGCCCTGAGTGCTCACTAGAAGGACAGATCCTGAAGTTGAGGCTCCAGTACTTTGGCCACCTCATGAGAAGAGAAGACTCCCTAGAAAAGACCCTGATGTTGGGAAAGATGGAGGGCAAAAGGAGAAGGGGACGACAGAGGATGAGATGGTTGGACAGTGTTCTCGAAGCTACTAACATGAGTTTGGCCAAACTGCGAGAGGCAGTGAAGGATAGGCGTGCCTGGCGTGCTCTGGTCCATGGGGTCACGAAGAGTCGGACACGTCTGAACGACTGAACAACAACAACATTCTCACACACAAATATTTCACCCATTGTTACACTGCCTCATGGGATTTGTAGCCTTGCAATTGCACAATTGCTTAGGCTTACTTTCTTGCAGCACTGGGGTGGATTCTCCCCGCACCACAAATGTGCCATGTTAAGTGTCATCCCTGGTTTGGGAACCAATAACATAAATGATACAAATGCCTGCAATAATATTGGAGCAATTTGACTGGCATTACATCTCTCACTTCTGTACATGCATCCTGAAAGCAAATCTTTGCATAATTTCGCTCTTGCCACACAATAAATAGCTTTCTGTGGTTGATTAAACACAGCACCTGTCTTAGCAGCTGTTTATTAACCAGCACACTCAAAGACAGGAGGCATTATCTCTTCCATTTGTGATGCTAAAGGAAGCTGTTTGCCGGCACAGCTTAACACGCCTGAACCGTGCTGGAGTTTTGTAACCCGTAAAAGACCGAGGAGTTAGGGAAATGATTTGTTTTGTTATTCTAATTGGCCACTGAAGTGCAGGGCTTGCTGCGTGCTGACTCCGCAGGCTGTTTTCATGCTGAAACAGATAGAATCCACACGCCTGCAAAGAGGTGAGCCAGGGGAAAGCAATGCTCCATATTCCAAGGTGGAATTACTGCTTATATTTGGGAGGGATGCAGATTTTGGTAGGGACACGAATCTCGGCTATGGAGAATGAATTGTGCAGTGTTAAAAGCAGGCTGTGTGTCCAAGGAGCCGACATGTTTCTGGGGAATTCGTGGAGAATAGGACTCTTCTCCCTTTCTTGTGCTACACTGCTAGACTTGCCCCTGGCTTCTGCAAGCTAGGAGACAAACAACCTTTCTTACTACCATTGCTAGAAAATGACAACAGTTTTACAAGTGAGTTAACACTTGCAGATAATATTCTTGGCTGCATGAAGTAGCTGGCCTTTGGTCGGCAACCATCTGTCTCGAGAGACAATGGAGTGTTTCTCCTGGGGTGAAGCCAAACTGCAGTGTTTAGCAGCACTGATGTGAACTCCCAGAGCACAAGGCTGGGAGTGTGTATGGAGGTCCTGGCCTGCCCAGGAGACACGAGCCCTGCCTAGGCCTCACTGATGTGATCCAAAGGAAAGCAGAGCAATACGTTCAGCACCAGTTTGGCTGCAGGAGTCTCCAGAAGGTGGTGTACAAAACACAATCAAAATGTCTTAGGGGCTCCACTCCAGATTTGTGTAGGGTTTACTCCTTAGCCTTTTCTTCTCCTGAAGATATCCCAGAAGGCAACAGAAGTTTAGGACCAGCGTTTTCCTTCTCCTAGATGGGTCCACCTTCCCAGGTGGATGAGTCCCATCTGCTCCCAATTTCCTTCTATTCCAGAAACCACCTTATTGACCACTATAGGTCTCATCAGCTCAATCCACCAGTGTCTGTCTTCCATTGCAGTGGGTGTCCAAGTATTTGACCACAATCCAATAATAGGTGAAAATGTTTGTCTAGCATGCCAGACCAAATCATAGTCCAGGAATGGGGAATCTGGGGCCCTCAAGAGGTTGATGGGACTTGTGGTCCAACATCACTGATCACTTGCACTGCTGGTTGGAGACCCATTGCCATTCCAGAGTAGATTCCTGCATTGCAAGGGGTTGGACTAGACAGGGGTGGCCAACTCCCAAGAGACTGCGATCTACTCACAGTTAAAAAACCCTTTTTGGGGGTTCAGGTCAAAGTTGTTGAGCTTCTTTCAGGATAGCAAAACTTATTGAGCTTCAGGGGGCAGTGATCTACCACAGGCGTCCAGTGATCTGTAAGTAGATCGTGATCTATCTGTTGGACATGCCTGGACTAGATTACCCCTGCGGTCCCTTCCAGCTCTACGGTTCTATGATTCTACTGAGCTTGATGGACCAATGGTCTGACTTGAGAAAAGGTAGCATCTTATGGTGGCTCCTAGCAGGATTGAACAAAATCTCAGAGGAAAGGTCTATCAATGGATATTGGCAATGTCCAGCCTCTGAATGTGGGGCGCAAATAGCAAATCATGGGGATTGCATCCCACCCTGCTTGTGGGATCTCAAAAGGCATTTGACTGTATAAACTTGGTGTCAGATTACTGCAGCCTGGATCGGATTAGCAGGAAAGGCCCATCCTGTTCTGCAGCCTGAGACAAAACAGGAAGGTCCTATCTCTCACCAGCAGCCAGTGCTGATGTCCCCCAGGTGCCCATAGGATCTCCACCCCATGGGATTCTGCTACCTGAGGTGACTGCCAAGTTGACTTGAGCTGTGGATATCCTACTGCTGTTGTCCCACTTGAAATCTGATGCATAAAGTTTCCATGAAACAGGCAAAGCTTCTAAGGCCTGAGACGAGAGTTTCCATGAGGTTTCGCCTAAACATTCAAGGGGAATTGGGAGGTGGCTGCTTCAATACAGTATTCAGAGAAATTCCCAGGAAAGCACAGAAGTTTTAGGAATGTCAAATGCAAGCTCTGTACATCCTTAGGCCTTTGCTGAGTTTGTGATGCTAAGCACCCAGGCAGGTTGGCCGACAGAGGGCTTTGCAGCTTGTGTTAGCGTGCTCTGATTATTCCGGCATAACCCAATTCTTAGGATCAGTCTGTTGATATATACGGGTTGCATTTCCCCTCTGAATACATCAAGAAGGGACCTCCATTTAAAATGAAATCAAAGCTGAATTTGTCTGGGATTCAACTCCCCAAACTGATTTAGCAAGATGTTAGAAGGCCTCATAAATATTGACACATTCCTTCCCCCGCCCTCTCTTCCTTCCTTCCTCCCTTTCTTTCCAAGGACTTATAACTCTGTGCTCTGCTTTGTACTCAGCTCAATAATGCCTCCATGTGTTCTGATACAGAGGAGAGTGAGAGATTGTGCCACAGTCTGTCCGCCCGCCCCCCATTCCTGGATTGATTTGACACATGGAAACTTTTAATTACCATGCTGAAGTGCCGTGCCAATATTGTCTCCTGGAACACTCATGAAGCCACTTTGTGGTGATGAAAAATTAAAGGTTTGAGACATCTATTCCTTTGCCTCGTGGGCACCAGAAAGCATCCAATTCCACCTGGGCCAGCCATGCCAAAGAAAGACTTTCAGCAGGACGTGCTAGAATGCAGTCCTCCGAAATTGCAATGTGGCTCCTTGAACTGTTTCTATCCGCTTGATAGGTTCCCTACCCAGGAAGATGCAAATTAAATTAACCCAGAGGATACAAAGAACAGCAATGCTAATTGCTGCAGGAAAGAGGGGGAAGGGAGGGGGAAGGGGAGCGGAGTTGGTTTTGAAGCTTAATGAGTTTTATTTGGCAGTGTTTGAGAAGGTGTAAAATACAGCGATAAAGCACAGTGATTAATAAAGCCATGAAGAAAGTTAAGTTTACGGTAGCATGTAATTCGTTTCTGTTTTTCTTCGCAAACCATCCCATAGGAAAGAAGGTGGCTGCTGATTTTTAGTGTTGGTGGGGCTGTAATTTTTAACCACCCCTTCCTTGCCCAACTTCCTGCTACATAACTGGTAGAGGAAAGAGTGCAAATGATGGTGAGGATGATGATGATGATGATGGTTGGATGGCCATCTGTCATGGATGCTTTAGTTTAGATTCCTTCAAAGGTTGCCCTGGGTCAGCAACCTTTTTCAGCCATGGGCCGGTCCACCGTCCCTCAGACCATGTGGTGGGCCGGACTATTTTTTTGGGGGGGGGGGGTAAACGGATTCATATGCCCCACAAATAACCCAGAGATGCATTTTTAAATAAAATCACACATTCTAGAAGATTCCACCTAAACATTAGGAAGAACTTCCTGACAGTAAGAGCTGTTTGACAGTGGAATTTGCTGCCAAGGAGTGTGGTGGAGTCTCCTTCTTTGGAGGTCTTTAAGCGGAGGCTTGACAGCCATTTGTCAGGAATGCTTTGATGGTGTTTCCTGCTTGGCAGGGGGTTGAACTGGATGGCCCTTGTGGTCTCTTCCAACTCTATGATTCTATGATTCTACTCATGTAAAAACACCAGGCAGGCCCCACAAATAACCCAGAGATGCATTTTAACTGAAAGGACATGTTCTACTCATGTAAAAACACGCTGATTACCAGACCGTCCACAGGCCAGATTTAAAAGGCGATTGGGCCGGATCCGGCCCCCAGGCCTTTGGTTGCCTATCCCTGTTGTAGGGGGTTGGACCAGATGACCCTTGGGATCCCTTCTAATTCTACAATTCTTTGATTCTATGTTTAGGGAAGCTTTTAATGTTTAACAGACTATTGTATTTTAATATTTTGTTGGAAGCTGCCCAGAGTGGCTGGGGAAACCAAGCCAGATGGGCGGGGTATAAATAAATAAATAAATAAATAAATAAATAAATAAATAAATAAATAATTGTCATTATTAGATTCTAACAACAACAACAACAACAACTTTATCATTTATATGCTGCGCATCTGACTGGTTTGCCCTACCCACTGTGTGTGGCTTCCAGGAAAATATTAAAACACCGTAAAACAGCAAACATCAAAAACTTCCCTATATGCAAAGTGTCATGATTCCCATCCCTTGCAAGGAACACCAAAGGCTCCTTGTTTGCAGATGAGGAGGCATCAGCACAAATGCCAGGCAGAGTTGAGCACATTTTTCATCCATGTTCAACACACCTCTGAATGTGAAGGGCAGTTTTCTGTATTCCTGATTCACAGTTTTAACACATCCCAAAGGGACAGCCATGATAGTATCTGGGCTCATCCAGTCTTCCTTTTGTGTTGCATTTCTAGGCGCAGGTGAAGTGTTCTCAAAAAATGGTCTATTAGACAAAAAGTGCTACAAGATTCACAGTGAAATACGGATGAACATTCATGAGATCTTTTTTAAACAACAACACAAACTGATGTGGAAATGTGGAGAACTGTACTGAAGATTTTAAAAATGAAAAGCCGGGAGAAACTGGAATTGGCCTATTCTCCCACCCCTAGGTCCCAGAGAACATACTGATGGACCTCATGGTTGCGCGTGGATTCTCCCCTTACCCAATGATCCTGGAGTTCAGGGCCATTAAAAGACAGCTGTGTTGACAAGCCACCAACTAAATTTAGGAAGCTCCCTCCTGGGTTGCCATCTGATGAAGCTGAATGGGAAAGCTAATGATCCTCACTGTGTACTTTGGGTAAAATATGGCCCCACTCTCACCATTCTGCAGGGGAATAGGGACAGCAACTATTTTGCTTGGCCTGTGCTGTAAGATGCATGGTTCTGAATCGCAGAAGACCTCTTGGGCCAAGCTTGACACTGGAACTCATGGACAGCTATTGGAGGCCACTAACCATGGTGGCTATGCTCTGCCTCCATTGTAGGAAACAGCAGTGGTTCTAAATATTGGCTCCTGGAAACCCCAGGAGGAGAGAGGGCTCTTGTGTTCAAATCCTGCTTGCCAGTTTCCCACAGGCATCTGGTTGGCCATTGTGAGAAGAGGGTGGTGGACTTGGTGGGCCATTGACCCGATCCAACAGGCTCTCCTTGTGATCTTAAAGCATTCAAAAGCCAAGCATGTCAATCTAATATTTTAGACTGAATACAGTCTACCGTAAAGTGCAAAATATTAGGCTGTGCGGATAAAATACTCTGGAGGTGTGGGGGACTTCTTCAATGTGAGGGCCACATTCTATTTGCCTTATGAGGAAGCTGGGTATGTTTAGCCTGGAGAAGAGAAGGTTAAGGGGTGATATGATAGCCATGTTCAAATATATAAAAGGATGTCATATACAGGAGGGTGAAAGGTTGTTTTCTGCTGCTCCAGAGAAGCGGACACGGAGCAGTGGATTCAAACTACAAGAAAGAAGATTCCACCGAAACATTAGGAAGAACTTCCTGACAGTAAGAGCTGTTGGACAGTGGAATTTGCTGCCAAGGGGTGTGGTGGAGTCTCCTTCTTTGGAGGTCTTTAAGCGGAGGCTTGACAGCCATTTGTCAGGAATGCTTTGATGGTGTTTCCTGCTTGGCAGGGGGTTGGACTGGATGGCCCTTGTGGTATCTTCCAACTCTATGATCCTATGATTCTATTTGAGACAACCTCCCAGGGGCCACTTACCAGTGGTTGGCAGGGCCAGAGAGGAAAATGGGTGGAGGAGCAAACAGATAATTTACCTTTGTGCCCTAAGCTTAGAGATTTTGAAATATTATTAATGTTGTTGTTGTTGTTGTTGTTGTTGTTGTTAATAATAACCCACCATACACCCTAAGGGCATGTCACTACCATTCATAGGCGCTGACTCCAAGGCGTTGAGGCAGTTTCAGCCATATATATATATATATATATATATATATATATATATATATATACACATATACATACATACATATATATATGGACTCGACCCTTCAACATTCAGAGGATGTCGTGCAACATCACACCGGCCCCCCAATCCTCTGGAGAATCTGGCGCCTCTGCTACAATTAAAACACAAGGTTAATATTGAAACACAATATGACACAATATTAAGAACAGTTCAGAACAACTTGTAATCCCAGAAATATGTCAGGGTCCAAAATTATACACGTCGAGAGTCAGAAGCCAGAGCGAAGAGGAACATTTTCAGCATATATTCTCGACAACGATGGCGCTTGCAGGTGGAGAATGCTTCGTGTGTGTGTGTGTGTGTGTGTGTGTGTGAGATATCTATATTATTTGTAAAGGAAATCGTCGCGCGAGTTAATACTTTACTATCCCTTTGGAGCCATGCTGTATCTTTGTTCCACTGCCCTCTCAGACTGCAACGCTTTACATTTTTACATTCTCCGTCTTCTTTCTTTTCGAGACGTTTGCCCTTTGGTCGCTGTTGTTGTTGGCAAAGCAATGAATTTTTTTAAATAAATAAGGGGTAAACAAGTCCAACCTCTTTGCGCAGCCTTTTGAGTAGAGGGCCGGGGGGGGGGGGTTGGGGGATGGCGAGGCCGGCTGTAATTCCATTGTGCGGCTTCCAATTGACGGAAGACATGCAGGCAATTCCCCCCTGCGCCTTATTTAATGGATGTTCACAGATTACTTATGTATTGTTTTCGTGATGCTGCCAGCTTGAGGGGGCTCGTTGCGCGATGGAGGCCGGGCTGCAAACTGAACAAATAAATAAATTATTGCCGGAAGGCAGCATGATAGAAACGGCGTGCAATTAGGCGTGGCGTGCAGAAATCAGATCGAGAAAAGGCTTCCCCCACCCCCTCTCATGATACTCGGGGACTTCCGAGTGAAGTGAATGTTGGAATATTCAACAGAGTTGAAAGAGTCCTTCTTGGTGCAGCTCGTGGTTGAAGTGTGGAACTCGGTCCCGCAGGAGTCAGTGAGGGCGGAGGCGGAGCTAGCTTCTCTGGCCCCCAGAGCGGCACACACACTTTGCACCCTGGGCAGAATCCTTTAGTTAGTCTATATTCTGCTCTGGTCAGACCTCACCTGGAATACTGTGTCCAGTTCTGGGCACCACAGTTCAAGAAGGATACTGACAAGCTGGAACGTGTCCAGAAGACGGCAACCAAAATGGTCCAAGGCCTGGAAACGATGCCTTATGAGGAACGGCTTAGGGAGCTGGGTATGTTTAGCCTGGAGAAGAGAAGGTTAAGGGGTGATATGATAGCCATGTTCAAGTATATAAAAGGATGTCATATAGAGGAGGGTGAAAGGTTGTTTTCTGCTGCTCCAGAGAAGTGGACACGGAGCAATGGATTCAAACTACAAGAAAGAAGATTCCACCTAAACATTAGGAAGAACTTCCTGACAGTGAGAGCTGTTCGGCAGTGGAATTTGCTACCAAGAAGTGTGGTGGAGTCTCCTTCTTTGGAGGTCTTTAAGCGGAGGCTTGACAGCCATCTGTCAGGAATGCTTTGATGGTGTTTCCTGCTTGGCAGGGGGTTGGACTGGATGGCCTTTGTGGTCTCTTCCAACTCTATGATTCTATGATTCTATGATTCTATCTTCCCTAAATGAGGGGAGGGCGTGAAGCGGTGACACATGCCCCCCTGCAGCGGGGATCCCAGGGTTCCCCGTTAAAGGGGTTGTGTTGAGGGGAGTCACTGGCCATATGCTGAAAAGGTTATCAGTGCTCTCCCCTGTGTGGTGGCGAAATGTGGGGTGGGCTCTCTGCTTAAACATATGTCTCCCAGAGCCAGCCCAATCCCCAGACAGATTGATTAACCAGACAGATACCCAGCTAGGGACAGAGAGGGATAAACACCCAATGCCTAAGCCAAGGTATTCCTACATCTGAAAGTTTAATAAAGTTGTGGCCAATTTTAATCCCATAACATGTGTCACGAGTCATTATTCCACCTGGGTGTTGCCTGGGATTGGGGGTTGGGTGTCTCCACCTGGGCACATAATAATGACTACCCAGAGCACATGGAATCCTTCCTGATTTTGTTGTTCAGTTGCTCAGTCATGTCTGACTCTTCGTGACCCCATGGACCAGAGCACGCCAGGCACCCCTATCCTTCACTGCCTCCTGCAGTTTGGCCAAACTCATGCCAGTCGCTTCGAGAACACTGTCCAACCATCTCATCCTCTGTCGTCCCCTTCTCCTTGTGCCCTCCATCTTTCCCAACACCAGGGTCTTTTCTAGGGAGTCTTCTCTTCTCATGAGGAGGCCAAAGTACTGGAGCCTCAACTTCAGGATCTGTCCTTCCAGTGAGCACTCAGGGCTGATTTCTTTAAGCATGGATAAGTTTGGTTTTATGCAGTACATGGGACTAATTTAGAGACTTTCAAATCACATGTTGTGATTTGGATTTCATGCACGAACACTTTACTGAAAGTCAAAATTCCTGCTCTGTAGGACTCCACGGTTTTGCAACCGTGGCCCCCTGCTAAAATAAGGAGAAGAGGGGAATCCTGGCTGTGCGCTGTGGTTTCACTGCAAAATGAGGTTTTGATTGAGGCAAAGATGATAGAGATTTGACACTGGAGCAAAAAGATGTGATGCCACTAGATGTATGGGATTTTTCCCCCCACGTGGGAAAGAAGGAATGAAAGAATGAGCTAATTGCATTTTTATCTTTAAAAGAAGTTAGCAAATTACCATTTCAAAGCAGGATTTGCAAAACCCATCACTTTTCAGAGATTAAGTCGGTCTTTGATTTTTTTAAATATATATATATACATACACTATTATTATTATTTTTTGACCTGCCAGTTTTATTATTCCATCTCCAGGAAGAGACATTTTGAAATGCACACAAAGAGCCAGAGTTTCAAGGGCTCTTGGGCCAGTGGGGTGTTTTCCAGTGCAAGACCCATGTGGAAATCATTTGGAGCTGTGCAAGGGCAATTTCAAATGTTCTTGCAGGACTCATGTTCATTTAAATAGGGGTTGCTGTCCAAAAGAGAAAATTACAGCAGGCATAGGAAACAACTGTGCCCCCCCCCAAATGTTGTGGGACTTCAACTCACACCAACCCCAATGAACAGGGATGATGAGAGTTGTAGTCTAGCAGCATTTGAAAGGTTGCAGGTTCCCTGTAGCTGCTGTAAACTGTCCAGGGTGGAATCTACACACATATAAAAAACTGTGCTGAAAATGCTTTTTCAAAGTGGTTTTTTTATAAAAAAATAATAATACATTGAATTTTCCATAAGGCTCACCATCTCCATCTAGTGTCACATTGTATATTGCACTTAAAACACATTTAAAATGTTTTATTTGCAGCTGTCTAGCTGAGTTCCAGGACTACATGGGATGGCTGTGCAGGGTAGGGTACCGTTGGGTTCAGGGGGGTCCCAGACAATCTCCCTTGGCCAGATTCTCACCTGCTCTGCTTCAGTAAGGTTGAATCTTCACATGCTTCAGACCATATCACTGGCCAAAATTGGGATGGACCTCCTTGGAAGTGCAGTCATCAAGGACTTCCGGCTGGCGACGCCATAGCGGGTGGTCGGGGCTGCTTCGGCTGCGAGGCGCCCGATCCATCCCGGGGGTTAGGAGCCCCGCAACCGCAAAGCGGGGCTCCGGTTGGGGTGCGGGAAGAGCGTCCCGCACCCTGGGCTCCCCGGCTGCGCCCACGGAGGCTCCGAACCCTTCCCTTGCCCCCCCTGTAAGGGGGAGTGGGGGTGAAGGGACAACGGAGCCGGGCTTACGGGGATATGCCCCAACCGGGATGCAAATGCGGCGACAAAGCCCGCGGTGAGCGTCTTAGTTCTACCTTTGAAGAATGGAGCCAAAGGAACCCGGTGGTCGTGAGTAACTAATTTGACCAGAAATCGAGCTTTTGGAACGATCCGGGGGGAAGGAGAAAGGCAGCCTGCCTTCTTCCCTTCGAGTTAAAGAAGCTAACCAATTTGAGCAACTGCTGCTACAGGACTGCTACAATGTGCTTAAAATTGATACATGAGACTGGCAAACTTTTTTCTTGGGAAGTAAATTAGTGGAAAATATCTCCATTTAAAGTTGCGGTATCTGCGCTCCAGTTTAGGAAAATGGCGATGAACAGAGAGGCAGGAGTAGAAATTTGATACCCACTTCCTCCCCCTCTACCAGTATGCTGGGCTTCGTCCTTGAACTGGTACTGAACTCTGGACTAACGGACGAACAGAGGCTCACTGCTTTGAAGGTGGAACTGCTGTACAGGAAAGTCAAAGTCTTGTGTGGGGGTCTGAAAGAGAACCAATTGCCCACAGAGGAGGCTTTTAAAACTTTTAACACTTTGGAAGAAAGTCTTGCCAAAGAGCTGAGAGGATGTCTGGGAAGATGGAGAGAAATGAGTGAGCTACTTCGGAGAAGAAACTCGCCTTTTGGGGGTGGCAGTCCCAAGGCGACGGTAAGATTTGTTATATCCAGTCCCCGAGGTGTGAGCTCGGGGGCCAGGGACAGAGAATTATGGTTTTTACAAGAAGAAAAGGAATGCTACAAAGAACCGGAGAAGCTGAGAGACGACGAGATGGACATCCTGGAGCTCGTGGCAAGGAGAGTTTTGGACTGTGCCTGGATCTGTGGACGCTTGGAGAGGGAAGCCACAGGGAAATTCAGTGTTGACGCCACCAGGAGAAGAATAATGGACAGAGGGGGTGTGGGGTGAAACACTAAGTAAAATTTGAAGCAGCCTGTCATGGAATTTCGAAATCGGAGGGTGAATACTGTCAACAATCTTTCTGTTTTATTTTTTGTTTGAATATGAAAGGAGATATTTTGAGTTACTATGTTATTAGCAGCAGTTTAAAGGATAGAAGAGATAGATATGATATAAATGATTGGTGAAGATTTTAATGGAAGAAGAATTAAGATGAGATATTACTACGAGGATGTATTGTTAGTTAAATGTTGAATATATAATTGTGTGTAACTATATAATTGAATTTGAATTTCAGGAGAAATGGTTATAAAATAGATTAAGGATATGAACTCGAAGGAGAAAGGGCAGGGGAAGTCAATGGTCAAGATATGGAAATAGAAATTTTCTTTTTAAAGAAAAGATGCAACAAGAAAACTTGACACTGTTTGTATTTGTTTTATCAATGTATTCGTTTTGTACTTGTTTAATTGTAGGTGTGGGTGTGGGTATATGTTGTTATAAGAAAAAGGTCAATAAATTCTTATAAAAAAAAAAAGGAAGTGCAGTCATCAAATGCTGAATTGCTAGTGTATTTTTATTTTTATTATTATTTTAGTCATTCACTGAATGAAAAAAGCACTCTGCGTCCGATCAAAGCCACTTTTTTTCTCTTCTTGTTTCCCTGAACTCTGGAGCTAAGCCCTGCCACTGAAACAGCTGTGGGGGTGAGCAGAATCCTCTCATCCTATGATGGAAGTAAACAACGAGGTTGCCTTTTAACATCGATGGGCGCGGGGTTGAATTATCATTCTTAACTATGTGCATTTCGAAAAAAGAGAGACTCATTTATTGAAGAGGAGGAGAGATTAGGGATGTGCTCAGAGGGGATTAAGATCCCTCACTGCAAACTTGCAAATGGAGATTATGCCTTTGACTTGATGTCACTGTCACCCTCTCTTTCTGTCACCCATCCTGAATTAAACAGAAAACTCAGCAAGAGAGAGAGGTGATGGAGGAGGGGGTGCTGTTGGGCAGTACAAGGCTTTCAATTTCCTATTTAAAAGCTTTCCTTCATGCCTGCTTCTCAGAGATATGAATGTTCAAGTAAATGGTTCCCCCCCCCCCAAAAAAAAAAAATTCTACCACACTACCAGACACGTATAGAAAAAGAGGAGGAAAAGAGGGGAGGAAAGCAAAGCAGGGAGGAGGGAAAAATATGATGATGTTCCATCAAAAGAATGAAAGTTGCTGGCGGAGACAGAGGGGGCCTTCGTACAAATCCCATTTGTAAATCCATGACTAATCCTGGAAGGTTTTATATATTTTCAGGTTTGGAAACGTGTGTGTGTTTGCATGTGTGTGCATGCAAGATACCGTCTCTGCCATTCTTGAAGGGGAGACAAGCTTAGCAGAACTTCTCCTTCTAACCCCCAACCACCCCTGCGAGGGCTTTTATCTCCCCCCCCCCAAGTGCCCCTTAGTCCTGAATTATTATTTACACTGATCATCTTGATGCATGTAGTAGAGATTTATTTCCTGCAAAGGCTAAGTAAATAGGGCTTTATAGCTGTAAGGGTCTTTTGTCATGGATTATCGTTGTAAGGCCACAACGTCTCTCCTAGAACTGGGTGGACATTCCCAGGCTCGGCATGGCTTGGCTTGGAAATAAGCTATTTCTGAGGTTTTGGTAAAGTGGCTCCAATTATTTCTACTGCTGAACTGAAATTTCTCTGCGCCATATTTCTGGGTCTTTCTTTTGAGATGTTCCTTCTCACATCATTAGAAGGCAGCTCAGCAGGTTTCCCCCCAAAAAATATTATTCACCAGTGTGTGTTGTTGTTTTTGTGTGTCTGTGTGTGTGTGTGTGTGTGTGTGTGTGTGTTAGTCACCATTTCCTTCCTATAATGCCCTGCCCCCAAAAAACCTACAGGATAATTTCTTCTCCCACTGGAAAACGTGTGGTGAAATGTTCTCATGCTCAGAACATGTTTGCAGGCTTCTAATGTTGTTGCTCTTTAGTCGTTTAGTCGTGTCTGACTCTTCGTGACCCCCTGGACCAGAGCACGCCAGGCACTCCTGTCTCCCACTGCCTCCCGCAGTTTGGTCAGACTCATGTTGGTAGCTTCGAGAACACTGTCCAACCATCTCATCCTCTGTCGTCCCCTTCTCCTTGTGCCCTCAATATTTTGCAACATCAGGGTCTTTTCTATGGAGTCTTCTCTTCTCATGAGGTGGCCAAAGTATTGGAGCCTCAGCTTCAGGATCTGTCCTTCCAGTGAGCACTCAGGCCTGATTTCCTTCAGAATGGATAGGTTTGATCTTCTTGCAGTCCATGGGACTCTCAAGAGTCTTCTCCAGCACCATAATTCAAAAGCATCAAATCTTTGGCGATCAGCCTTCTTTATGGTCCAGCTCGCACTTCCATACATCACTGCTGGGAAAACCATACCTTTAACTATACAGACCTTTGTTGGCAAGGCTTCCAATGGGCATCTGGTTTTCCCCTGTGAGAACAGGATGCTGGACTAGATGGGATGTTGGCCTGATCCAGCTGCCGTTCCTTATGTTCTTAAAAAAAAAAATAAGCACTTTGTTACCTTATGTAATTTCAGTGAGCTTAAAAAAGGGCCAGAGAAAACCAGAAATAATTACGAAAATCCAGTCTGAGAGCCTGTATGTTAGAGATCTTAAGAGATTATGGTTTTAAAGTTGGCCATCAGACTGCCCTTCTTAAGTGTGCATGGTTTAAACTGCAAGTTTGCTTCAAATATTTTAGTTTAAAGAAACCATGTTGGACCTGATTAACTTAAACATGGCATGTTTTAACCCTCGATTGGGAGCCACCGAGAGTGGCTGGGAAAACTCAGCCAGAATGGCGGGACATAAACAATAAATTATTATTTATTTTTATTTTTATTTTTATTTTTATTTTTATTTTTATTTTTATTTTTATTTTTATTTTTATTTTTATTTTTATTTTTATTTTTATTATATTCTAAAATAAAACGTTGCATGTGCACAGGCAGAGATGGGATAGGAGAGCTTGCAAACCCCCCTCAGTCGTGGGTCAGGGAGGCATTATCGTAACGTCACAATGTGTTGCGGGAATGGGAAGCTTGGAATGGAGATTGATGGGGCATTAATGAGCCTGAAATGCTGGTGGCTGGAGGCTTAATTACACCAAGCACCTTGGGACTTATCCCTTTGCAGGGATAAAGGCAGGAGGAGGCGGAGAAAGAGAGAGCCAAGCTGTAGGAGGCAAGGCTGAAATGAGCAGCCAGCACATTCTGATGGCTTTGGCTGCAAGTCAGCAGCTCCAGACATTTATAGGCTTTCTCTCTCTTTTTGCTTTAAAGAGGAGCCAGAAGGCTCCAGTGCGAAACAGGCAGGATATTAAGAGGCTCTTCAGCCCCATACTGGGCCGAAGAGACTCGAGATGCCCATTAGGACAGGTCTGAGTCATCGGATAATGGGTTTCCCCAGTGCCATACTGGGTCCAGTGGTAGGGGGATAAGCCTCCTGTGGCCGAAAGAGGAAGGGCGAGTGGACCTGTCGATCTGATCAGCCGACTCTGACCGTTCTGGCTTTCTAATTGGACGCCTGCATCATTTCATGTTTCTGGACAGCTCTGTTATTCAGCGTCACAAAAAAGCGGTGCCGGCATTTCAAAATAAATTAATAAGTCAGCAGAACATTGGATTAATTGCATTAATTTATGTAATTTACAGGATACATGAATTCCCCCCCGCTGGTTCCTTTCTGGTCTGCATCCCGACGCCACCTGGTTTTATTTGCTCTTTATTGCTTATTTTTGGTACTGTTTTGTACCACTTTCATAAAAATCTCAAGGAAAATTTTACCAAACCACCACCCCTGTGCCCTGTGGCTTCTTTCTTTGAAGCTCGTATTAAAAACAAAAATTTTAAAAATCCATTCCTTGCCTCCTCAGCTGCCCATGATACTGAGATGCTCCCAAGATGTATTGGGGAGAGACGGAATATAAAAATAGATGTCCTTAGATTCACCAGGAAGGCACTCAGTGCTGAGATTCTGGCTAATAAAGATTTAATTACCAGCATTGTTTGCTCCTCAGCACCATGGCAGCTCTAACAGGTAGCAAAGGCATCCAGTCATTTCCCAAGGTAATTAAATCTGTGTTGTGGTGAGAAGACAGCTGGGATTTATACCTCCTGTTGATGGGTGTGTGCAGTTTTTAAAAATCATTCTTTCCAAAGTGGGCCCAAGAGTCTAAACTTTACTTGGGTAATGAGCAAGCCTTCTGGATATTCAGGCACACTGAGCCTTGAGCCTTCTGAGCAAAGCATTCTATTTTGGGAAATCAGCTGCAGATTAAATTTTAAATTTAAAGAACTTTCGTTCCCCAGGTCCTGATGGTTTTATGTTCCCCATTCCCCAACCCCACCACAGCCTCACCTCTCACAGGAAATATCCCCCCCCCATAGGAGACCAAAGGAAGACAACATAACTCAGCAGGGAGAACACAAGGGATGTGATTAGAGGTCACCCAGTTAGCAATGGATGTAAAGAACTTATGCCACCAATGTAGCTCTGGAATATCTAGGGTGGCAAGGTCGTGGCACCACAACAGACTTCTGCACAAGTCCACAAAAGCTGCACTTATACTGGCTCTTGTTGGAGATTCATTCCCCGTGTGCAGTTGTCTATCACATGACGGTGTTTTCATTCCACAGAGTGGGAAGTGACTGAAGACAGGATGTTTGTCTTATTGTGTTCCCTGAAGTGGGACTATTGTCCTTCGTTCTTTCTCTTTGCTGCCTGATGCTAGAGAGAGAGGTAGCCATGTTGCAGTGCTCTGTGTTTATATGTGAATAAAAGTAGATTAGCCAAAATGCTGTGTTGCTGTCACGCAAGCTGAGCAAACCTCTGCGGATCCGTTAGTGTACTGATGTCTTCTGGCATCAGTCGCTGTGATGTTCGGGCTGAAGAATGTGTGAGAAGCGCCCGAACGATCGCCCAGGAGGAGAAGGGAACATGCCAGTTGGGCATGTGTCTCTGCCAAGGTCCTACTCGTGAGTAGGACATTTCTTGACAGCTCTAACCCATAGCTGTCAACTCTTCCCTTTTCTTGCGAGGAATCCTATTCGGAATAAAGGAATTTCCCTTTAAAAAAGGGAAAAGTTGACAGCTATGCTCTAACCTAAAGATGTGATCTAGAGACCAATACTAGAGTGGACACCTGTCATTGCCTGTCAATCTTACTTAGCATTATCTTTATCCTGGCCCTTAACACGTGAGATGCAGTGGTGTAGCATGGGGTGGGGGGCACAGGGGTGGTTGCCCCAGGTGCAAAATTGTTAGGGGCACAAAATTTCAATACCCAGTGCTGCTTCAATACAGCTGCTTGCTTCTGTTCCCTTGAAAATGGCTTCCCCATGCAAACAAGGAAGTGATCTCTCCAGAGAATGAAACAACTCTTCTTTTCTTATCTTTTCAGCTGCAATCTCCTGGGTGATGCGGATGCTGTCAGGCAGTTGAATGCGCAAGCATTCTCCATCTGTTTCCCTTCCCCTACTGCACAGCTCCGGGCACTTGCAACCCATGCTATGCCACTGCTGAGATGTATATTTTGGGACCTACCCAATTATCTAAATCATATTTTTTTAAATGGATGTTGGGTCCCTTCCAATTCTACAGTTCTAGGATTACATATCTCTCAAATTTACATTGTCCAAATTGGAGCTTTCTAATTCAACATTCATGGTTACAGATTAGAGGCCAATCCTATGGCAAGATCCACCAGGCTGAGCCATTTAGCATGAAGCAGATCTCTAACTGAGCCTGAATGACAACTCCAGTCAACCCCAGCAAGCATTCCCAATGCCAGGGATGTTGTGGTTCAGCAACTTCCCCAACCCTGGTCTAGGAGCTGAGAAACATTTACTCCTGGGCCCTTAATGAAGGGAGCTCACCCAATGAATTCAGATGTAGGGAAAAGTTCCCAACACAGAAGAGAGGGAGTTTTAGAAGTACACGTACCACATTTAAGAACCTTTTTAGATTTTGTTACCGAAGAGTTGTTGCTCATTTGGAACCCAAAGGGAATGTCCCATCTCATTTGCCATGATCTATTCTGGGTTCAAACCAAATGTGTTAGCGTAAAGGACTTTGACTGTAGCTTTGTCACTGAAGGTTTTGAAAGGGCTTGATTAAGGCCTGGTGAGGATTTTACAACTTGAGCCCACCAAACTGAATACAAGAAATTCACCATGGCCTGGCAGCTTCTGACAACACCCATATTTTAGCATATACCTGTATATTCAACACAACCAGCAGCTTTATTGAACCTCTGGAGGGTCACTATATCTGGGAGGTGAGCTCTCCATTCATCATTTCTCCCTTTCCACCAAATTGGAATATATATTGTCTCTCTGTGTCTGTTTTTTGACTCAAGGCTACTTACAAAACATAAACCTTATAATAATTTTTTTAAAATAAACAAACACATTTCAAGCAACATATCCCAAAACACAACCACATAGCATGGGGTGGCGTACAAATGTGACAGTCAAATTTGTGCCCCTGCCCCTCTTTTGCCCTGTAAAGTTGTTTGTGAGTGACTGTGGCCCTCGGGACTTTTGGGATGGCCCTGTGTTTAACCAGTTGCCTCAAAGAGCACCGTGTCAGGGATTTCCACATTTCACCTGCTTCAGCAGCAGCAGCAGCAGCAGCAGCCCAGAAGCCTTTGAAGAAAGGTAATAAACTTTTGCACCTCAGCACAAATCCATGTTCCCTTACAAATGGATTACAGCAAGGACTTGTTTTGAGATGCTCAAATCCTTGAGCCCCTGTGGGAAGTTTCTTCAAGAATCAGCCAAATCGGAACAAAACGCAGATTTCATTTTGTCCCCGCTGCCAGTTAGTGCTCAGGCTGAAAATGAGACATGACATTTGGGAGTGCAGAAGATCCATTAAAATATAAAATATTTAATCAATATGTAAATTGGTCAAGCTGTTCCCCCTGAAGGAAAGCTATGTGACCAAGCCTTCCATCTTGCTTTACAACCTCCATTCACAACGCAAATATCTTAAGAGGATCACAAATGTGTGTGTGTGTGTGTTCCCCCCCCCCTTTTTAAATGAAGTTAAAGTTGAACAAGGACTTTAATCCTTCAAGGGATATATTCTCTCAACTGAGGCATTAACCACCAACCTGTCTTGGAACCACAATTCACAATTAAAGCCTTGACAAGTCTGGAAAACAAACTTCCAGAGGAGATGAATGAAGGTGAGTGGAGAAGGAAGATCTTTGTTGGGTCAGTGTTCACCCTGTTGCGTATAGCCTTTGAGGTCCTGGGTCAATACACAATGTGTGAAATGAGAGGGGCTGGAGGTTGTGTCCAGCACTAGTCAGAATTTGGAATATTGTGCTCAATCCTGGTAGCCACACTTTAAGAAGTACATAGCCAGAGATTCTCAAACAGTGGCCCACAGGCCACCTGTGATGATCTGTGGTGTGTCTGTGCATTGGTGGCTGGAGGGGGCAGACAGCACAGCACATCCATCACATTAAATAGCCAAACTGATTCCTAATTGTATTTTTATTGCTACCCTTATTTCTATGGAGTTCAAATTGTGATGCAATAAAGCATGGGTAGACAAACTGAGGCCTGGGGGCCGGATCTGGCCCAATCACCTTCTAAATCTGGCCTGCGGACGGTCTGGAAATCAGCGTGTTTTTACATGAGTAGAATGTGTCCTTTTATTTAAAATACATCTCTGGGTTATTTGTGGGGCATAGGAATTCGTTCATATTATTTTTTTTCAAAATATAGTCTGGCCCCCCACAAGGTCTGAGGGACAGTGGAACGGCCCCCTGCTAAAAAAGTTTGCTGACCCCTGCAATAAAGAAATAAAAAGCATAAAAAAATTGTACAGCGCCTAGCTACGAGATTGCCTTACCCTACACGTGCCCAGTTCACCGCTTTGTTTACCCACCCTTGTATTTGTAAGAACTCGACGGTTTAGTCACTGAGGCTGCCTTGGCCTTAGAGACATAGTGTTGCCCTCAGAGACGTGTCTCCCAACTTGCATGGGCCCCATTCATCTCCGCAGAAGTATGTCCTTTGAAGATGGTCTGGCCATTTTCAAAATGAGAGCGTGCTCTCACTCCATCCCCATTAACTGTCAACATTGCCGTCATGAACCCTTGGCAAGGGCTTAGCATTGCCAACTGCCAGACGCTGGCCGTGGTTCCAAACGGCGTCTTCTCAAGACCTAAATTGGAAGCGAAAGAAACAGTTGTGTTAAGACATGGCTTGGCTAGCTGTTGTGCAGGTGGTCTCGCTCTCCAGAGGAGAGGGATGCCTGACAGCAAAGCATATTTGTGTTGGCAGTGACATCTAAGCTGCGCTTCAAGAGCCAGATCTGAAAATGTCATCTATATCTTTTCCACCTGGTGCAGGGATAGATCATCAGGAAGTGTCGGCTTTCATGTAGAGGACAAGGATGGATCAGTGGCAACAGATCTGTAAATGAATATGTGTGTGTACCCAATGAGCTAGTGGACTACAACTAATCCAGAATGCTAGGGCTAGACTGGTGACTGGGAGCGGCCGCCGAGACCACATAACACCAGTCTTGAAAGACCTACATTGGCTCCCAGTACATTTCCAAGCACAATTCAAAGTCTTGGTGCTGACCTAAACGGCCTCAGCTCAGTATACCTGAAGGAGCGTCTCCACCCCCATCGTTCAGCTCGGACACTGAGGTCCAACGCCGAGGGCCTTCTGGCAGTTCCCTCACTGCGAGAAGTGAGGTTACAGGGAACCAGGCAGAGGGCCTTTTCGGTGGTGGTGCCTGCCTTGTGGAACACCCTCCCCATCAGAAGTGTGCATGCACACGGAAGCTCATACCAATAACAAACTTAGTTTGTCTCTAAGGTGCTACTGGAAAGAATTTTTTCATTTTGTTTCGACTATGGCAGACCAACACGGCTACCTACCTGTAACCCTCCCATCAGATATCAAGGAAATAAACAACTATCTGACATTTAGAAGGCCTGTTTAGGGAAGTTTTTAATGGCTGATGTTTTAATGTATTTTTAATTTTTGTTGGCAGCCACCCAGAGTGGCTGGGGAAACCCAGCCAGATGGGTGGGGTATAAATGATAAATTGTTGTTGTTGTTGTTGTTGTTGTTGTTGTTGTTGTTGTTAAAGATTTTTATTAAAGATTTTCTTGATTTACAAAGGTAATGCAATGTCTCTCTCGTATTTTTCCATATAACATTTTTTACAAATCGGTTGTTGTTGTTGAGACATTAGGAAGAGAAGTGGGAGAGAGGTGGGTGGGATTATTATTTAAAAAATTATATGGATGTGTATTTGACCCAGCCAAAGGAAGAACTGTTTGGATTAGTGCATCACAAATTTCAGATCAGTGTGAAGGATGGCTGTATTTTGGTTCTCCAAGTATTTTGTAAAGTGTGGATTTTAAAGACTCAGCTTTATATGTGGACTGGGCTGACCTTTGTTCCCATGATTAGTCTCAGATAGTTGTCCAGTTTCCTGAGTGCTGCTGAGTGTTGGAATTGCTTCTTTGGGTGGAAGAGTGGGATAGCAATTTGATAGATGATAGAGAGATAGAGAGATGCTGGACAGGCAAGCTAATGGAGTCCTTTACTTTTGGGTGGTATTTTGTATCATAGTGCAAGTTCTATGGAAATGGATTGTGTTTTGTGTGAGTGCGAGTGTGTTGTGCAATGCCTAGCACAATGTAGCCACGCTGTTTAGCAGCACTTGCCAGAAGAAAAAAGGGCTATGACAAATGGGAGTGGGGGGGAGATAGGGAACTAACTCTGCAAGACAAATATTATAATGGAGCAAAAAATGTTCAGCCATAAAAACATGAATTCGCTATCCAAATGCAATTACACTGAGTGGAAAATATAAATATATATTTTTAAACATTCTAAATATTTTAGAGAACTATAAATATTCATTACATATCCACCCCACACATATTTTAAAAAATGGAGCCTTCACTTCCATTCTCTTGATGCTGCTGGAGATAAAAATGTCCTTAACAGAAATAGAACAATTATTGTCGGGCCAGCTGGAGTGATAAATCATAAGAAAGCAGTGAGATTAGGCTTCCCAAATGGAAATAAATAAGCAACCGTGCCCGAGAACAAACGGAGAATGACGCTAGCGAAACTCAGTGTAGCAGACAAGACAATGAGTTTTTTTTAAAAGCTAATGTTCAAAGCCGCAATTCAAGGGGTGGGAACATAGGAAGCCGACAGTAATTGAGACACATAATTGATCCAGTGCAACCCCAGTACTATCTACCTTGACTGGTGGTGGTTCTTGTAGGCAGGTAACTGGAAGGACCATAGCTCAGTGGTAGAGCATCTGCTTTGCATGCAGAACGTCTCAGGTTCAATCCCCAAGATCTCCAGGTAGCGACAGAAACCCATCTAAAAGCATGGAGAGCTGCTACCAGTCAGAGTAGACAATGTTGAGTTTGATGGACCAATGGTCTGACTCAGGTTCCTATGTTCCTTGCTCAGCAGTAGAGGCAGTGGTGACTGATTGACTAGAATGAATGGCTCACAGCTCCACTAACCTCAGTCTGTGTTCGGCCAGCTCCTACCTCTTGCCTACAGTCACTCCACGGGGTGGCTCTGCCTGTCAGACCCCTCCTCCTCCATCCCATTGTTGCCTTTTTCAAACTCTGCTGGTAGCTGGATGGGGACAAAAATAGAAGGAGTTGGCTCCATCAGTTATTGGTTCTGCCTTTGCCTACTATTGGTCTCCCCAATAGGCACCAGGTAACACTTGCAAGTGCTTTGAATGAAGAAGGTCCCAGGTTCAACATCAGGGTCTTTTCTAGGGAGTCTTCTCTTCTCATGAGGTGGCCAAAGTACTGGAACCTCAACTTCAGGATCTGTCCTTCTAGCCTCAGGGCTGATTTCTTTAATAATGGATAGGTTTGATCTTCTTGCAGTCCATGGGACTCTCAAGAGTCTCCTCCAGCACCATAATTCAAAAGCATCAATTCTTCGGCGATCAGCCTTCTTGATGGTCCAGCTCTCACTTCCGTACATTACTACTGGGAAAACCATAGCTTTAACTATACGGACCTTTGTCGGCACGGTGATGTCTTTGCTTTTTATTATTTATTATTGTTACTGAGTTTCAATTGCTTTAGCCTGCTCTGGGACCTTAGAGGGAAAGCTGGTTTGTTGTTGCTATTGTAAAAGCATAAAATTAACACTCATTGTACCTATTGCTGCTTCTAGCACCACCCACCACTGGCATGTGGCTCCAGAAAAGTTGCTGAGAAGGGAATACAGACACTCCCCAATGTGTTTGTGGGTGCAGCTTCCTAGCCCTCTCAGTAAGGGAAGGAGAAAGTTTTGGCAGCTGAAGACACCAATGATCTGAATGTGGTTTGACAGTCGCATCTTCCTCAAGGTGCACCTTTGCCTGCAGTGGGGAGATCTCCTGGTTCCTTCTTCTTAACCCTATATCTCCTCCGATAGCACAGACTGGGCCCAATCTTGGCTGATCTTCAGGAATGAGAACCGGAAGGTGCGAAAGCCAGCTCAGATCTTAGCCAGACATCATTACTTACACGAAATATAGACTCCAGAACATCGACTAGCCTGCGGTGAAATATTGCCATAAATTATTCAGACTAAACTACGCTTGTCAGTAATAAACAAACAAGAAGTGCGCAGAGAGATGCAATGGGGCCTGATTTTTATAAATCGTGTTTGTTTCTTTACTTACCGATATTAACATTCAAGTGACTGCAGAACGCCTCTCCCAGTCATTAGTGCCAATTTGGCCGGCTGAGTTATGATTTCATCAGGCGCGTTTCGATTGGCGCAGGGGCCTCCGATTTGCATGTCTTGTAAATATCGCTCGCTGGGTTTTAAAGACCTTGCATGACATGCCCATAACTCAGATATACACAACGTCCCAATCTTGCCGTTCAGATTTCTTCTTTCTTCGGCGGTGGTTGAGAGGGGCATCACAATAGTTTCGCCGTGAGACGCCAGCACTTAAATTAATTGCCATGCCTTGTTTTTTTCAGTCCAAATACCAAGAGGGAAAGGAATGGGAAGAGAGAAATCCTCCAGCCTCTGCACAATTCTGGGACAGTGTCATTAAAATGAGAGAGGGAGAGAGACCCTCAAGGGAACTAGCTTGCCTAGAATTTGTAAATTTAATTATATTCCAGATTCCCACCAAGATGCTCAGGCCCATAAAATTGGTCCTCACTCCAGTTTTATCTTCTGGGCACCTCTCTGAGATATGCAAGTCTTAGAGGTAGTGCCTTGCCCCACATTAGTGTTGGTGATTCATTCCCCGTGTCTGCAGTCATGGGATTCTTATCTGTCACATGACTGGTATGTGTTTTGATCCCACAGAGTGGGAAGTGATGAAGACAGCATGTTTGTGTTACTGTGTTCCCTGAAGTGGGACTATTGTCCTTTGTTCTTTCTCTTTGCTGCCTAATACTAGAGAGAGAGGAAGCCATGATGAAGTGTTCCATGTGTTTTATATGTAAATAAAGTAGGTTAGCCAACATGCTGAGTTGCTGTGTCTGTCATGCAAGCTGCGCAAACTCTGCGGATCCCAAAGTGTGCTAATGTCTTCTGGCATTAGTTGCTGTGATGTTCGGGCTGAAGAATGCTTTTGAAGCTCCCGAAACGATCGCCCAGGAGGGAGGGAACATGCCAGTCGGGCATGTGCCTCTGCCAGGGTTCTACTTGTGAGTAGCACATCTCCTGACCTCCACAAGAGGCAGAGCTGCAGGCAGGACAGCAGCTGGGCAGACAGCCCAAAACGTGCACATTTGGCATCATCAGCCTCATCCCTGCAGAAAAAATACAGGCTGATAGTTACCTTTAAGAATATAGCAAGCTGTCCCCATTTTTTTTTTTTTTTTTTTGCTGGAGTGCACCTTGGGGGGTGAGGTTGCAGTACCTGATGTGGCTGTAGAAACTGATACAGGAGAGACATGTTTTTTTGCAGGTGGGGCAGACAAAGGCATCCGGTCATGCTGTTGCAGATGCATCATGGTGTTTCTTCTCTCTGCACTCCTCCCAGAGGTCAATATAAAGAATTAGTCTCTCTTTCAAGTAGTCAGGGCCTCATCCAGCAGGTCCTTCTTACATTCTTGTGGTTTTTTTCCACCTTCACATATATCAATTTCTGGTGGTCAGGCATCCCCAGCCCAAGTGCAACGCAGTAAGAGATTTAAATCAAAGGGAGGAAAAAGCCTAAGCAATGGGTCTTCAAACATCCCAGCAATTGGCAGAATGCAGATCATTAACTAAAAGCGCCCGGCTAAAACTGTGAGTGGAAAATGAGATTTTGTTCTGGTGAAATGAGAAGGAAAACAGAGAAGCTGGCTCATTATGTGAAACAATGATTCTTTGAAATTTTCAAATAAAGCAGGCCTCCCCCCACCCTCCACTCCATAGCACAGAGAGACTTACACATACAATGCGTTAATAAATGTAGATTCTGAAACAAAAGAAACCCACAAGCCCTTGGAGACGGCTTGTCAAAATTATATCGGATTGATGGTGAAATACAGTAATATTGCAGAGAAATGCATGCACTGCTAATCCACCTACAAGGAGAAAGCTCGGCTCCGGAGAAAATCATTATTACTGCCACCGGTGCCTGATGTTATCAAATCCCAGGTTCACTTCAGATCTTTTGGGTTGGGTTTGTCACAAAAAAGTAATCCAAAGTTTCTTCTCGACTTACTAAATGCATTAATTTGTTTATCACATTCATACGCCACACGTCCCCCAAGGAGCTCAATGTGTCTCTCTTTCTCCTCATTTTGTTGTTGCTGCAACTCTGCAAGGCAGGTTAGACTGAGAGACAGTGACTGGACTAAGGTCACCCAATGTACTGCAGAGCTGAGTGGAGGATTTGAACCATGGTCTCCCAGGTCCTTGTCTGGCACCCTCACCACTATGCCACACTGGCTCCCTATTATCAAAGCTTTCGATTCAGGATGAACCTGGTCAGGTCAGAGATGCCACTGAGTGCCTCTGACCTAGTCATAACCCTCTCCATTCACACAGGGGAGTCTTGTACATGTTTTCATTCTTGAAGAGGAGGGCCAGTGGGGTCAAAGTCAACCGTGCTGCTTCTGACTTGGTCTGGCCCCATCTAAAATGGACTATCTCAAGGATTTGGGGATATTTTCTCAGGTGATGTGAAACCCCCTCCCCTGAACCCCATTGGCCAGAAGTTGGTGTGGTCATGCCCCCACTTGAGGAATCCTCTTCACAGGATGGTCAGGAGAGTCCCCGAGCCAGACACCACAGAGGAGCAGTCTGTGTCAATGGACCTTGAGGCATAACAGCAGGGTGCTCTGCCCTTGGGGAAATGGCAGCCCATCTTTCACCTAAAGATGTAGATAGCCTCCTCCCTCAATTTGAGGTAGTCATTGAGTTGCCGCAATGCCTCAAGGACCACCTCTCCCCATATGAACCCCACTGTGGAAGGATGTGTGGATCCAGAATTGGCCTCCACAGTCACTTACGGATCCATGTTTATTGATCGCAGAGGAGGTGGAAGAAGAAGAAGAAGAAGAAGAAGAAGAAGAAGAAGAAGAAGAAGAAGAAGAAGAAGAAGAAGAAGAAGAAGAAGAAGAAGATTAGATGCCTGGCCACTGAGCTAAAGCCCTTCCCTTCATTGCATCATTCAGCTCAGTGAAATGAAAAGCACATGTGTTTGTTGCCCACTCACAACAACAAACAGCGCAATCTGTAGCCATAACACTATTTCCCTCCCCTCTTTTCAGAAGCTTAACCACTCCAAACAGCATCTGCTTAGTGCTTCATTTTTAGCTCTGGAACAAAGCATTCTTCAAAACAACAGACTGCCTGTGAATGACACCACAGGAGTTATGAAGTCTTGGTGGTAAAGCGTGGATATTGGCCAAGGGAAGCACATTTGGAAGGGATGAGGTTATATTTCACCTTCTGTTTGGGATAACAGAAGAAAGTCTACCTAACGATATCAAAATAATAATAATAATGATAATAATTCATGGGTTTCTCTTGGAACAACTTCAAAAGGAACCAAGCAGTTTTGATAACTCTAGCAAAAGCCCCTGTTTACCAAATGCTGCTTTGCTGCATGCACCCCAATCTCTGGCAGGCAAGAGACGGCATGTGTACCTGCACTCACCAAGAAGAAGAAGAAGAAGAAGAGGAGGAGGAGGAGGAGGAGGAGGAGGAGGAGGAGGAGGAGGAGGAGGAGGAGGAGTTTGGATTTGATATCCCGCTTTATCACTACCCGAAGGAGTCTCAAAGCAGCTAACATTCTCCTTTCCCTTCCTCCCCCACAACAAACACTCTGTGAGGTGAGTGGGGCTGAGAGACTTCAAAGAAGTGTGACTAGCCCAAGGTCACCCAGCAGCTGCATGTGGAGGAGCGGGGACGCAAACCCGGTTCACCGGATTAGGAGTCCACTGCTCTTAACCACTACACCACACTGGGTTTGGTATCCTCAGAATGAAAGTCAATGTTGAGGACTGTGGCTTTAGGTTTTATCTACATCTCCTTTCAGTGCCAAGAGATGTGAAATCATGTTGTCAACCATCAGAAACAAACTTATTTCAGGTTATGTGATCCAAAATAAAAGTTTCCCTTTGGGAGTGTCCCTCTATTATGCAAATCACTATTGTTCATATGTAAACATATTGTTTATTGCTTTGGAACCAGGCTGTGCTAATTTTCACTTCAAAAGTAGCACACTCATTGTAGCCTGAAAAGATGTGTGTGTGTTTGTCTTGCCAAAGATTTGCACTGTTTCATTGCTTCTGCATATCATCATTCCCCTTTTTGTTCTTTCTTTTTTTAGGGGTGGGGGAGAAATTTGCTTAGCTCATAAAAGTTAATGCAAACTTCTCAACTTTGCACTTTGTGAACCAGTGTGTGAACTGAAACACAGCTCTCCAGTGAAAGTCAGGCTTCTCTTGATTTTGAGATGCCATTCCCCAAACATAGAATGTGTACAAAAATGTATACATTTGTGAAAATAGCACACCAAACTGCAATCTACCCAGGGGAAATTGCTTGCACACATGATTGTACTGGGCAAAATTGTTTGTATATTTCGAATCTTCCATATCTGGGTAAGGTAATTGAGAGAGCAGTTGCTGAACAGCTTGGTAGGTTTCTGGAGGAAACATCGGCTTTAGATCCATTTCACTCCAGTTTCCGTCCTGGTTTCGGGACCGAGACAGCTCTAGTCGTCCTAACAGATGATCTCCGTAGACAACTGGATCAAGTCGGGTCGGGACTGCTGTTTCTTTTAGACCTGTCTGCAGCCTTTGACATGGTGGATCACAATCTTTTGGACCACCGCTTTGCCGACATGGGGATTCAGGGCACAGCCTGACAATGGCTGCGCTCCTTCATCTCTGGTCGGGGACAGAGGGTGGCACTCGGGAGGGAGATGTTTTCACATCGCTCCTTGGTGTATGGAGTGCTGCAGGGCGCAATCCTTTCCCTTATGCTTTTTAACATCTTTATGCACCCCCTCGCCCAGATTGTTCAGAGATTTGGGCTGGGTTGTCACCAATATGCTGATGACATTCAGCTCCATCTGTTGATGGACGGCCATCCTGACTCGGCCCCGGACACACTGACAAGATGCTTGGAGGCTGTGGCTGGATGGCTTCGTGGGAGCCGACTGAAATTAAATCCTTTGAAGACAGAAGTCCTCTGGCTGGGTCGGGATGGTATAGGGTTGGGGGGGGGCAACTCCCTTCTCTTGCAGGGGCTCAATTAGTGCCAGTGCTTTCCGTTAAGAGTTTAGGTGTAATCCTTGACACCTCCCTTACCATGGAGGAGGAGGTTGCAACAACAGTCAAGGAGACATTTTTCCATCTTTGCCGTATCAACCAGTTGGTCCCTTACCTCTCCCGACCTGACCTGGCCACAGTGATCCATGTGACGGCCACCTCCTGGCTTGACTACTGTAACTCGCTGTACGCAGGGCTGCCCTTGAAACTGACCCAGAAACTCCAGCGGGCGCAGAATGCTGCAGCGAGGCTCCTCACAGGGTCCTTGCCGTGGGACCATATTCACCCAGTGTTTTACCAGCTGCACTGGCTCCCGGTGGAATACCAAGTCAGGTTTAAGGTGCTGGTTTTGACCTTTAAAGCCCTATGCGGCCTAGGACCCTCGTACTTACTGGACTGCCTCTCCTGGTATGTCCCTCAGAGGACCCTAAGGTCCACGAATAATAATTGCTTAAGGGTCCCGGGCCTTAAAGAAGCCAGATTATCCTCCACCAGGGCCAGGGCCTTTTCAGTGACAGCTCCAACCTGGTGGAATGCTCTGTCCCATGAGACTAGGGCCCTGCAGGACTTGATCTCTTTCTGCAGGGCCTGTAGGACAGAGCTAGTCCACCTGGCCTTCAATTTAGCCTGATCCTTCATTCCTTTTTCCCTTCCCTTTTTCTATGAAGAAACCCTTCTGAGACCCCACATTTAAACTCTTCCCTGGTCTCCTTGCTGGCCTTAGCAGGACTAACCTGGCCAGTTAGCCCTGGCGATGCTACATTTCTGTTGTATTTTATACTGTTTTTAAGCTGTTTTTGAAGTCATTTTTAATCAATGTTTTTATGTTTGTTGTATTTTATGCTGTTTTTAAGCTGTTTTTGAAGTCGTTTTAAATAAATGTTTTTATGTTTGTTGTTAGCCGCCTTGACCCCAGTTTTGATCAGAAAGGGGGGTATAAATAAAATTATTATTATTATTATTATTATTATTATTATTATTATTATTATGCAAGCAACTCTTTTGTTTAATAATAATAATAATAATAATAATAATAATAATAATAATTCACAATAGGGTGAACAGAACTTAGGACTGGAAAAAGAAGACATTGAGGGAGATTACCCTCATTTGCTCACACTGCTGTTTAATTTGATTGATGTGACAACACACTTAATTCAGTTTACACACATCCATTGCTTTGTTTATCTTATTTTGCCACGCTCTTATCAACAGGTTGATGTTTGTGTCTGCTGCTGGGTGTTGAGGATTTGCAGTAGCATGTATGTTATGATCCCATAGTTTGGGGTGGGTGAATGGAAGTAGTCTTATCTACCCTCCAGAGTAGAGATCTAGACCCCTAGAGGAGAGAAGTATTGGATGGTCCAGTGCTAATACTCCTGAGACTGATGGTTGCCAACAAAAACAAGATCAGCTCTGTGCTACAAAGATTTCTGCTAGCATGACCTGAAGGCTGGCAGTACCAACCCTGCCATGTGGGAATCCCTTGCAGACGACCTCAGTGCCTGGAGAGAGGCAGTCAAGCAGTGTGTCTATAACAGTGACCAGAGGAGAAATGTCCTCTGGGAAGAGTGCGGAGAGAAGAAACAGCATGGTGCCTCTGCAGCAACACAACCAGATGCCTTCATCTGCCCCAGCTGCAACAAAACATGTCTCTCCAGTATCGGTCTCTACAGCCAACAGTACACACACACACTTGCATATTTACCTATTGTAAACCGCTTCTGGATCTTTTAGATAGAAAGCAGTATATAAATGGAAACAATAAATAAGCAAATGAAATCCCACTCACCAGGACAAGGTGATGACCCAGCAAGTGGGTTTGGGTCTCCATGATGCGTAGGATTAAATTATTGTGTCAAGGAATGATAGCAAGGACAGGGAGGACAAAGAAGGAAAATGGTTCCAAGTAAGGAAAAAGTGTGATCGCTTCTGATGAAGAGTGTGTGTGTGTGGGGGGGGGAACCATCACTAAATAAATCTAAATGTCTTCACAGCCATTGTTGCAAAATTGCCCCCAATGGGAGGTGCCTTTGAGGGAGCCGGGTGGGTTGGAAATTAGATAATTTGTTTCGGCTCATCCTTACTTGCAACTGAAGCCATGCATTCAGTCAATCTTGTCTTTGCATTCCATTACAAAGGACTGGCAGATCTGATTAAAGGAGCTATCACCAAAGCCCTTTCAGTATGTCAGCACAAAGACCATGAACCAAGTAGACTCAGGGATGGATTTCCACTCTAATTGGTGTCTCCAGGTCAATGCCAAAGAATCTCAGGTAATGGGGTGGAATATACATGATTGCTCCCCACCCTTTCTCTGTTCTGCAGAATAAGAACCTAATTCATCAAGGCTGTCAACTTGGTGCCTTTTGACAATGCTAAACTAACTTGGGAGGGGTGGCGGAGAAGGGTTGGCATTATGCCTCCAGGGAGACTTCGCTTGTTGTCCAGTGAAGGTGAACTTGGAGGAGCTGGTTAGGTGAGAATACTGGTTGCACCTAGAGATGGGGGAGAAGTTCAATGCGGTTCAGTGTAATAATAATAATAATTTTATTATTATTTTATTATTATTATTATTTTTAAAAAACCATCTGAATGGGTTGCCCTAGCCACTCTGTAACACAAACCTACCTTGTATATTATTTTATTATTATTATTATTATTATTATTATTATTATTATTATTATTACTACTACTACTACTACTACTACCACTACTACTACTAATGCTGCTGCTTATAGTAATACTGATTTGTACTTACAAAAATAATAAGTGAAACGGGATGCAGCTATGCTTCAAAATGTGCATCTCTCCTGATTTACCAATGCACTTCTCTGACCAGAAAGTGTTTACAAAAATTCATATATTCGAAGAAAACATACATGAAAATCCACATATCAGTGAAAACGGCAAACTTAAAAGTATCACATTTCTTTTAAAAAATGTGTATATTATGCAAAATTTCACACACAAAAACTTGTATATTAAGAGAAATGTGAACTAAAATGCTTAAGAATTTTCATGGGGACTTCTTTAAAAAAAAAAAAAAACAATTCAGAAACTGATGTGGAAATGTGTCAAATTGAAAAAATGAAGGACTTGAGAGTAACTGAAAATGACAGATTAGTCCACCAGTAGTTGTTTCTGACTTCATTAACTCATTGTCTGAAGGTTTTCAATACAGTATTAGTGATGGGAGAATTGGAAAGTATTGATACCATCACCAGCTTAAATTTCTTAGAGTGCCTCCCTAACATATTTTACAACTTTATGTTTCCAGTCCTTCTGCTTAAAGCTATCTACCTCTCTGTAACAACCCCCATTTAATGCCTTCTTCCACCCCATCCTTGCCTCTCTCCAACTGTGCAACAACGCAGGCTACAAACATGGCAACAGCATTGATTAGGCTACTGCCAAATTTCAGTGTTGGCCACAAGTGCAGATCCGTGTTGACAAGTCAAGAGTCAACTCTTTGAAATCAGACAAATAAGACCAGAAAGACAACGTGGGTGGCAGAGAGGGATATGTAACTAAACAAAACATCAAGGCATGGTAGCTGGATGTGTTCCAGTGAGAGAAGCAAATTCCACTTCACAATTTTCCATTAGATTTCACCAGCATTGCATTTCCCAGGGATCCCCATTCTTCTGTCCACATGGACGGTGGCAGGCTGGGTGAAGAAGAGTTTGGATTTGATATCCCGCTTTATCAGTACCCGAAGGAGTCTCAAAGCGGCTAACATTCTCCTTTCCCTTCCTCCCCCACAACAAACACTCTGTGAGGTGAGTGGGGCTGAGAGACTTCAGAGAAGTGTGACTAGCCCAAGGTCACCCAGCAGCTGCATGTGGAGGAGCGGAGACGCGAACCCGGTTCACCAGATTACGAGTCTACCGCTCTTAACCACTACACCACACTGGCTCTCAACAGTGCCAGATTTACATATAAGCTAAACAAGCTATAGCTTAGGGCCCCACTCTCTTGGGGGCCCCAAAAAAATTAAAGGAAAAAAACACTGCTCTTAACCACTAGAATCATAGAGTCATAGAATCATAGAATCATAGAGTTGGAAGAGACCACAAGGGCCATCCAGTCCAACCCCCTGCCAAGCAGGAAACACCATCAAAGCATACATCAAAGCACTACATCACACTGGCTTTCAGGAAGTCGTGTTAGGGTTGAAGAGATGGAGAGTAGGTGGTAATCCTTCAGATTGCAGATGGACGAATCCCCTTTTTGATGTTATTTTGTGTGTGTTTTTTAAGAAATCACTGAAATTAGACAAAAGAAAAGAGTCTAGCCCAGGGTTAGTCAACCTTTTTACACCTAACGCCCACTAATGCATCTTTCTTGATGGTAAAATATCCTTACCGCCCACCAGTGCTTGATGGAAGGAGAATTCAGCTTGTGCCGTAGAACCCCCTACCGCCCACCTAGAATCCTGAAACTCCCACTAGTGGGCAGTAGGGACCAGGTAGAAGAAGAAGAAGAAGAAGAAGAAGAAGAAGAAGAAGAAGAGGAGGAGGAGGAGGAGGAGGAGGAGGAGGAGGAGGAGGAGGAGGAGTAGTTTGGATTTGATATCCCGCTTTATCACTACCCGAAGGAGTCTCAAAGCGGCTAACATTCTCCTTTCCCTTCCTCCCCCACAACAAACACTCTGTGAGGTGAATGCGGCTGAGAGACTCCAAAGAAGTGTGACTAGCCCAAGGTCACCCAGCAGCTGCATGTGGAGGAGCGGAGACGAGAACCCAGTTCACCAGATTACGAGTCTACCGCTCTTAACCACTACACCACGCTGACAACCCCTGCTCTAGCCTAACCCTCTCCCTGGCAAAATCAATGGCTTCCAAGGAAGGAGCGGAACCCCCATCTTCCCCAAGAACTTTCAATACAATTTATGGGATGCCTTTTGGCTTTTGGTGAAATTTTCGGAAGCTGTTACCCTGGAGATATAACTGTTCCTGAAGAATAATCATGCAGTCTGAAACATGGGCAGGGGTGAGTGCCCCCGTTCCTAAAGAGAATTCTTGGTTTTTACTTTTAATTCTGCTATGAAAGTTCTTCACGAGCAGAGCAAGAAAACTCAAGGGTGATGACCCTAGCTGACACTGAACGAGTTGCCAAGCACACTTTGTGGGCTCTCAGGTATTCGTCTTTGTATGCAAGGCGGAGAGGTTGAATAGTCGAGTTTGCACCCTAGGGATGAAAGCAAACAAGGATGCATTGGTCCACATCTTCCAGATGAAGAGACTTTGCAAACCTCTGTGTATTTTTAGCTTTGTTCTTCCCCACTGCGCATGAGGCCCAAGCAGCATGGATCCATCATCTCCTTTTAACTAATGTGCTTCTCCTTTGTGTTCAACCTCCTATCACTGATTAATTTCAATTAATTTCACTGGAGATGTGGAAACATTTAGCAGACACAACCAGCGCCTCCTTGTTAAATGCTGCAGAGGCTAATTGGGATGCTGTTGTGCTGCGGTGTTGTCTGGAAGCTGTCATCTTTGTTCACACTCAGATAAACAAGTTTGTGGATTGGATCTCACCGGGGCTCTCGCAACGGGCTGAGCTATGGATGGCACATACAAAACAGTTCCTGTCATTGTGGATTTGTTCCCCAGTTTCTCACAAAGGGTGGTTGTGTAGATTTATTTGGCAAATGGTCCCGTAACATAAATTCCACCAATTAACCTGAAAATGGCACCGGGGTTGGGGAAGGCGAAGGCAGGGAGAACTACTCCTTGCTGCCCGACTTCAGTTCCCATTTAGGGCCATTTGTTAGGGGTGTGACTTGTAATTTGCAAAAGCCATCTTCAAATATCTGAAGGGTGGCAACATGGAAAATGGAGTGACCTTGTTTCCTGCTGTTCCAGAGGGTAAGGCCCAAACCAGTGGATTCTAATTACAAGAAAGGAGATTCCGGTGAAACATCAGGAAGACCTTCCTGGTGGCAAGAGCTGTTTTTACAGTGCAACAGACTGCCTTGGAAGGAGTGGACTCTCCTTCACTGGGTTTTGGTTTTTTTTAATGGAGGATGTCTGGACATCTGCCAGGGATTCCTTAGCTGTGATTCCTGCATTGCACTGGGTCGGATTGGATGACCTTTATGATCCCTTCCAACTCTACAAGTCCCTTCTTCTTCTTTGGCGATTCCTTGTAGCCGAGTAAGATTGTCTTCCATAAACACAGTTTTAACAGTGAGTCCGTAAGTGACTGTGGAGCCCAATTCTGGATCCACAGGTCCTTCCACAGTGGGAACACAGGTTTCCGGGTGGGAGTTGATCATGGTGAGGGTTTGCCAAGTGTTCCTTCCTCTTAGCACGTTTCTTCCTTTCGTCCTGAGTTTGAGCGTCTTCAAAGCCCATGACACCTTTGGTAAAGGCTGTTCTCCAATTGGAGCGCTCGCAGGCCAATGTTTCCCAGTTGTCAATGTTTACACTACATTTTTTAGATTTGCCTTGAGAGAGTCTTTGAACCTCTTTTGTTGACCACCAGCATTACGCTTTCCATTTTTAAGTTCAGAGTAGAGTAATTGCTTTGGAAGACGATAATCAGGCATTCGCACAACATGACCAGTCCAATGAAGTTGATGTTGAAGAACCATTGCTTCGACACTGGTGATCTTTGCTTCTTCCAGTACATTGGCATTAATTCGCCTGTCTTCCTATGATTCTGTTATTCCATCCAGGCAAAGGAACACAAGGAAGGTGTAGTTCAGGGCCTGGGAAGACTCCCGAGGGCCAGATTGAGAAGCTTGAAGGGCCATATTTGCCTGAGGTTCACCCCCTTTGTAGTAGGACATGAAGACTTGGTGGTGGAGAGGGAAGGTTGTGGCAATGGCTTCCCTATCTGTTGATGCTGAACAGTTAGATGAAGATGATATTAAGATGACTGGTTGTTTCCAGCAGACCTGCATCACTTATTAACTTCTAAATGACACAACACACCACTGTTGCTTTATAACTATCAAGAGACAGTAGCAGCACGCATTCCCCATGTCGCCCATATTCATTTCAATAGGGCCCATGGTTGCATCCTGCTCTGTAGCTGCAACAATTTATCTTAGCCATTATCTTTTTTATGGATGCTTGTGCCTTTGTATCTGCTAGATCCAATCCTACACTTAGGATTTATGCAGCCTCAGGATGTTGAACGGCTCGCATTCTAGGGAATTTATTATCCGAGGATCTCACACAACGTACCTTTTCCAAAAGCAAAGGAAAATTAAACTTAAAAAATATGGCTACATTTCCATGAGCGTTCCTCTGAGCAAATAAAACAGCATACTTCTTCCCAAATAAATTGGTTTGCTGCAGGCCAGAGGTTCTCAGAGTTTGTCAGCGAGTCCATCCAGATTTTCCTGGGTTCTGAAATGCAGGGGAACCCTCTGGGGTTCTCAAAGATGTGGGGAACCTCTGCAGATAAAAGGGCTCCCCGTGTCAGATAGTCACCCTTCACAAGTTTCAGGGCTGTGGAAATGGCAATGTGGGGGTCAAAGTTATTATCAATACACCCAACTGGCTATGTAGGGAAGGAGGGGGCCTCTCAAGTATTTGGAGTCCTTTGGGCTTTACACACCAGTGCAAGCAGCTTGAATTGGGTCAGGAAATGAAATGGCAGTCACTGCTGCTTTTTCTTTTTTAGAACAGGGGTTATACGAGTTCTTAAGGCCACCGCAGCCAGTAATCTGGCAGCTGTTTTTCTGGACCAGTTGAGGTTTCTGAGTCATCTCCAAGAGGAGTCCCACATAAAGTGTATTGCGACAATCCAAATGGACAGTTACAAGAGGACTTTAGAATGAAATTTTGGCCAAAAGATCAAGAAGAATGAGGAGAACCACACTCCCCACCCCTCTCTCCTGACAGATGCCTTCAACTAGGGTGACCAAGGTAGTTTCAGTGCCATCAATGGTCATGAAGCCAGACTGAAATGGATCCAGATATTCAATCTCCACCAAGCATGCCTGAAGCTAGACCACCACCACTCTCTTGAGCACTTTGCTGGTCACTGGGCAAAGCTTATTGAACACTTCTGGGTCCTGGGAACCTGAGATGGAATTATTGTTAGAACCATTATGAGTGAAGATGAGTGTCCATAACCTTATCAGAAGACTGGTGAGAACCAGTTAAAGAGGAACCTAACAGACAACCGTCATGTGAAAAACAACTCCAGATAAGGTGTGAGGTGGGTTCCTGCATGGACAGGAAAACTGGGTTGAGCAAGTTGTAAGAGAGATGGTGAAGTGTTGGGGTGGCTGGGTGAACAGCTAATATTATGCATATTTGCTAATACAATCCTATTACTTCCTATTGGAACTCCATTCACAGACTCATTGGACTCTGTCCTGTAATACATTACTGAATAAAGTCTGACCAATTGGAAATTTGGTATGAGCCTCCATACTTGAACCCTCAAAGGGAATCTCCACCCCCCAACCATTCTTAAGGATTTCCATAGGATTTGCAGCTTTAGTTCTGGGACTGGCTCAATATATTTTTCTGCCAGAGGTACCTGAAAAAGATGTCCCCTCCCCAAGCCTGTGCAGAGGTGAGGGTCAGCTGTGTACACTTGCCCCGGGCCTCAGAGGGCTTAGCTGGCTGGGGAGCCCCAGCAAGCGCAGGCTGCTTTTTTGTTTGAGTTTATAACTTTATTCCAACTGGACTCCCATCTTGGGCCTCAGACAAGCTCTGCAAAGGCCTGCCCTTCTCCATTCCATAGGAACAGAAGTAGCTGCCTTAGAAAGAGTTTTGACTAGGAGCAGTTCCCCAGGAATTCAGAGAGGAATCCTTCCCCAGGGATTGAACATGGGACCTTCTGCCTGCAACACAGATGCTATACCACCAAGCCAGGCATCCCCAAACTCGGCCCTCTAGATGTTTTGGGACTACAACTCCCATCATCCCTAGCTAACAGGACCAGTGGTCAGGGATGATGGGAACTGTAGTCCCAAAACAGCTGGAGGGCCGAGTTTGGGGATGCCTGCACTAAGCTATAACCCTTCCCAGCTACAGAAGCGGAGTGTACTGAAAGCTGAATCTTACTTCAGCACTAGTAAGAGGACAGCACCCTCCAGCTGTGCAGGAGGACAGCAGGCTATGTAGAACAGAGCTCTGTCCCTCGCCACCTCCAAACATATTAGTAGGGCCAGCTCTACTAAATCCAAGCAGGATAAACAATTACCAAATGTCTTTCTTGGAAAGATATGATTCTTTGTCTTCTTTTTTAATTTCTTCCCTTAAGATTCTAGGGATCATAGGACAGTACTTTATATCGAGTGAGACCATCGGACCAATCACTCAGTATTGTCACATGGGTGGCGTTGCGGTCTAAACCACTGAGCCTCTTGGGCTTGCTGATCAGAAAGTTGATGGTTCAAATCCCCACAATGGGGTGAGCTCCTGTTGCTCTGTCCCAGCTCCTGCCAACCTAGCAACCCGAAAGCATGCCAGTGCAAGTAGATAAAGAGATACCACTACTTGCACTGTTTCCGTGCACTCTGGTTTGCACCACAGTGTTCTCTTGCACCAGAAGTGGTTTAGCCATGCTGGCCACATGACCCAGAAAGCTGTCTGTGGAAAACTTCTGGCTCCCTCAGCCTGAAAGCAAGATGAGTGCTGCAACCCCATAGTTGCCTTTGACTGGTTCCTTCACCTTTACCTTTTTTAGCTATTGTCTACAGCAGGGGTAGGCAACCTAAGGCCGTGGGCCGGATCCGGCCCAATTGCCTTCTCAAGCCAGCCCAAGGATGGTCTGGGAATCAGAGTGCTTTTACATGAGTAGAATGTGTCCTTTTATTTAAAATGCATCTCTGTGTTATTTGTGGGGCCTGCCTGGTGTTTTTACATGAGTAGAATGTGTGCTTTTATTTAAAATGCATCTCTGGGTTATTTGTGAGGCATAGGAATTCGTTTATTATTATTATTATTATTATTATTATTATTATTATTATTATTTTACAAAATATAGTCTGGCCCACCACATGCTATGAGGGCTGTGGACCGGCCCACAGCTGAAAAAGGTTGCTGACCCCTGGTCTACAGCAGTGTTTCCCAAACTTGGGTCTCCAGCTGTTTTTGCACTACAATTCCCATCATCGCTGACCACTGGTCCTGCTAGCTAGATATGATGGGAGTTGTAGTCCAAAAACAGCTGGAGACCCAAGTTTGGGAAACACTGGTCTACACTGACTGGCAGAGGCTCTCCAGGGTTTCAAGCGGAGAACGTCTTCCAAACCTACACATAGAGATTCTGGGGATTCAACCTGGGACCTTCTGCCTGAAAAGCAGATACTCTCCCATGGAGCCACAGCCCCCTTCCCCCCACCCCCAGTCAGTGATGTCTTGGACACCTGCCCTCTCCGCAGTCAATATTTCATCCCCAATTCTTCCCCCGCTTCCTATTTTGCATGTGTTTATTGACCTTGAGCGTATTTCACATTAATTCATCAAGCAGCTGCATCCTTTTTGTTACCTTGGCATTTCACTCCGCCGCTAATGGCGTAAAGGCATGGTAAGTATTTTTAAAGATCCCACTCCGCCCCTTTCATACATTCCCAGGGCAATAATTTTATTACACCGCTCCCTCTTTTCATCTGCGTTATCTGTTTCCCATGGACAGCGGCCCTTCATCACGCCTGATAATTCTATTTGGTGAAAGATGCTTTTGTGAAGAAGGGTGTGTGTGTGAGAGAGAAAAAACTCTGATGCTTAATTTATGAGATAAGCCTGGCTGACAAGAGAATGACCTTCTTCCTCTATCTGGTTATTAAATTGTTTGTGATCTAATAAAATGCTGGTAATACACTCCTTTTCAGCGGGGTTTTAATTTCCTACCTGACATTTAGATTAAAAAGAGTATGGATTGGGAGAAGAGATTTGTCACAGTCAAAGTAGAAAAGATGGGTCCCGCTACCCTCGGAGCACCTAAGTCTGTGAGACGTTTGTTTGACTTTGAGGAGGGGATTTGCTCCCGGGCAAATTATTTCATAATGTATGTTATTGATACGTATAAATAGAGATGTAAGAAAATCCCTGGGAAATGTCATATTGAAAAACCTTTTAGCTGCCTTTAAAGATTCCTCAGGCATTTAGCTGGAGGTGTGTAAAGTACCAGGAGTCTTCGAGCTGAGATACCGGTGCTAAGATCCAGCGGGCATGCTTTTCTTCACCAGAGAACCAATTCCTAGAGGGAGAGCTGTGTCAGACCCTTAAAGCAAGACACAGGGACACAGGAAACTGCCTCACAGGAAGCCAGACCATTTGTCCATTGTCTACCCAGACAATGTTTGGGACCCGTGGGTCAGAACGTTGTCTACATGCCACCCCACCCAACTTTGACACTTTTTAAAATCTGTTCTGAATCTTCCACCATTCAAATTCCTTAGGTGGTCCTGAGTTCTAGTCTTTTCTCCATCCTCTTTTTCAGCACATAATTTTATAAACTACTATCATATCACTGCTCCTTGGCCTTTTCACCAACACTTGATTATTTTGGTTGTACTTTTCTGAACCTTTTCCAGCTCTGCAATATCCTTTTTCATCTTTCCATATGTGAATGTATGCATAGAACTGGAACGGCTGATAATCTTCTGTGGCTTAACCCATACAGAAATATAGTAGGGATGTGGGTGGCGCTATGGTCTAAATCACCGAGCCTCTTGGGCTTGCTGATCGAAAGGTCGGCGGTTCAAATCCCTGCAACAGAGTGAGCTCCCATTGCTCTGTCCCAGCTCCTGCCAACCTAGCAGCTGGAAAGCACCCCAGTGTAAGTAGATAAATAGGTACCCTTTACCTTTTTATCAACAGAAATATATGATGGTCAGTCTCCTCCTTCAAAGGAGACCCCCCTAGGGCAAAACTGAAGAACTGGGAGATAGCTTGGTCTGAAATCCTAGAAAGCTGCTGCCCATCAGTGTGGACAATATTGAGCTTGATGGACCAACTGCTTGGCAGGGGGTTGGACTGCTTGGCAGGGGGGTTGGACTGGATGGCCCTTGTGGTCTCTTCCAACTCTATGATTCTATTATTCTATGACTCAGGATAAGTCAGCTTCCTATGAATGAAACTTTATAAGAACAGGTGGAACCCTATTGGCCTCGTATATCACCTGACCCTTCCTGAGATGGTATCTACAGTACCTCCCTCTGGCCACCTGTGCATGCACCGTTGGGGGTACTGGCAGACACACACTGGAACATGTGGGTGTGATGCTGGTGATCTCTGAGACTGTAGCTTAGGGTTGCCTGTTGTAGCTTTGGATGCTACAGGTCCTGGGCTGTAGTAGTCACCACATATTTCAGGCAGTCTCTGTGATCTCCATGACCACTGTGGGCAGACATCTGAATCTCTGCAGCAGCTTTAGCTTGGAGGTGGGCTTCCATCTGTACACCGGAGTCCCCATTGATGGACAAAGCAGCAATGCAAGCTCATAGTTGCAAGAGTGGGTTGCCCAACTGAAGCTGCGCAATTCATGAGCAGCAATACACCACCAGTGGCAGGAAGTCGCAGGGGCAAGCAATGCTAGAGATGTTGCGAGGGATTATTTGTGCTGTATATATTTATGGACGCTTCTCCTTGAGTAGGTGTGCAGGAAAGCCTCCACCCCCCCCCAACTCCCCACAGGTACGTATGCAACTGTCACTTACATGGCAGAAGCCAAAGATAGATGAGTGAGAAGCAAAAACCTGCAGCCAGGAAGATAAGAGCTGATGAAAGAAGCAGCCTGGATGAATTCCTGGAAGGCTGTTTTATGCTTTTAATTTTGTCTGTTGGCAATGCTGTTAATCTCAGAGAAAGAGGAGGAGAGGCAGTGCACTACCGGTGCAGAATGGACTGCCCCGCAGCCCTGCAGGTGCTAATATGTTTTGACTGTGTTTCCCATTTTTCTGTTTTTTTTATTTTTATTTTTCCTGAAAGGCTGATGCAAGCAGCGTTTGTAGTAACTTCAAAGAGATGCGAGACTTCTCCAGGAGACTCAGCACTCCCCTGATTTCTGTTTCCTCTTTTCTCTTTGCTGCAGGCTCTAATGCCTTGGGCAAGGATCTGGTTGGGTCTCAACAGGGAAATGAGACTGAGCTTATCATTTGTTTGGGTGAGCTCCACGAAATGATGTAAACTGGTAGGATAAGCCACAAGCATTGGCAGAGATAAGCACAACATGAGTTGGGGGATTTCAGTTGCCACTGGTATTTTAAATTTAACCACCACTCTGCACATGCATTCAGGGCCCGAGAGATGTCTGGGTGTTCATGCAAATACGCTTGTCCATGCATTTCATTTCATTCGTTTGTTGCATCTATTTCCCACCATTTTCTCCAAGGAGCTCGAAATGATGCACACATGGTTCTCCCCCTTCAAATGCTGGCAATATTCGCGAAAGCTGATTAAAAATGTAGCCTGATATGGAAATGTAGCAAACTGAAGATTGGCAAAAGGAGATACTAAAATGGACAGATTTGTCCAGCTTCAGCCCAGACCACGCTTTAGGAGAGCTCAGAGAAAGGGAAGTGTTGGCAGGTAGCTGTCAAGTCACATGGAAGAGGTAATAATGTTTTGAGCTGAGTTGTGGACTGTCTTCAGAACAAAAGGAGGAGACTGATCCTGAGATGAAAACATTTTTTTAAAAAAAAAAAAAAAAACAGGACATCAAAATAAGGTTTCAAATCAACATTAATGGCAGTGGGTGCTGTGTAAAGGTGTTGTCCTGCAGCTGCTGAGGAGGCCAGCGATGAAGAAGAGATTACATCAGGCGTTCAGCTGCAGGCTGAGTCTCCGTCATGTCATGGAATGTTCATAAACATTCCAAGTGCTAAAAGTGTTAAGTTGCCAGCACAGAGGACTTGGGGAAAGGAGAGTGGGCAATGATCTGATTAGTGGGAAGGTTTGGAGAGAAGAAAGCAATTTTATCATATTTGAGTTGGATAAATGGAGAGCATGAGTAATGTTTATGATTTGAGGAAAGTATGAAGGCCAACTAAGCTATCTGGTGGGAGACCTGCTTTGTGGACCTGGTGCAATAGCAAAGAGCTTTTTATTTTTCCTGGAAGGCTGACCCAAGCAACATTTATAGTCAGTGGTGGAGCTTCATGCTCCGGCACCAGGGGGTGGAGAGCAGACGGGGGCGTAGATGGCGCACATCCCGGGGGCATGGCGAACATCCTGGGGGCATGGTGTGCTGTCCGCAGGGGTGTGGCACATGTACTGGGGGCATGGCATGTGTCCTGGGTGAGTGGCATGCCACCTGTGGGGGTGTGGCTCCCAGCACAGTGGGGGCAGCCGTGATGGCATTCCACTGGAATCGCACTACCGGGGATGGTACGCTCCCCCCGCCCCCTCTTCCTCCATCAGTGTTCATAGTAACTTCAAAGAGATGCAACAGTTCCCCAGGAGACTTGACACTCCCCTGATCTCTGCTCCCTCTCTCCTCTTTGCTGCAGGCTCTAATGCCTTGGGCCAGGTTCTGGTTGGGTCTCAAAAGGAAAGCAAGACTGAGCTTAACATTTGTTTGGGTGTGGTCCATGTACACATGTCATTCTGTGCTCCATGTACACATGTACTCCATGTAATTAAGTGAAGAGATAGCAGCAATAATAACATGTGTATGAACAGGTGAGACTTGTGATCTGCCACCAATTTGGGGGGGGGGGATTTAAATTGTGTGTGTAATGCAGCAAGTCACCAGCCATCCAGTTGCTTGATACCTTGAAGGGACCTTCTGTCAAGCCATACAAATGCCGCTGTGGAACATCTGGCACTCATGCTGGCACCAAAGAGCCTTGTTTCATTTCAAAGCAAGTTATTGTCCCTGCAAAGGGATTAGTTAAGAGCTGTGTGACATGGATGAGTCTATGGAGCTGCTGGGTTGTAGAAGCTCAAGTAAAGAGGAAGGAGAAAGCTCCAGAGGTGACACATACTCCCCTGCAGTTTGTTACAGATAGAATCATGGAATCATAGAATTGTAGAGTTGGAAGGACCCAGAGAGTCATCTAGCCCCAACCCATGTAACTTGAAGCCATTGGTTCAGGTTCTACAAACAAGCTTGTTACTGTTAGAGATTTCAAAGTGCCTACGTGCAGAAATTCAGCTTATCAGCTTTGTAGCAATTACCAGTTGGCAGAAAGCCAAGATCTGCTCTCTCTCCAGACCCTTAGCAACGACCTGTGATTGGTCAATGAGTTCCTAAAGAATGAGCTCTGTGTGAGAGCTTGTGTTGGTGGTTGTTAGTGGTGTGGTTACTGAGGTTGAGAGAGAGAGACAGAGAGGAGAGGTTTTATGTTTTGTTTCTTTTATTTGTAAAGTCTGTACATAGTAACTTATGGATACTAGTTGCTTCAATAAATACTGTATATAGTTATCCAAGTGAGTTGCTGAGTTCCTGCGTTGTGCTGTCCAGTTAATGCTCTACAGCCAGAAGCTTCAAGAAAACCTGCGGTTAACTCTGCTGTGTCCAGGACTACGTTATTTCCTGACACTAAATCTTAAGAGTTCCATTGTCCATGTGACAGCCCTTTAGATATTTTAAGATGGCTATCATATCTCAACTCAGTCTCCTCTTTTCCAAACCAAACACACACAATTCCCTCAACTGTTCATCATAAGGTATCATTTCCTTATCATTTAGGTCACCCTCCTCTGCACACATTCCAGCTTGTCAACATCCTTCTTAAATTGTGGTACTATTACTTCCCTTGATTGGAACACTAAACTTCTATTGATGCAGCCTAAAACAGCATTAGCTGTTGATTCATACTAAGATCCCAAGATTCTTTTCACGTGTACTCCTGGGAAGCCACATGTCCCCCATCTTACATCGGTGCAGCTGTTTATTCCTGCCTAGGTGTAGAACCTGATATTGGTCCCTATTGAAATTCATTTTGTTAGTTTGGGGCCAGTTCTCTGATCTGTTGAGGGCATCTTGAATCCCAATTCTGTCTTCTGCTGCATTAGGTACCTCTCCCAGCTTGGTGTCATCAGCAGTTTGATAGCCATCTCTTCAATTCCTTCGTATAAGTCACTTATAAAGACATTGAAGAGCAACAGGCCCAGACAGGACCCTTTGGTACCCCACTTGTCACATTTTTCCAGGGTGATGAGGAACCATTAATGAACACTCTTTGGTTTTGATCAGTCAACCAGCTACAAATCCACTGTTATCTCAACCAGCACACATTTAACCAGCTTCTCCACAATAATAGCATCAAGGATTTTGTCAAAAAGCCTTCCTGAAATAAAGATATACTACGTCCACAGCGTTCCTCTAATCCGCCAAGCTTGTAACCCTATCAAAAAAGAGAAAAGAAATCTGATTCATCTGGCATGACTTCTTTTTGAGAAACCCACGACATTGTTTTGTATAGGTTGTGTGTGTGTGTGTGTGTGTGTGTGTTTTTATTTGCTTTGAGATATTTTAGAAGAAATGATTCAGAAATGGAATTAGTTAGGTAATAAACAAAATCAAAACAAATCTTTATTACGGTCATAGACCAGCATATGTAGGGTGGCGTACAATCATTTAAAATCTGTAAAACATTTTGGAAAGCTAAAATTATTAAAACACTAAAAGAAGCTAAAAGGAGTGTTAGGAGCATTAAACGGATGTGGAAGAGCATAAAAGGTTAGTATATAAAAGGCTATGGCTATCAATTTACAAAGCGCTCTGATATGAGTGTTCATTAAAGGCAATAAACAAATAAGATATGGTGTCAGGAGCTGGGCAGGTAAAGATGCGGCAACAAAGGAACAAGAGGGAGCCTTAAACTGCACTTCTGATTGTTCATTGGCAAGCAGGTTTTTCTTTCCACAATGTTCAGCAAACTCCCCTAGGATTGGCAGTGCTGCAAGGTTCTCAGCCAATAGGTGCCCAAAGCCAGGGCCAATCAGCTCCATAAACCCCACCTACTAGTCACAGGAGTAGAGGAGGTCAGGACCTAGATCCTGTTATCCCATCCCATATAAAAGGATGTCATATAGAGGAGGGAGAAAGGTTGTTCTCTGCTGCTCCAGAGAAGCGGACACGGAGCAATGGATTCAAACTACAAGAAAGAAGATTCCACCTAAACATTAGGAAGAACTTCCTGACAGTAAGAGCTGTTGGACAGTGGAATTTGCTGCCAAGGAGTGTGGTGGAGTCTCCTTCTTTGGAGGTCTTGAAGCGGAGGCTTGAGAGCCATCTGTCAGGAATGCTTTGATGGTGTTTCCTGCTTGGCAGGGGGTTGGACTGGATGGCCCTTGTGGTCTCTTCCAACTCTATGATTCCATGATTCTTGCTTTACACTCTCCCTGTGAAGCAGAGATAGGAAACTGGATCAGGCTGGTTTTACTCACCTCCCACCTGATGTCACACAAGACATTAGGCATGGGGCAGGTGTCATGGCTTTGTGGGTCAAATCTGGATGACTGCCAGGCCTCGTTTATCCCATGAATAAGAGGCTCCCAATGAGAAAACCCACCAAGGCTGCCTATATACAAAGAAATGACCAAAGCTTGGAAATACTTTGATTTCCCCCCGCTCTATGACATTATCTGAAGATGAATTGGTTCAAATGTTCTTTTGCCTACTGGCTAAATTTCCAGCCTGAAATACTGAGATGAGAAGGTATGCAGTAGAATGCTGTTAAGCAGGTGGGGAGGGAGGGACCCACATGATATATCATAGTATATTAAAAAGGCAGAAAGAAAAATTTGCAATATCCTGTGAAGGCTATCAGAGGGAGAGATCAGGCATGCAATCCAAAATGCTCAGCCACATCCTATAGGATGGTGTCGCTGTTTTCCCGTTTTTCACACACACACACACACACACACACACACACACACTTTCTATCAGAGAAGGAAAATGCGAATTGGACAGTCTGTTACTTTGAACTACAAATGAATATATCCCAGGTCAGAATGGCAATCTATGGAAGCCCCTTCTCTTCTGTATAACCTCCTCTAGCAAGGAAGCATTGTTGCAAATTCTTTCTGCTGCCACTCTCAGAGGTCCAGCTGCTCTGCTAGCAGATCTTTCTTGATAGTGGCTCAGTGCTTGTCAAACTCCGTTCATTGAGTCCTGGAGCATGATCTGTTCAGGGGTGAGCCGTTTTGAATCAGGCCAGTGACCCATCTGGTCCAGCATCCCGTTCTCACAGTGGTCAACTGTCAGGCAGCTGCCTGCAACTCCCATGGCCGGTTGCCCAGGAATATACAAAGACAAGGAAATGTTTCTTACCATCTGCTTTTTATTCAGTATTTACAGAGAGAGGCTTTGGAACCCAGCCTCTTGGATAATGGTATTGTCCCAAGTGAATTTCTACACACCCCATCTCTCCCACTTCCTCATTCATCATCTCTACTGGTGCTGACAAGTGCTCTCTGCCTTTGAGCTCTTTGCTCTCCTACTTTCAAGGCTCGCCGAGTTCTGGGAGAGGGGGGTCTGGAATGATTTCTAAAGACACTGTGTCCGTCAGCTATCGCCCCCCCCCCCCGGTGCTTCCTCCTCCTCCTCTCCCATTATTTCCCAGCTTTCCCCCTCATCTGCCTCTGAGCTGTGACCTCCGTCAAACCCCTGTTGTAATTCTGAACTGTCTCCTTCTTCTCTGGAAGGGTCAGGCTGGGGAGGCGGTCTCCACCATTCCTCTTCTGCCCAGTCCCTGACATCAACCAGATGTCCCAAATGAAAAACCCACTAGCAGGATTTCAGCACAACAGCACCCTCCCCTCCTGCAGTTTCCAGCAACATGCTGCGTCTGACAGTGGACATAGAAGATTTCCATCAGGGTTAGTAGCCAATGATAGCCGTTACCTCCATGAATCTGTATAATCATCTTTTAAAGCCACCCACATGGCTATCACTGCCTCTTCTGGTAGCAAATTCCATCATTTTGTTGTGGTTAGAAAACCCCTGAACTAGAGTCATAAGAAGAGTCATGTTGCATCTGGGCACTGGCCCGTCCAGTCCAACTTCCTGACCTTTTTAAATTTAATATTTTTATTGAAAGTTTTCAACATATGGTACAATAAAAGCCAAACTACTCTAAAAAAGATAAAGATAAAAAGAGCCTAATTAAGAGAGAATAAAAAACAAGAAATAGAGAGTAGGGATGTAAAAGCCTACTATTACAATTGTATCATATCATATATTCATATACAGAAAAGTAGACCTTCCCAACTCTCACCTGGAAACTGTTGTTTCCTCCCCCAGCCTCCCACCCTAGGGGTCCCTTCTACCTTGTCTCCCACACAGAGCCTCTCATCATCACCTGTCACCTTTCCACCTGTCCTCATCCAGGATAGAGGACTTCTAAAAGTTAAAAATAAGAACAGCTATGTTAAGGGGGGGGGGAGAGAGAAAGGAAAAATGAGAGTGGGCTTCCAATTCACTATATATACCAATTGTACAGGTGAAACTTGAAAAATTAGAATATCATGGAAAAGTCCATTTATGTAAGCAATTGTTTTCATTAGCTACTGGAGTTTAATGTATGAGATAGACTCATGACATGCAAAGCGAGATATGGCAAGCCTTTGTTTGTTATAATTGTGATGATTATGGCACACAGCTGATGAGAACCCCAAATTAACAATTTCAAATTTGGGGTTCTCCTCAGCTGTACGCCATAATCATCACCATTATAACAAATAAAGGCTTGACATATCTCGCTTTGCATGTCACGAGTCTATCTCATATATTAGTTTCACCCTTTAAGTTGAATTACTGAAAGAAATGAACCTTTCCACGATATTCTAATTTTTCGAGTTTCATCATTCAAATTACTCAAAACATACTCTACAGGGTAACATCTAGCTATAACATTCTGTATAGATGCTTATCATTCTGCCAGGCATATTTCTTCTCAGGAGTTACATATCCATCTTTTTTTTCCAATCCAGAAGTCCAGAAGTGGTTCATAATTTTTTTATTCCCACAATAACTCCCCAGTTCAGTTCAGTAAATTCTTTCCAAAAATTCACTACCCCAAACCATGTTAGGTAGGAGTAACCTATCCTTGGGGGAAAATAGAAAATTGCATTTATATGCGAAAATTGCATTTTAGAAAATTGCATTTATATGCGACCTCCCCTCCCCGTTAATCCCCACAATAACCCTGTGAGATGGAGGTTAGGATGATAGACAATGAACAGCCTCCAAGGGTCTACATGTCTACATTCCAGTCAGAGCACAATCCATTGGATGCCGACTGGAGAGAATTGCTCCAAATTGTGAAAGACCAAAATTCTACCCCAATTCCTAATAGAGAGGGAGAGGGCAAGTAAGTGAAAGGGAGGAGGAGGAGGAGGAGGAGGAGGAGGAGGAGGAGGAAGAGAGTCATGTCCCCCTTCCAATACTGGGGGCATTGGGCTTGGCAGGTGTCCAAGAATGCCAGGAAACCAATTGCCTAACACATACACAGTCTCTGATTTCTACAGATGTGGGAAAGGATTTAGCCAACAGAGCAGGAAGATAATGACTTCCCCTCATCACGAACACAAAAGCACAATTAAGGGATGCGAAACATCTGAATTATTTGCCGAAGATGAAAGGAGGAAAATTGGAGCCATGTTGCCCAACTTTGAATATGGGAAAATGATGTCAATTTCTCTTCTCTGGGCGAGGAAATTAAGCTTCTCTCATTATGCATCTCCTTCCTTCCATTGTTGAAATAACGCAGGCTGCAAATGTTCTGTTTTCGTTGAAAAGGCGAAAAATGAGCCAAGAACTCAGACATAACAATGACTCCAGAGGAAACCACCGGATCGTTGTAAGAGATAAAGCTGCCTCCTTGAACAGTCACTAAATATTGATGATCAGTGAGAGCACCCTCTCATCAGGAGCACCATTCAGATACAGCGAAGGAAACAATCCACAGTTCTGCATGCCCCAATTCCCTGCGTGCTGAGATGCTCCCTAGGTGGCAACTCTCATCAGTCATGCAACCAGCATGATGAGCAATAGCCACTGATAAGACTTATCCTCGATGAATTTGTCTTATCCTTTGATTTATGTATGAAATCAGTCATAAGAGTTGATTCCCATAGACTTTTCACCCAAAAATAGGACGATCCTGCTGGATCAGGCCAAAGGCCCATCTAGTGCAGCATCCAGTTCTCACAATGGCCCAGTAGGTACCTATGGGAAGCACCCGAGTGGGATATGAGCACAATAACACTCTGCCTTCCTATTGTTGTTGTTCAGTTGTTCAGTCGTGTCCGACTCTTCATGACCCCATGGACCAGAGCACGCCAGGCACCCCTATCCTCCACTGCTTCCCACAGTTTGGCCAAACACATACCAGTTGCTTCGAGAACACTGTCCAACCATCTCATCCTCGGTCGTCCCCTTCTCCTTGTGCCAATTATATTGGTAGGTTGCCAATTATAGCCTTTGCCTCCATGAATTTGCCTACTCTACCCAACAGCTTGTGCTCAGAAGCATCCGGCGTCTGAAAGTGGTGGTAGGGTGTTTATTCATTCATTCATTCATATATATATATATATATATATATATATATATATATATATATACATCAAAAGACCACAGGGCAATTTTCAACATGGAACACAAACGTCAACGGATAACATAAAAATCAAAGCAGTTAAATAAATGCAGTTATAGTAAGAAATACATAACAGAATATAGATTCTCATAAAATGCAGATTCTCATAATAACAGCAGCATATGAAGAAAATCAGCTGCAAGTTATCTAAAATTTAAAGGCAGTGCACAAATACAGCATCTTCTGTCTGGCCAAATGGGCTCTTAATCAGAGCCACTCACAGCAAATGACAAACCCTCCCTCTGCACTCTACATGGAAATATTGAGTGGGAAGGGACCCTGAGAGTCATCAAGTCCAACCCCCTGCAATGCAAGAATCTCAACTCAAGCATCCATGACAGATGGGTATCGACATCTGAGTACAAACCTCCAATGAAGGAGAATCCGCCACCTTCCTAGGGAGTCCATACCACTGTCGAACAGTTCTTATCGTCATAAAGTTATTCCTAAATTAATGTTTTAATGGGATAGTCAATTATGGATAGTATTGTTGATTCATTTATCGAAATTATTTTAATCCCACCTTCTGCCTCAAAGGCCAGCTTAGAAGGAGGAAATACATCTCCTAGGGAACAATCCCACCCATCCACCCACCCATTGACCATCCACACCAGAGGATATGGCCTCATTAGAGTCCTCCAGCATGGAGGACACTTCTCCCATTCATCCTTCAACCCCTCTATGTCATAGGAGCCTAGGCTTACAAAACAAAGCCTCTAGGAGCGGGTAGGGCTAACAGAAGGCTCAGCCCATGTCATCCTTCAGAAGCCTTTAACATGCTGCTAAGGCAACTGCTTTCCCTGAGTGAGTCCCAGGAAGCATTGGTAACTTTGAGCTGTCCAGGGTGCTGAAAAGGTGCTGTTTCACATAGTCTCCTCCTGCCCTGCTTGCAATCTGACTGGACAACTAGACTTGGCTTGCTCTCACTCAGCACTATGAAATGCAGCCTCTGTCCTATCAGCAAGCCTCCCAGGGTTAAGCCGGCAGCCAAAGCTGGAAGGATGGGCTAATAACCTCATAGAATCATAGAATTGTAGAGGTAAAAGGGACCCCAAGGGCCATCCAGCCCAACCCCCTGCAATCTCAGCCAAAGCATCCAAGGCAGATGGCCATCCAACCTCTGCTTGAAAACCTCCAGTGAAGGAGAGTCCACAACCTCCCTGGGGTGTCCGTTCCATTGTCAAACAGCTCTTACTGTCAAAAAAATTGTTTCAGTGGACTTCATGAATGATCCCCATAACTCTTACCAGAAGAAATTCAGTTGGAGCCTGTCCATGAATCATTTCTCCCCAATGGATGATGACAGCCAACAAAAGGCAATCAGCCAAAGACATAGCCCCACAGAGCAGAAGTAGCAGGAAGATTGTCCTTCAGATGTTGTTGGACTACAAATCCAATCATCCCTGACCATTGAGATGAGAGCCAGTGTGGTGCAGTGGTTAGAGTGTCAGGATAAGACTGAGAGACCAGAGTTCAAATCCTCACTCAGCTATGAAGCTCACTGGGTGTGACCTTGGGCCACTCACTGCCTCTCAGCCTAACCTACCTCACAGGGTTGTTGTGAGGATAAAATGGGGAGACACAGAATCACATGCACCACCTTGAGCTCCTTGGAGAAAAAGCTGGCCTATAAATGCAATAAAATAAATTTTAAAAGAAATAGAGTTGATGGGAGTTGTAGTGCCATGGAATACACCACGTTGCCTACCCCTGCAATCAATAAATAAATATTCCATTCTTTCTACTGCACCCAGTTAAATTAATGTGCCTGGCACATTCCCCAAACTGTGCCTGTATCTTGTTGTCCCGGCAGTCAGCATAATGGAAATGACACATTTTTCAAAATTATTGCACAATTAAGAAGCTATAACAGGCGCCTAATACCGCAAGTAATGTAATTACAGTGTAATATCACTTAGTAAAGGGTTGCCGGGTGATTAGGCAAGGGACGGGAACATAAGGGTAATCGTCCCCTCTGCGCTGCTTAAATGTTCCTCTAGAACATAGCAAAATAAGATGGGATGGGAAATAAGGTTTGGGAGAAATTGTATCCATGGGGCACGTGCTCATGGGTTAGCAAAAGGCTCCACTTACAACGTAGGAAAACCTTTGCCTTGCTAATGTATTGCCATTGTTCTCCTGAATGCAAAAGAATAGAGGAAGGGTCAAAGGGGCAATTTGGTCCACTATCCTGCATCCCCTCCATGGTAAACCAGATGCCTGCAGGAAGCCTTCAAGCAGGACCTTGAAAGGATCAGCTCTTCCCCACTGGCAGCTCTCCAGCAACTGCCTCTGGGTACAAAGAACCCATAGAACTGTCAGTATTTTCATCCCTCCCATTGCAAGGATCACCAGACCATATTTGCTTTACTTTCTGTCTGTGAGAAAGGAGGGGGCGGAAGCTACTCTTCTAGACTTCCGTCTCTATTACTGCAGGACTTTTCTTTGATCTGTCTAGAGACAGGATGGCAGTATGAGAGCTGTTTCTCTCGTACATGTTTGTTATATACTTTTATTTCTCTAATCAGTAGAAATAAATTAGGTATGCTACAAAACCTCCACAGCTTTGTTTCCATTACTCTGCTGCATTTGAGGAGCTCACATGAGCAAATGTGAGTCCACAGCACCAGGACCTATTCCTCGGGAATGCTGTGTTGCTGTTCCTGCGTTCCTGTGATCAGAAGGTCGGAGAAGGTGCTCCTGTCACCCAGTCCATGATGGCGCAGCTGAAGACATGGGCTGAACATGGGTGTATGCAAAAGAACAAGGGTAAGAAACCCATGTCTAGAGATGGATGAATGGATAGATGGATCTGTAAATTTCTGTTCTCCCCGTTTCTCACCTTTTGACTCTTAAATGCACTCTTCCATATTTCAGCAGTAATCTGTAGTGTTGTTTTTTTTAAAAAAGAAAAAGAAAACATGCTCTTGATCAACATTATGGTGCAAAACTCTACCAATAAATGCATTTTTATATGTCAATTCTCCCTATTGCACACATTTTTGTAAAGTAATTTTCCCAATGAAAATGCATTTTTGTCTGTTATTTTCATCAATATATGAAATTTCACGCACTCATTACCCTGGAATTAAGTCTTACATTTGCCAGAAGTCATGTTGTTTGGATGCCTGATTATCGATTATTGAAGAAGCCCGAACTCAGGACGAAAAGGAGAAACGTGCTAAGAGGAAGGCACGCTTGGCAAACCCTCTCCATGATCAACTCCCACCCGGAAACCTATGTTCCCACTGTGAAAGGATGTGCGGATTCAGAATTGGCCTCCACAGTCACTTAAAGACACACCATTAAGACCATGTTCATGGAAGACAATCTTACTTGGCTATGAGTGATCATCAAGGAAGAAAGAATAAGAATTGCCTACTGGTGCAATCTCACACCTCTTCAGAAATCTGCAGGTGAAACTCGAAAAATTAGAATATCATGAAAAAGTCCATTTATGTAAGCAATTGTTTTCATTAGCTAGTGGAGTTTAATATATGAGATAGACTCATGACATGCAAAGCGAGATATGTCAAGCCCTTATTTGTTATAACTGTGATGATTATGGCATACAGCTGATGAAAACCCCAAAGCTGAAATTGTTAATTTGGGGTTCTCATCAGATGTACGCCATAATCATCATAATTATAACAAGTGAAGGCTTGGCGTATCTCGCTTTGCATGTCACGAGTCCATCTCATATATTAGTTTCACCTTTTAAGTTGAATTACTGAAAGAAATGAACCTTTCCACGATATTCTAATTTTTCGAGTTTCACCTGTATGTATTAAGGACTAGGTTGGTAAAGTGAATGCTATAATTCCTTTATAAGCAAGCATCACCGAACACCCGGGGGGAGGGGCAATGTTGACATAGGAAGGAGCCACATTATTGCCCATCCATCTGGCATGGGATCACATCACAACAGCACTGGTTTCCCAGTTAGGGAATCCACCTTTAAATGTGAAGCTACCTAATTTTCACTTTCTGAAACAATTTGTGAAAACATTCTCCAGTTAAGTGAAGCGTACAGAAATGCATATACCCCCCCCCAAAAAAAAGTCTTATGTTAGGAAAAATTGCTTTGCAAGGGTGTGTGTATTAGGGGGAAAATGCATACAAAAATGTTTATATATATATATATATATTTAAAAAGTCGCACTAAATGAATTTTCATGATGCTTTTTAAAAAAACGAAACTGATGTGGAAATCTGGAGGACTGAACTTAAGGTTAGAGAAATGGGAAAACGTGCAGAATCAAAACCGACAGTTTCTTCCAACCCTGTTCTCACATCTGCAAATGGCTGTGGACCAGCCCTTCTTTTTTACTAAGCTGACTTGAGATTAGCCTCCATGTGAGGCTACAGACTTGCCAAACCCTTGGAGTGCGTTAGAAATAGGTTAGATAAACATCTGCCGAGGATGGTTAAGTATAAATGATAGCGCTTCAGGGGCAAGAGATGGAGCAAATGAGCATCTAAGACCCCCTGTGGCCTGAGAAGGTTTATGATTTAATAAGAGAGTCCAAGAATCAGCTTCAAGCGCTTTGCATAGCCAGGGAAGAAATGCAAGAGGCTTCTTTGAGAGAAGAAAGCAGATCCTTCCTGACGCCTCTTTTCTCACATCATTATTTCCATCACCATAACAAAATCTGTCAGCTCTCAGATGGCGGGGGGGAGGGGGGAGCTGAAATGGTTGTTGCAAACTGTACCACTCTGCTCCATCTCCACAACGCTAAATATAACAGCCGTAATAACAACAACAAGCTTGTCTCTGTGTGTTTTATTCTGGGAAACTCCAGATCAGAGAGAGAAAGGGGCTCATTTTATGTTAAATGTGACACAGGAGGGTAAATAAGAGAGGCTGCCACTGTCACATTTCAGTGCTATCGAGGAGTAATGGACCCAATTCAGCTGCTTTTAAGTCCCCACCAGATTAGCAGACCAGCCAATGTCGGGAGGAGGGGGAATGCTGGGGAGAATGTGCGACTGGCATCCAGGGGCATAGCAAGGTAAATTGGTATCCGGGGGCAAAAAAAAATTGTCAACCCCCCTCCCCAAGGCATGGGAAGGTCAGGTGGTACCCGGTGCGGAAAAATTCTTGTCAACCCCCCCATTGATTCCCCCATCTGCAAAAGTGGTTTTTACGTTATTTCATATTTTCTTACAAACGAATAATAACAAGTAATAATAATAATAATAAACTTTTATTTATATCCCGCCCTCCCCGGCCGAAGTCGGGCTCAGGGTGGCTAACATCAGATACATAACATTGGTATAAAATCAAACAATAATTAAATTACCTCCTAGAAACATCTCAGAATCAAATTAAAGTCTAAGTAGATGGCTTTCCACAGGGTTAGGGTTGGGAACAGTAAGTGTTCTCTGAACTGAAATTTCAGCCTTCATGACATAGGAAAACAGCCAAGTGAACAGCTATTTTGGTGGAGGAGGGTCAAGATATTAACCAATATGCATGAAATTTCATATATAGCTATATAATCCCTAGTATAGTAAGATAAGACCTTTGGAGCAGGTATTTTTTAAAAAAAAATTCAAAAAAAATTCAAATCCCCCCAAAAAAATTGTTCCTTGATAATTTGTCACCCCCTCCATTATGGAAACTGGGGCGGCCCACCTCCCACCCCCTTGCTACACCCCTGCTGGCATCAGCGTGTTAAAAGTAGGGACCCAAACGAGATCAATCGTGCATACAGTGAAAAGAAAAATGCCAACACCCTTAAAAAGGAAGACATTGAAGGTCATTTGCAAGGTCCTATATCACAATATGTGTTAAGCTATGGGAAACTGCTGTAGCTCTGAAAGCAATGCACCGGTTTGGACCCACTATAATCAAAATGAAGGGGCAGGGTTGTGCAGCATATACATATCCTAGCAGTGGAAGTCTGTCTTTGGTGGGTGGAAAGCTGAAATGGCTTGAGTAACAATTGTTGTTGTTTAGTCATTTAGTTGTGTCCGACTCTTCGTGACCCCATGGACCAGAGCACGCCAGGCACTCCTGTCTTCCACTGCCTCCCACAGTTTGGCCAAACTCAATGCCAGTCTCTTCGAGAACACTGTCCAACCATCTCGTCCTCTGTCGTCCCCTTCTCCTTGTGCCCTCCATCTTTCCCAACATCAGAGTCTGTTCCAGGGAGTCTTCTCTTCTCATGAGGTGGCCAAAGTATTGGAGCCTCAGCTTCAGGATCTGTCCTTTTTTTGTCCATGGAGTTTTCTTGGCAGGGATACGGGAGTGGCTTGCAGAAATTATGGGCAAAAGACAACTCCAGGCTGCCAACTGGCTTTTTTTTACCAATTAAAACTTCTTTGCACACACACAGCAAGTGCATTTTTTTGTTCAAAAAAACTAGACAATGTGGCTTTCCTGCTATTACTTGTGGAAGTTTGTAGCTCCCACTGTCAGTGAATGTTGTATAGAGCTGTAGCAGGCTTACAAACTGAAGCCACATTTGCATAAACCAGCACTTCCATTGGCCAGAGGTAAACAAGCAGCGATGGCAGGGCAAATGTGGTGCCTCCAGATGTTTGGACTACAGATGTTTGGACCCATTATGCCTGATTGTTGGCTGTGCTCATGTTGGCCATGAGAATCGTAGTCCAAAACACCTAGAGTACAACCTTAGCTACTCCTGATCTATGGAATTCAGTGCTAAAAATCTTGAGGCACCTACATTCCCGCCCCCCTTAGGAACTGTGAAGCAAGTTAGCAGTCCAAGTCTCCCACAAAGTGCAGTCCAATTATAAGGTTCTGTTCTTTTACAAGCTGCCTGTATGGAGCGTAAAACTCTCAGTGTGCCAGAGATAATACTTCAGAGATTAACAGTCTGTGAAGCCCAGATGTTGGTCTATTAGCTCCTCTTAATGACACCTTCTTAACGAAGGAGAGCTCTTTCTCTCCCCGCAGCCCAGCTCTCCTTATTATCGACATTGTCTGGGGAAAATCTGTTCTGAATATAATGTTGGCCTCATTCTTCTCACTGAGATGGCAAACATGTGTCTTGATTTTACCATTCCAGACTGCAGGCATGGGGTTATATGGCAGAAATACTTCTCACTGTGAACATGCCCCTGCACATGCTATTCTCCCTTTGTTTTTATATATAAAAACAAACAAACAAACACAGAAGTAGGGAGGAGCTTTCTCTTAATGTGAGCTCATTGTAAGCTGCCTTGTACCTCCATGGAGCTTGGTTCTGTCTGCACTGACTGGCAGCAGCTGTCTAGGATTTCAGACAGCGAGTCTTTCCCAGCCCAGCCTGAAGATGCTAGAGACTGTACCTATGACCTTCTGCAAGTAAGACCTGCAAGTTCTGCCGCTTAGCCAGCTACTGACGCCTGCCTGCCATGCTCCTTCTTGAGCATCCTTGGAGGACTTCATGAAAGTCAGGTGTGCCTGTTTATCAGTGCCAAATGTCAGAGGGCACATTCTCCTTGTCTGGCAGGCCAGCAAGTGGATTGCTTGTGCAGCCGCCCGACACAGGTATCACGTCTGAGAGCCAATCAGGCCTGCTTCTTCCACGTGGGTTAATTGTAAAGGTTGCAGGAGGTATAGATTGGCGCCTGATGGGCTTACCAAAGCAATGAAGAGGAACCCATTTGCATTCATCAGTTTCCCGCCCCTTGATAGACTGGAGGAGACCTACAGTTGGGCTTATATTGAAATGCCATTGAGAAACTGATTGGGCTCCATCTCTGCCCTCCACATTTTAATTGAAATCAATTCCTGAGTGCTATCAGAAAGTAATAAAACAGGACAAGCATCTCATGCTCATTCAGGGTGCAATGAAACGCATCATTTGGGAAGAGAGAAAGCCACCTCCAGAACGAAATGATCAATTATGAGCTTCAGCTATCCCTGTGTAGACTTTCCAAGGCCGATTGATTCGAAGAGAATCCAGCTGTTAGGGATGCACAGAACTTGGGTGAAGAATTCCACTGGTGGGATTCAGTTGTATTTCGATTTATGGGCTGCATCCAATGTAACATCAGAACTTCCTCCTGCTCTTCTTCTCCTGTTCACCCACGCAATATGTTATGGGGGTGCCCCAACCCCCTAGCGAAGATTTAGGGAGGGTGTGGGGCACATTGGGGGGATGAGAGAGGGGGGTGGATGCAAGGACTGTCATAATGACGAAAGACAGCAGCGTTGGGACTTCTTAGTATAGAGAAAGGGCAAATAAGAGGCAACTTAATGGAAGTTTATAAAATTATGCATTGCAAACAGAAAGTTGGAAAAGGAAGTTTATTCCTCTCTCTCACACAAAACTAGAGTTCATAGACAGCCATTGAAGCTGAACGTTGGAAGATTTAGGACAGATAAAATAAAGTACTTCTTCGCCGTGCTGAACACAACACAGTGAGGATGTTGAGAAGCACAATCAGCCCTGACAATTGGTGAGCAACATCTGAGGTCAGCAACTCCTGTTTGAGAAACTGAATGTGAGGCAGAAATTCAAAGAGTGCTTTGAGCTTTGAAATTTCTTTCCCTGTTAACAGTGGCCTGATTGGTGCTACTAGAAGCCATTGTAAAGAAACAGGTCATGCTTCCTTCTCCTGACATCTTCTCCTTAAGAGGAGGGGAAATACAGTGGATGGTGGTGGATGATGCAGGTGTTTCATTTGAAATTCCACAATATTTCTTGAAATTGTTCATATTTGACTCCAAATTCCTGAGATGTTTCAGCCGATGCCACTAACTGTGCTTGATGACATACTTATTACATTTCACTCTTGGCAGAATTTTACGAGCTGTGATATATTTACTGTTAATTTCTAACTCCCTCTTCTGCTCATCTAAAGGTGTTTTGGAGAAGGGGGAGCTGCTCTGCGGCTTCCCCCTCTTAAGAGGATTGGCAGTGCTTTCCTTCAGCCCCCTATAAATGCGTTAATTTTAGCCCTGTCAAGCAGCTAAAGAACTTTCTAATGGATTAATCATCTGTCTTTTAATCCATTAACTGATGAATTATTAAATGTGCATCTGCATATTCCCAAACTGAGCACAGCACCCCTTTTAACATATCGGCGGAAGGGCGAGACAGACAGAAATTTAATAAGCAAGATCTGCATCGCATTATTAGAAGGGAATGGCTTGTTTGCTTCTTCTTCTTCTTTACTTTTTGCTTTTTCATCTCCTGCAGCAGCAGCATAGAAGCAAATGCAGAAGTTGGAGAAAACTTAAATTCCCCAACATCACAACAACCTCCTTCAACTCTTTCACTGCTGCCTCCTAGTCAATCACCCATGCTTCCCCACTTTGGGTCAATTTTTCTCCCTCCTCCAAAATCCCTTCCAATCCTTCCTCTCCAGCCAGAAAGCACTGGGCAAGATTCAACCAAGGAGTCCCATCAGCAGAAGAACAGGGAACAGGGCAGGAGGAGAAGAGGGGGGGTTCATTCCATCCGGCTTGGTGCAACATTGAATTCTTCCAAAGACTTCCTTCTTCTGGACACAGTATTCCAGTTGAGTTCTGACCAGAGCAGAATACAGTGGTACTATGAGATCAAGGGAAAGTAATAGTACCACTGTATTCAGCTCTGGTCAGACCTCACCTGGAATACTGTGTCCAGTTCTGGGCACCACAGTTCAAGAAGGATACTGACAAGCTGGAACGTGTTCAGAGGAGGGCAACCAAAATGGTCAAAGGCCTGGAAACGATGCCTTATGAGGAACGGCTTAGGGAGCTGGGTATGTTTAGCCTGGAGAAGAGAAGGTTAAGGGGTGATATGATAGCCATGTTCAAATATATAAAAGGGTGTCAAATAGAGGAGGGAGAAAGGTTGTTTTCTGCTGCTCCAGAGAAGCGGACAGGGAGCAATGGATTCAAACTACAAGAAAGAAGATTCGACCTAAACATTAGGAAGAACTTCCTGACAGTAAGAGCTGTTCGACAGTGGAATTTGCTGCCCAGGAGTGTGGTGGAGTCTCCTTCTTTGGAGGTCTTTAAGCGGAGGCTTGACAGCCATCTGTCCGGAATGGTTTGATGGTGTTTCCTGCTTGGCAGTGGGTTGAACTGGATGGCCCTTGTGGTCTCTTCCAACTCTTTGATTCTATGATTCTGCCCTCACTCTGAAGGTGCTCCTTTGAAGCCAAATCAGATTAAAGGCAGGACAACGCCAATAAAAATGAAGGATTAAAGGAACTCTGTTTCCCATATGGGGAAGAAGGGATGGAAAATAGATCAAGGTGAATGGAAAGCAAATACTGCTCCCAGGTGGTGAGGGGGAAACTTTACCTTATTTGCTGACCTTCTGTAAAGAGGAACAAAGGAAACTTCTTTGTCCTTGGACCATTGGCCGCTCTAGCTCTGTATTCTCTACAACTGACTGGCAGTAGCTCTGTGCTGAGCTGGATGGACCATTGTGCTGGCTCAGAATAAGTCTGATCCCTGTGGCCAACTGGCACGCTGCTAGTCTTTAACTAGCACTCCATTCGTCCCTGTGTTCCTAGATGCAGTGGAGGTGGTTGGTGCTGAAGTGAGGAAGGCAACAGGTTAGCATTGCTTGTGTCACCACAGATGCCATAAAGAGAATGGCAACTGGGTCCCACCAGCAGCAGCTCTGCTCTCCTAACCCTTAAAGCAAATTTGGAATGTGGTGTGTGACTGCGGGACAGGTTAGTGCCCTGGGGTAGCTGGATAAAGGAGCTTCACTTGACAGTTTGGTTGAGGAATGGTATTATAAGCCCTGGTGGGTTATAGCAGCAATCTCCATTTATCTCTTCAGATCATCCCTTCCTTCTTCCTCAAACCTTGGCGAAAAGCACCTGACCTTTGCCTCTTACTCCTGCCGCTTAATTGCTTGCTAGCAGATTGTGGTGCTCTTGGATTTACTTCTGCTTCTAAATCATTTGCCAACACAAATCCTGTGCACAATCTCTCCTTTCCTCTCTCTCTCTCTCTCTCTCTCTCTCTCTCTCTCTCTATGTAACAAGTTTGCAAATTGCTTTTGATGTTCAAAATGTGTGACGGGCTCCCTTTTCACATCGATCAAGGGGATATAATTGTGCGGGTTGACGAGATTTCCTTTTAATCTCAAACGCCATCCTTCTTCCTTGTCCTTCTTCCAGGTAGGGGAAGAGGTGCACCGCCATATATTTCACACCATGATAGCTGTTTAGAAGTTGCACCCCTATTAAATCCTGATCCAAGTACACAGATGGGGACACCTTCTGCTGCTTTTCATCCTTTTCCAATGTTGATGGCTGAAGACAGGCAGGAAAACAAAGAGTGACTATCCTTCCTCCGTGTATAAACTCAAGTGGCACACCTGGCTTTAGAATCATAGGATTTTAGAATGGGGGGGGCACTGAGGGTCCTCAAAGAAGTGTGACTAGCCCAAGGTCACCTGGCAGCTGCATGTGGAGGAGCAGAGACGCGAACCCGGTTCACCAGATTACAAGTCTACCGCTCTTAACCACTGCTCCACACTGGCGGAGAGGCCATCCATGCCAAGTAGCAATGATGGCTATGTTCTGCTTCCACCATCAGAAGCAGTGTGTCTGTTGCTGGTAATGGCATGAGGAAAGTGGTATTGTATTTTGCAGGCTTTCCACGGCCATCTGTTTGGCCCCTGTGAAAACAGGATGCTGGGCTGGGTGGGTCATTGCCTGATCCTGCTTCTGGGCTATTCATATGTTCTTATATGAAAAAAAATCTCACATAAAAGGGGGTCATTTATGAGTTCCCAGACATTTTTTCTTGGGTACATTTTGAGGTTTCAGCAGCTACAGAGACCGTAAAAGTGACTGATAGTCATGAATCAGGTGTGCTTGCATAAAAGTGACAATTATGAGATTTACTGAGCTTGGAAAATAGCTTTTATAATTGGTATGAGGGCTTTTTTATTAAATTTTTAAGGCTGTGTATTTGCGTTAAAATGAATTGTATGGGTGTTAAAACTAGCGTTTAAGCGCTTTATGCTTTGTCGTCATAACATCTTGGGTTGGTAAAAGCCAAAGATGATAAATGGTTGCCCGTAAATGCTATTCCTTCTGGGCAACATTTCCCCTGGGTAGGGGGTGACAAGCTACTCAGCATTCAAAGCAAATACCCAGGTTTTTTGCCAGAGGTTTTTTATTTCCTACCCTTCCTCCCTCCCCCATTGCTTTGAACACTCGGCTTGTTGGATTTTTGAAGTTTCAGAGTTGTGTGATGGGAAAGCTACCTAGATCAACAAAGTCAAGGTGACACAGAGGAGAGTCAACCTAACCAGCAGCGCAGAGCTGGATCCCCACAGTAGCTGCCGCTGGAAGGTTGGCAACCACCATCCAGAAAATTTCCTTCATCGTGCCCTTTTTATGGCTAGTGGTAGCCTCATTTTTACCCGTTCTGTGGCCCATATTTGGTTTTCCCCTTTTCATTCTCCTTAGTGATTCCCTGCCAATTGGACGTCACATACTGCATATAATGCAGAACTACGTAGGCAACCAAATTTAGTTGGTAGTTCGTCAGGCAAATGAACCCCATTAGGACGAGTTTGATGCTTTTTAGACTGTTCACCTAGGAGGGTCTAGCCATTCAGGGATCACTCCAAGAATCAAATGTTTTCTCATGAGCCCACAGAAGTTTCAGAAAGTGGGAGCTTTTGATTCTGATGAAACATTTCATTAAAATGCCCCTTTTCTATTCCCACCCACCCCATTTCCCATTCTCTACAATGGCTCCCAGTCAATCAGAGATCACATACTAGACATGATGCAGCAATTTGTAGGCAATCAACTTTAGCTCCGTGCTGGTATTTCTCAGGGCAAATGAATCCTATTAGGATGAGGACAATGCTTCTTGAAACTGGCCACACAAGGCACCCTAGCCAATTAGGGAACGATGTTATTATGTTTGCTCTTACCAAATGTATAGGTGTATATGCTCTGACTTATTCGTTCTTTGTGTGGTTTTCTTTGACATAAAGGTAAAGGTAAAGGTACCCCTGACTGTTAGGTCCAGTCGCGGACGACTCTGGGGTTGCGGCGCTCATCTCGCTTTACTGGCCGAGGGAGCCGGCGTACAGCTTCTGGGTTATGTGGCCAACATGACTAAGCTGCTTCTGGCAGTGCACGGAAATGCTGTTTACCTTCCCGCTGGAGCGGTTTACCTACATGTTTTTTGAATTGCTAGGTGGGCAGGAGATGGGACCGAGCAATGGGAGCTCACCCCGTCACGGGGATTCGAACCACCGACCTTCTGATCGGCAAGCCCTCGGCTCTGTGGTTTAGACCACAGCCCCACCCACGTCCCTTTTTCTTTGACATAGAAAGCCTTAATAAACTAATCCACCCCCATGAAGGAAGAAAAGCCCACCACATGTTCTCAAGCCTTTTGCAGTGATCCCCCCAAATTTCTGAAAACAGTGGGATCTTTTGATTCCGATGAAGCTTTTCCTATAAATGCCCACTTCCCATTTCAGCTGATCGCTTGCTAGCAAGTGTGATATGGTGCCACTTCATACATTCTGCCTTCAGATTTACAGCTAAGATTATTACTTTTAAGTGGCTAAATTGTAGGGTGTGAAAGAGATGGATGCATATTAAGTAATATGTAGCATATGGCATGTGCTCTTCAGGAAGCCAGGGTTTGCTGCAGGTCCCTACTTAGTGCATTCACAGTGTGAAGCAGCCCAGGTTTGTCTCCACTTTGTATGTGGGCTGGTTATCACAAAGTAGAGCAAGAGAAGAGGAGGAGGAGGAGGAGGAGGAGGAAGGGGAGTTTGGACTTGATATCCCGCCTTTCGCTCTGCTTAAGGAGTCTCAAAGCGGCTCACAATCTCCTTTCCCTTCCTCCCCCACAACAAACACTCTGTGAGGTGAGTGGGGCTGAGATACTTCAGAGAAGTGTGACTAGCCCAGAGTCACCCAGCAGCTGCATGTGGAGGAGCGGGGACGCGAACCCGATTACGAGTCCACCACTCTTAACCATTACACCATGCTGCTAGTGCCTTTTGTCATGGCTTATGATTTTCATAAGCTGGCCCCAAAATCAGGGGGGAGGAGGAGGAGGAAGAAGAAGAAGTGGAGGAGGAGGAGGAGGAGGAGGAGGAGGAGGAGGAGGAAGAGGAGGAGGAGGCAGAGTGGAAGAACAAGCAGGGCAGGGAGCAAAAGGGAAGTAGTCTTTCCAATGGTCCTCAGTTATTTGCTTATTTCACATTTGAACTCAAACAGCCAAGGCATCTGAGACACCTTGACTGGCCATCAGAGTAGCCCATGCAGGACAAAAGCAGTGGGGAACCTCTGACCCACAAAATGAAGCAGAGGTCGTACTTTGCACACCGCCTGAGGCCATTTTCCCCAAGCTACAAGAGGATTCCTGAGGATTTTCTTTTGTTTTTAACAGAATGGCAAATTCCCGATGAAGTGTGTAAGGCTGAAATTAAGACTGGAAAAATGAGAAACCGAGAGAAACCCAAATTGTCAGGCTCGTATACCCTTAGCTGCAAGGGAGCTGGTTGCTGCCTCTTTCCTGGCTCTCAGAGTCAACCAATTAACTATCCATCTCCTAGATGGAATTACAGCTGTGCTTTTGCTACAGGGCGGGCAGCAAAACCTTCTTGCTGCTTGGGCCACAGTGTCCAGAGAAGGAGGATGTTATATATCTTTGGCTGACAATCCTTGGTAACTGACATCAGCATCTGTCCCAAAAGTCGTTACTGAACAGCAGTACTTCATAATGTACTAATTTAATCAAGTGATGGTGAAGAAAGATGGGAGAGGCTATATACATCCCCCAAGGGTGGCCAAGGAGCCATGTAATTCAGACTGCAGCGTTATTGATGGGCAGCCTGGCATTCTGATATTCCTGTGCTTTATAGTAATTGCTCTTGTAAAATAAAATGTCAACCTCTCTTAGCTAATTACAGGCTTCAAAGAAAAATGAAATCCCAATTCCTCATTTATATAGCCCCTGTCTACTTTTAGTCTTAAATACTGGAGCAAAGCAAAAAGAAATCAATGACGATTGTGATGTTCTTGTTATTTATTAATTATGGTCACCAAGTGCTGATGATATTCGGTAACGTTGTCCTATATATATATAACACCTAACATTGGTGTTAGCTTGCCTTCAATAGAGACAATTTATGCTACCCGAGTAAGGAAGAGAGCAGAGAGAATTGTAGCAGATCCTTTACATCCCGGTCATCATCTGCTTGATTTACTTCCATCTGGACGTCGCTACAGGACTTCATATACAAAATCGGCCAGGCACAAGAATAGTTTTTTCCCTTGTGCCATTAAATTGTTAAATTCGTAGTTGTATAGCTTAAGGGGAGGTAAAATATGGGTGGGGTTTCTTTACTTCTTTGTATTGTGAGAGGAACAGTGTCTGTATGTTTACATTGCAATGTAGCCGAAACAAATTCCAAGTATGTTGGAAAATGTACTTGGCCAATAATAAATTATTCCTATTCCTATATGGACAGTTCAGAACAGACCAGGCAACTTGGCTGAGGAGCTCTGACTGTCACCAGGAATGAGTAGAGGACTGGTAGAGGTGTATACAATTAAATAGGATGTACGTCTATGCTGGCTTTAGAAATTTTCATTTAAAGTGGGAAAAGAGAAAAGAAGGAGAGAGGGATGAAAGTGCAAATAAAAAGTAAGATGGATAGATAGATAGATAGATAGATAGATAGATAGATAGATAGATGTCGAACAGCTCTTACTGTCAGGAAGTTCTTCCACCTAAACATTAGGAAGAACTTCCTGACAGTAAGAGCTGTTCGACAGTGGAATTTGCTGCCAAGGAGTGTGGTGGAGTCCCCCTCTTTGGAGGTCTTTAAGTGGAGGCTTGACAGCCATCTGTCAGGAATGCTTTGATAGTGTTTCCTGCTTGGCAGGGGGTTGGACTGGATGGCCCTTGTGGTCTCTTCCAACTCTATGATTCTATGATTCTATTCTATGAGTCTATTCTATGATGATGATGATGATGATAGATAGATAGATAGATGATAGATAGATAGAAGATAGATAGATAGATAGATAGATAGATAGATAGATAGATAGATAGATAGATAGATAGATGATAGATAATATCATTTTGTGGACAAATCCAATCCTTAAAATTGAGGGGGTGTAATATGGAAGAATTGGAAGGAAGCAGGAGTATTAACTTTGGATTAAATGATAGATGAGGAAGATGAATTTTATACATATATAGATAAATATCACTTATCAGTTGCAGCCAAATGGCAATATTTGCAGCTACAACATCTTGTAACATCTGTGCTGGCTTGGTAAAGTCCACAGAATGGAAGAGGGCAGGTTCCCCAATGACATGCTGCAAAGGGAGCTGGCTTCAGGCACCAGGTCCAGTGACAGATCAACTCCGCATTACAAAGATGTCTGCAAACATGACATGAAGACTGGCAACATCAACCCTGCCAGGTAGGAATCCCTTGCATATGACTTCAGTGCCTGGAGACAGTCAGGTTGTGCATCCATAGCAGTGACCAGAATTTGAATGACTGCTGGGAAGATCTCAGAGAGAATAAATGTCTTGGTGCATCTGCAGCAGCACAACCAAATGCCTTCATCTGCCCCAGCTGCAACTAAACACATCTCTCCTGTATCGGCCTCTACACCCACAGCAGGTGCTGCAACCTTCCAACTGTTTGACTTCACCCCCAAAGGCACATGTGAATGTGCTCTTGACTCTCTTCTTGTATGATTCTGTTTGAGGTCCCAAAGTCCATGACGATCTCCTGCAACCCACGTTGCAACCCAGGTAGCTCAACAACTTGCAACCAATCCATAAGGCTAACTGTTAATGTGTGTTGCTCCTATAAGTCAACTCCTTGAGGCCTTTACATCACCTGGGATGTAGGACCCTCTTCAGAGACAGTCTCTTGAAACAATAAATCTGCACCAAGTCTTCCATCCTTGGCTAGGAAAAGCCCACAACAAAACTTGTGCATCAAGTAAGAGCTTCTGAAGTGTACCTTTTATCAAGATTTACAGTGGGTGCCTAATGTGTCTTTCCGTTTACTGTCACCCAAAATATTATGCTACACTGAAATGCATCTCTCCTTTGTCTTAAGAGCTGTTGCCACTTCGGTGCAATGAGCAGAGATGGAAGTTTTGTCCTGCAGGCTTGTTGCTCATTGAAAAGGGGGGGAGGGATGTTCCTTTGGCACTCAAGTATATCTCTTGATATCTTTAAATGATCTTCTCTCTGGGCATTAGTCATGTCTCAGTCGAGAGGATTCTGACAGCAGTCAGAAATCCTGAAAGGTCTCACTTTTCTTTAAGATGAAAGAGCCCGAAGCTGTGATTAAAGCTCAGTTGGAAAGACGAAAGGGTGCAAGAGCATAAATGGCCGAAACCTTTGTCAGCTGGAGTTAAACAGGGACATCTGGAAACAGGTGACGGGAGGACAACTTCCCTCTGCAGGATGGCATGGCAGTGACGGATATGAATAGACGATTAAAGAAAAATATGCAACTGAATAGCTGTAAGTTGTGGAGAGGAGAGCTGGTGTAGAATCATAGAATTGAGATGGAAAAGACCCAACGAGACATCTAGTCCAACCCCCGGCAAAGCAGGAATCTCAGCTAAAGCATCCATGACAGATGGCCATCCAACCTCTGCTTAAAAACCTCCAAGGAAGGAGAGTCCACCACCTTTCCAGGTAGTTTGTTCCACTGTCAAACAGCTCTTACCTACAGAAAGTGATTCCTAATGTTTAGTCAGAATCTCCTTCCTTGGAATTTGAATACATTGGTTTGGGTCCTACACCCCTGGAGCAGTGGAAAGCAATCTTGCTCCATCTTCCATATAGAAGCCCTTCAGATATTTGAAGATGGCTATTGCTTCTCCAGCCTAAACATACCCAATTCCCTCAACTGTTCCTCATAAGGCTTCATTTCCAGACCCTTGATCATTTTGCTCTCCACCCATTCCAACTTAAATTGTAGTGCCCAGAACTGGACACAGTATTCCAGGTGTGGTCTGAACGAGGGAGAATAGGGTGAGTCTATGACTTCCCTTAATTGGGTCTGTATAGTTCAAGCTATGGTTTTCCCAGTAGTGATGTATGGAAGTGAGAGCTTGACCATAAAGAAGGCTGATCGCTGAAGAATTGATGCTTTTGAAATATGGTGCTGGAGGAGACTCCTGAGAGATGCTAGAAGATCAAACCTATCCATTCTGAAGGAAACCAGCCCTGAGAGCTCACTGGAAGGACAGATCCTGAAGCTGAGGCTCCAATACTTTGATCACCTCATGAGAAGAGAAGACTTCCTGGAAAAGACCCTGATGTTGGGAAAGATGGAGAGCAGAAGGAGAAGGTGATGACAGAGGACGAGATGGTTGGGCAGTGTTCTCGAAGCTACTAATATGAGTTTGGCCAAACTGTGAGAGGCAGTGGAAGACAGGAGTCCCTGGTGTGCTCTGGTCCATGGGGTCACGAAGAGTCGGACATGACTAAACGACTAAACAACAGCAACAACAACTTTTGTTGATGAAGCCTAGGATTGCATTAGTTTTTTTTCTTGCTGTTGTCACTGCTTTCAATCCAGAAACAATACACAATTTATTGTAGTTGCTGAAGAGGGGAATGAACCATGACAAATTTCAGATGGGTGGGTGCAGGTGCTGCCATAGTAGCAACCTTTAAAATTTGGTTGTGTTTCCCCCCCCCCATACAAAACAATAAAGATTATGAGTGCTCAGACATTCCACTTCTTAAGCTCTTGTGCTTGCCCTATTTCTTCCACCAAGATTTTGAAAATATTTGAGGGTGTATTTAAAAATAAAAATAAACATCTGTATTCAACCTTGCTACGGACAATGTTTGCCTCTGTATTCAGGGCCGGGCACGACTTTTCCTTCAGACCAATTGGCTCTGGCTCGGGTTTTTGTCTGTCTCATAGCAATCATCACAACTTTGACACTTCGGGCATTGGGTTGGCCTTTGTCTTGTTGGAGGGGACATCATAAGCCTCTGCCCACCCCTCCTAGGAAAAGGGGTTTCCAATTTAAGTGACTTAGAGGAGGTGTTTCTATTCAAATGCCCAGGCAGGAGCTAGAGCCACAACACTCCTCCAGGTGGTGACACCACGGGGTCAATCCTGCTTGATGTAAGTCTTGGGTCCTCCCTGCCTCTGGGTCATCGCCTACAGTAATACTTCCAGCAGGCATACCCACTGCCTATGCCAAACCTTGTACATCTGTAATCAATAAAGTTGTTGCTTTATTTGACCCAAAACAAATAAGTGTCTGATTTGTTCTCTAAGTCAGGGGTTCAGGGACTGTGGAGCGTGGGCATGCAAGCAGAGCCAGTGAGGTGTGTGGCCTGGGGAGAGTGCTGAGGGCTAGGCAGAGGGGTCTAGAGGGTCGCACATGACTTCTGAGATGGAGGTTCCCCTCTCCCATTTCAGCCAAAGGATTTAGTTGCTTCAGCACTGATGTTTGCTCTTCTTCAAGTGCACGGATCGCTCCAAGTCCCTCTTTTTCAGCAAGAAGCTTCAGTCCTCTGTGAAACATCCTCAGTCCCAGTAACTACCAAACACCCGAAGTAACTGACCTAGTTATGGCAAAGCTCCGAATATCCATCTCACAGCTCTGAGCTGTCAGTTCAGGTTGATCTCCTGACCCTGCGAGAGCGTACTTAGCGAGGTTAGTCAAAGAAAGATGATGAGGAGCTAATTGCAAGCGTCACACTCAAAGCGGCCTTCCCACCACTTTCAGACATTGTCATGATTTCTATTAAAGTTCCCTACTCTGGCTTCAGCTCTGGCAGGATCAGGTTACTTGTGAGGGGAGAATACTTGTGAGAGGGATGTGATGCATCTAATTGCAAATACATACGTTGAAAGCAGAGGAGGGGTGCCACTCTTATAGGCAATGCTGATCTAAAAGCCGTATCCGTGTTCCCTGACAGTATAGGAACATCAAGAAGAGCCCAAAACCTCATCTGTTTCAACATTGTACCACAACTCCCATCATCCCTGACTGTTGCTACTGCTGGCTATAGATGATGGGAGTTGTAGTCTAGCAACATCTGGGGATCCAAGATTGAGAAAAGCTGGTCATCATCATCATTTATTTATACCCCGCCCATCTGGCTTGGTTTCCCCTGCCACTCTGGGAGGCTTCCAACAAAAGATTAAAAACACATTAAAACACCAGTCATTAAAAGCTTCCCTAAACATGGTGCATGAGAACAGCAGCAAGAATACCAGTTTGGTTGCCCAGTGTGTCCTCTAAGCCTTGATTCACAAACCGTCTAAATCAGATTTCTTTGCTATCAGTGGAGGTTAATTTTCAACAATTGCTTGCTGATCCCGTGATGTTCTTCACACGTTGCTGTCTACGTCTTGCTTCTACTCCTGCTGAAGGATTAGGTACCCAAGTTATTCACTCATTTGATTCACGGGCTGCCTGGGTCTGGAGCTATTAAAAATGCTGTCACCTCCCTCATGACGAACCACAGAAACATTCTTTCCCCCACACCAGGCAGCATATTAAAAGGTGACAGGGTAGCATTGCCTTAGACGGATATCTGTGATGCAGAAGCTGGCTGACAGCAATCAGTAGAACCTGAATGTGAGAAGTCAAAATGAAAACAATCCTCACCGTGATATCATTTGTATTGTTTGATGTCTAGTTTGTTCACAGCGAGACATTTTTATTGGGGGACCAACAGCCCCTGTTTTCCTTCATTGCATCCATCAGTCTCCAAGTGCTTTGCAGAGCATGACAAAGAGATGCCCCAATCATTTCATTTTTTCAGCCTAGAAAGGCCTTGGGAAAACATCCTTGGTTGCTCTGAGGTCCAATTCTATTTGGTGCTAATATGGCGCAATGATCACAGTACCAGGCACCATGTTGGTACGAGTACTACATCTGTGAATATGGCTCCATACCCTCCAACATTTCTCCAACAAAAATAGGGATGCCCTATTCCAGGGGTCAGCAACCTTTTTCAGCCGTGGGCTAATCCATAGTCCCTCAGACCATGTGGTGGGCCGCACTATATTTTGGAAGAAAAAAAATGAATGAATTCCTTTGCCCCACAAATAACCCAGAGATGTGTTTTAAATAAAAGCAAACATTCAACTCGTGTAAAAACACACTGATAAGAAGAAGAAGAAGAAGAAGAAGAAGAAGAAGAAGAAGAAGAAGAAGAAGAAGAAGAAGAAGGAGGAGGAGGAGGAGGAGGAGGAGGAGGAGGAGGAGGAGGAGGGTTTGGATTTGATATCCCGCTTTTCACTACCCGAAGGAGTCTCAAAGCGGCTAACCTTCTCCTTTCCCTTCCTCCCCCACAACAAACACTCTGTGAGGTGAGTGGGGCTGAGAGACGTCAAAGAAGTGTGACTAGCCCAAGGTCACCCAGCAGCTGCATGTGGAGGAGTGGAGAAACGAACCCGGTTCCCCAGATTACGAGTCTACCGCTCTTAACCACTACACCACATTGGCCAGATTGAGAAGGTGATTGGGTCGCATCCGGCCCACAGGCCTTAGGTTGCCTACCCCTGCCCTACTTCATATGTTTCAACATTTCTCCTACGAAAATAAGGAAGTCCCACCTTACCCTCAAATATTTATCTGATGAATATAGAGACATCCTAAGGAAAAGAGGGACATTCCAGGATCAAACAAGAAACTGGGGCGGCTTCTGTAAATCCGGGACGGTCCCTGGAAAATAGGGACACTTGGAGGGTCTGTCATCAGGACCAGACCGCCTATAATGCAGGCTGAAGCAGCTGCCACCAGAATCTCTCTAGGGAGGAAATGTCAGCAGCAGTGGGAGGTGATGAATTCCTTGGAGGCCAGATCTGCTGTACTTGTGGATTTTGCCACCCGATGCAGTTACTATACCTTGCCTTATGGGTGGGCCAGCCAGTGGTGTAAGAAGGGCGGGGCGTAGGGGGCGCTCCACACCATGTTCCAAGGGGGGGTGACACTCCCCGGTCCCTCCCCCACTGCCTGGCACCCCGTCCATGCTTCTTTACAGACGGGGCAGCCCCACAGCACCACTGGCCAGATTCACTATGCATGCCTGGAAATTCCAGGCATCCGCAGTGCATCCGACACGCTGTGGCGTCATACCGCATGCACTGTGACACCCTGCCCCCCAGGGGGTGCCTCCATGCCACCACCCCGGGCAGCGCGGAGGCTTCCTCCACCACTGGGGCCAACCCTGTGGTTCAAGATGGGAATGCCTGACTATCACATCCCAGTGAAATCCACAGAAGAGCAACTCCAGCTGCACGAAGGCAGAAGAGGAGACAAAACATGAAACTGAGGCCATGAGATTTGGCTTTACATCTTAATAAGTTCCCCCTCTCTCTCTCTCTCTCTCTCTCTCTTTCTATCTCTCCTTGCTGATTCTCAGCTTAAAGAAATTGCTGAGAAAGGAGGAATCCTTTAATCAGGCCCAGGACCCGTTTTAAAGCTGCATTTGCATCTCTCTCCCCCTGCATCAAGAGAATGTCACATGCAGACCATCAAACCAAGACAGTGACATGCCAGGAGGATAAGGGAGAGGAGATAATAAAATGAGAAATTAAGAGCATGAAAACTAAAATGCTCAGAGAAAAGCTGACATTTCAGAACGCTCCGAGTGAACACTTGCTTGCTTCTCAAAGTTGGGGGCGATAAGAAACTATTTGCTTGTTTTATGGAACCGAAAGAGATAAAGGATTCTGTTTGGGTAGCAAGTAGATTTCCATGAGGATGCAATTCATGGTTGAATGCTTAATATTCAAGGAAATTGCTTCCTATTGTTTGGCAACTGACATAAATATATGCTAAAGAGGGAATTCATTGGGGGGGGGGAATCATGCATTCCATGAACTCTGCTAAAATAATCTCATTCTTTCCAACCAAGTGTTAATGTATGGCATTGGGAAACAAAGCATCTATTAAACTGCTGGAAGCTTACATAAATATGATGTATCTGTTTTCACCAGGAAGAAATCTAACCTGTAAGATCTCTCCTTTGTTGCTGCAGTCCAGGGATGGAGAACTTTTTGCTCTCTGGATGTTCCTTGATTATACTGTAACCACAATTACCTTGACCTTAAGTGTGGAGAGATCTGGATTAGAACCACAGCAAAGAGTTAAAGTCCCCTGCTCCTGAACCAGGGTCTCCAGTCAAGATCACACACCCCAGTCTGCTACTTACTTTTTATTTTAAAAAAATCATTACATATGGACCTGTGTTATAAAAAAAAAACACCTGGAGACTGGCTATAGGCGAAAAGGTAACATACAATCTTCAAACTCAAAGCAAAGAGAAAACAGATACTTTCTTTATGATTTGTGGCCTTTTATTTCAATCCTGGGCAATACAAATTACCATCCATTCAGTGACAGATATGGCTATCATAACATGGCTATAGGAACATCGAATAGCATTGCTGTGACAAGTTGATGGTCTTCTTCATCTACAGTACGATTGATGGAGAAAACTGCACCTGGACGCCTCCTGATTACTCCAGTTTGCACAATGAAGCAAAACCAACAAGCACTAGAATTCTTAACTGACTTGCAATCTAACTGTACCACAGAGGGGTATGGAGGCAGGAGGGCAGGTAATATGGGATGTTATTTTCTGTCATCATAGAAATTAAAAGTATTTAAATATGAAAAGAATGAAAAGAAAAAATGGGGAGGTGGGTGCATTCATTGCTAACTATGTGACTGGCATATAATCTAAGATGGCCATAAGTAGTAATAGTAGCAGTAGTAGTAGTGTTGTTGTTCAGTCGTTCAGTCGTGTCCGACTCTTCGTGACCCCATGGACCAGAGCACGCCAGGCACGCCTATCCTTCACTGCCTCTCGCAGTTTGGCCAAACTCATGTTAGTAGCTTCGAGAACACTGTCCAACCATCTCATCCTCTGTCGTCCCCTTCTCCTTGTGCCCTCCATCTTTCCCAACATCAGGGTCTTTTCCAGGGAGTCTTCTCTTCTCATGAGGTGGCCAAAGTACTGGAGCCTCAACTTCAGGATCTGTCCTTCGAGTGAGCACTCAGGGCTGATTTCTTTGAGAATGGATAGGTTTGATCTTCTTGCAGTCCATGGGACTCTCAAGAGTCTCCTCCAGCACCATAATTCAAAAGCATCAATTCTTCGGCGATCAGCCTTCTTGATGGTCCAGCTCTCACTTCCGTACATTACTACTGGGAAAACCATAGCTTTAACTATACGGACCTTTGTCGGCAAGGTGATGTCTTTGCTTTTTAAGATGCTGTCTAGGTTTGTCATTGCTTTTCTCCCAAGAAGCAGGCGTCTTCTAATTTCGTGACTGCAGTGATCATGGAGCCCAAGAAAGTGAAATCTCTCACTGCCTCCATTTCTTCCCCTTCTATTTGCCAGGAGGTGATGGGACCAGTGGCCATGATCTTAGTTTTTTTGATGTTGAGCTTCAGACCATATTTTGCGCTCTCCTCTTTCACCCTCATTAAAAGGTTCTTTAATTCCTCCTCACTTTCTGCCATCAAGGTAGTGTCATCAGCATATCTGAGGTTGTTGATATTGTTTCCGGCAATCTTAATTCCGGTTTGGGATTCATCCAGTCCAACCTTTCGCATGATGAATTCTGCATATAAATTAAATAAGCAGGGAGACAATAATTAGTAGTAGTAGTAAGTAAGTAATAAGTAGTAGTAGTAGTGGTAATAATAATAATAATAATAATAATAATAATAATAATAATAATACGGCTAAAAGTGTGGTCCTATACATCAGGGGTGGAGAGCTTTTTCATCCTGATTGCTGCATTCCCATGTGGGCAGGGTCAGAGTACAACAAAGGCAGAGCAACAGATGTGTATCTTACCTTTACACAGTGAGCTTCTTCCAGTACAGACTCACACGCTCCTCTATGTTTTCCACCCAGACAAATAAGAAGCATTCTCAAAGTTTGAGGACACATATTCCAGCCAGGCAGAAACATTCGAGGAGGGTGAGAGATGTGGGAGATTTTCAGTCAAACCTAACAACGCTAGTTAGTATTTGAAGGGATTAAGGACCACGGAGTTCTAAATTGCTACAGCAGGCTCAGTGATGTTACATTCCTTTTTCTTATGGGAGGGTCAGACACATGTCAGTTGTATTTGTCAACTGAGAACCTTTATGTGCATTTTATCATTGTTGCATGGACAATGCATGGCTGTAAGTAAAGTATATTTTAAACTTACTTCAGTGTGTGGTGTTTCCTTGCAAAAGAGGTAATGGGGCCAGTTGCATCCAGTAGCTGAAACGGATTAAAAGAAGATTTAAAAGCCTATTGCTGTGCTTTACTAAATCTGTAGGGTTTATACTTTGCTACTGGGGCTCTTTATGTGAAAGCCCTGTGTTTCTAAAAACAGGCACCAGCCAATTCTCTTCCATTTACCAACCCACACACATGAGTCTGTAGAGGATTAAATAAAACTATTATATCCTCTTGCCTATACCCATCAATAGGCCTTGGGAAAGTTACAAGGGCCAGATAGAGAGATATGGGGGGCCACATTTGGCTCCATGCCCTGAGGTTTCCCATCCAAGCTGCCTGGAAGGAAACCCTATGAGCTCAAATGATAGGATTACTCCTCAATTCTTTCCCTCCTGCTCTTCTTTCTTTATAGGGCAGCACCTCGTCAAACAAGCAATTCAGCCGGATCCAGGAACAACCCCGACAAGCAGAAAAACACTCGAGAGGAACAAAAGGGAACACAGCAGCCCACACGGGCCTCTTTTCAAGCTGCAATCACTTTGTTCCAGTTAACCAATTCAAAACATTATTGCACCATTTGAGAAACACCGTTTGAGATCCAAAGTACATGGTGAACTCCATCCCACGCCATTCATTCAGGCTCCTGCTGCAAGCAGGAGAGAATAGAAGCCCTGGTCAGGCATCCTTTCTGTGCAATTCTCAGGAGGAAATGGACAAGGGGAAGATTTCTCCTTTGTTCAGCGTTTCGTAGCAAAAAAAGCCAGATGATGGCATTTCTTTCTTAGTTGTCAGGCAACCGCTGAATGGCGAGCCAGCACTTTGGCTAAATATAGTCAAACCAAAGACCCAGGTAAAAACAGAAGTGTGTGTGTGTGTGTGTTTGTGTGTATGTGTGTGTGTGTGATGTGATATATAGATATAGATATAGATTACATCACACACCCACCCACATTTCCATGCCATCCCAATCTCTGAGGGGTGTGAGATTCAGGGGTTCTAGCTGCTTACCCAGGTTTCATGTTTCCTTTTTGGAATAAGGCACAATGGAGACTGTTGTGTCTTTATGTTATATAGTTTATTTACAGTACACATATATACAACCTGAGGCTATGATGGAGGGGTTCACAGCATTAACACCCCAAAATGGTCTTTCTGTTTTTTTCTCCCATAGCTTCAGCCTTGGATTCAAACAAAAATCAGACATTGTGTTTTGCCTCTCTGGCTTTCCAGCCTGCAACTTTTTCCTCAAGGTCCCATCACAGCCAACTCTGCCCTCTCACGCAGGCTTTGTCCTAAAAGCTGGATATGGGGCCCCACCCATTTGTTATCTGGCCCAGAGCCCCCTTTCCTTTGCTCTCTTAATGGTCCATTACCTTCACCTTGTTCTCTCTTAATGGCCCATTGCCCAAGCAATTACCTGAACACAAGGAAATAGCCTGGCTTACATTTGAACATATGCTGGGTCCAGGGACTAGAATAGCTTGGTTAGATTTTAACACCCACAAACCCATAACTACAGCTACCTACCTATCATCTATCTATCTATCTATCTATCTATCTATCTATCTATCTATCTATCATCTATCATCTATCTATCATCTATCTGTCTCTCTGTCTATCTATCTATCTATCTATCTATCTATCTATCATCTATCTATCTATCATCTATCTATCACCATATTACCATCACACCCTTAAAGAAAGCCTCAAGACTGGAATGTGTGCAGAGGAGGGCAATCAAGATGATCAAGAAGAAGAAGAAGAGTTTGGATTTGATATCCCGCTTTATCACTACCCGAAGGAGTCTCAAAGCGGCTAACATTCTCCTTCCCCTTCCTCCCCCACAACAAACACTCTGTGAGGTGAGTGGGGCTGAGAGACCTCAAAGAAGTGTGACTAGCCCAAGGTCACCCAGCAGCTGCATGTGGAGGAGCGGAGACGCGAACCCGGTTCACCAGATTATGAGTCCACCGCTCTTAACCACTACACCACACTGGCTCTGGGAACTAAGCCTCACAAGGAGCGCTTGAAGGAGCTGGGTATGTTTAGCCTGGAAAAGAGGAGACTGAAAGGGGATATGATAGCCATCTTCAAATATCTGTCACATGGAAGAGGGAGCGTGCTTGTTTTCTCCTGCTCTGGAGGGTAAGACTTCAAGTTACAAGAAAACAGATTCCGATTCAACATCAGGAAGAACTTTTTGAGAGCAAGAGCTGTTTGACAGTGGAACAGACTCCCACAAGAGGCAGTGGACTCTCCTTCCTTGGAGGTTTTCAAGCAGAGGTTGGATGGCCATCTGTCATGGATGTTTAGCTGAGTTTCCTGCATTGCAGGGGGTTGGAATAAATAACCCATGGGTCCGTTCCAACTCCACATTTCCATGATTCTATGATTCTAAGGCACAGGGCTAAAATGGGGGTGGGGTTATATTTATTAAAACATAGTAATAACAGCATAGCATAGAAGATCTGAAGAAGCCAATGTGAATTCAATAAATAATAATGATTAAAAACCACTTGGGAGGGTCGGAAGCATGATATCTCTGAATACCATTGGCTGGGATTCACAAGTAGGCAGAGTGCTTTTGTGCAGATATCCTGTGTGAGGTTTGGAGCTTGTAGGGTTAACAAGCTCAAGATGTGCGCACCGCCCACAGGGATGACGTCACACGTCCGGGTATTTCTGCTGTAAACGGAAGCCCACATGAAATGTGACACTTTTGTTTTCTGCCTGTATATTCTGACTTTTGGAATTGCCGGAGACGGACAGGATATGTTCCATGTCTCCGGGAGTGTTTATGAGTTATACATGTGAATAAAGCTACTAGATTAGCAACAAGCTTGAGTCTGTGGACTTAATATTGCTGGCAAGAATCTGAGGCACACACCAACCCTGCGCAGAAGAAGTTTGCAAGCTCTGCTGAAGCACGAGAGAAGCAGGTACGCGCACAGGAAACCTGCTGGACGCCATTGGTGATTCCAATTGCTACACCGTTTTGAGGCTTTTCCAGCACAAAACGCTATCATCCTGCTTCTGGGTTTTGCATAAGCATCAGGCTGCCCACTGTGAGAACAGGATGCTTGACTAATTGGCGCCTTGGACCTGATCCAGAAAAGCTCTTCTTAAGTCCTTTTGGGGTCAGGCAAAGCTTGTGCTCTGCCACTGAGACATGACCCTAAAGCTGGAGTGTCCCTGCTGGCTTGCAGAATAGCAGGACATAAACTCTGAGCCCCAAGAGTTGTGAGCAGAGGACGATTCAATGATTTAAAGCAGTCCGCCACGGCAGCTTCAGAACAGATGCTTCTCTGCAACCTAATACCTAAGCCAAATGCATTCATTCCCAGCCGCTTATTCCTTCTAGGCAGTAACGGCTGCAAGGGAATCTCATTTCCCCAGGCATCCCTCGGCCATATTTGATGTCAATGTTCAACAAAGTTCTTCAAGGGAAGGGGAAATACAGTGCAATTTCAAAGGGGAGTGAGAATCAGAGGTGGTGGAGGAGGAGGAAGGGTGCTTTTCAAAGTGACAAGTATTTATGTTGACTTTCTGACTCGAGGCGATACAAAAGAACTGGCGAGGAAGCTGCAAGATGTGCCCTTCTAATCACCACTTTTAATGAAACGACTGCCGTTGTGTTTTGATCAGAGGGGATCACTTGTTTAAAAGGGGAGGAACCACTTTGTCAGATGTATAATCAAAGCTTAATGGATTCCTAACAGCGGAAGTATGTTATTAAGCAACCCGTGTGGGCTTCCTCGGCTTTTGAATTATTCATTCGCCACAGTGCTCCAGACATGCTAATTTGCACCGACGTGTCTTTGAACCTCAGGCAGGGACTCAAACATTTGCAGAGTGTGTTGTGGCCAGGAGTGCCAAATATTCTCAGTTGCTTATGAGAAGGGAAGTGGCCTTTGTGGAAGGGCCAGGACCTTCTGCAATATAGGAGAACCCAAGCTCGTTCAGCCCAAAAAGGATGTTGTAGGGTTGGATGCAGGTGGTGCTGTGGTCTAAACCACCGAGCCTAGGGCTTGCTGATCAGAAGGTTGGCGGTTCAAATCCCCATGACGGGGTGAGCTCCTGTTGCTCAGTCCCAGCTCCTGCCCAACTAGCAGTTTGAAAGCACATCAAAGTGCAAGTAGATAAGTAGGTACAGATACAGGGGAAATTAAATGGTGTCTCCATGCACTGCTCTGGTTTGCCAGAAGCGGCTTAGTCATAATGGCCACATGACCCAGAAGCTGTACGCCGGCTCCCTCGGCCAATAAAGCGAGATGAGCGCCGCAACCCCAGAGTCATTCAAGACTGGACCTAACAGTCAGGGGTCCCTTTACGTAGGGTTGGAGAAGGTTCAGGAAAGGGAAACCAAACATTGTAGGGTTAGAGAAGGAAAGGGAAACCAAACTTATCGATGGGTTGGTGCGACCTCTCTGTGAAGAAAGGCTGCAGCGTTTCATTTAGAGAAAAGGGAAGCAAGGGGAGACATGGTGGGAGTTTATGAAATTATGCATGGCATCGAGAAAAACAAATAAGGAAAAGTCTTCCTCCTTTTCCCATAACACTACAAATTGCAGATATCCTATGAAGTTGAATGTTGGAAGATTCAGGACAGATAAATGAAAGTATTTCTTCACATCGCACATAGTTAAACAATGCAGCTCATTCCCACAAGAGGCAGTGAGGACCTAGATGGCCTTCAAAGAAGATTGGATAAATTCGTGGAAGTCTATTGATGGCTGCTAGTCATGATGATGGCTATGCTCTGCCTCCACAGCTCAAGGCAACAATGCGTCCGGTTCCCAGTTGCTGGAAACCATAGAAGGGAAGAATGCTCTTGTGCTCAGATCTTGCTTGAGGGTTGTGCTCAAATCTTGCTTGGCCGCCGAGAGATCAGGATGCTGGACTAGATGGGCCATTGGCCTCATTCAGCATGGGTCCTCTTATGTTCTTAATGCAGTCCTAATTTTTGTGCCTACTATTTGGGACCTACTTTGCCCCACCTGATGCAATATATATACATATGTGTGTGTGTGTGTGTGTGTGTGTGTGTGTTTCTCTTTTTCTCTTCCTCATCTTCCCATATCTCATTCCTGCTTTATCTCTGCCATCTTTGCTTGCAACTGAAAACAGAAAACTGAATTCCCCTGTAACTTCTGAAGAGGCACAAGACCAGAACAATAGGAACACAATTTAATTGTCAGAATTCCATTTTTCTCTCTCAACGCTTAGTGTTATCCAAGGGGGAAAGGAATTTGTTGTTCACAACTTTAAGTCTGCGTTCTAGTTTTGCTTATCGTTACTTCTCTTTCATTTGTATTGTTCTTGTCAGAGATAACGAAGAATCATAATGAATTACTGATAGGGAAGGGGGGAGGGCAGGGTTGGAGCTATTTCTAGTGCTGCCTCAAGCAAGAGCATGAGAAGCAGAGTGTGATTAGCGCTGCATCGAAAATTTCTTCTGGGTTTCCACACCCCAACCCCTCTCCACCAAATATTAAAAATTGCCTTAAACATTATCAGGGAGGAGGAGGAGAAAACTCTCGTGGGTGGGATGCATGCTGCACTTTCGGAGGCAATATGGTTCCCCCCCACCTGACAAGCATCAATTTACACTTGTTGACATTAAGAAGCTGAGGTCAATCATGGCAAGACAGTTCAAAACTGGCCATAGTCCAATATCTGCATTGTAAAGCAAGACAAGGTCTAGCGCAGGAGAGCAGTGAAGAGGTGGGCAGGATTCCTAGAGCACAGTGTTAGCAGGGGTCATTAGCACAGGGCAGTGTGAGCCACTGGGGCATACAGAGTTAAGCACCTTTATTCTAGCAACTGGGATGATATTTCTGATTATGAGCTGTTCGACAGTAGAATGGACTACCTTGGAGGTGAGCTCTCCTTCACTGGGAGCTTTTAGACAGAGGTTGGCAGAAAGCAATTCGCATTCTCTCTTCAGGGTTCTCTGCTCCTGAGGAGGCACCATCATCCCAAGGAGGCCAGTTGGCGTTGAGAAGCCTGGGTCTTCTGGGTCATTCATGGGTGTCTTCCTGCACCTAAACCTTCTGATTCTTCAGGCAAGGCAGTTAACCACTTGTCCATGGGTTCTTCTGTGTCATGCACTGCGGCTGGGCCTTCGCCACTTCTCCTTAAATGCTGGAGGTGAATGGAGTAGTGCTGGTGTCAGAAAGCCCCATAATGTCTTCACCTGAGGAGGAGTCACCCTGGCTTGAACCTGGATCAGACACGACACCATCCCATCCCTGTTCTCCTCCCCTTGACTCCACAGTCAGCCAACCAGCATTCAGGATCCTTTGGGGTCTAAGGCAGTTTCCCAGCATTGTATTATAGTGCTAACATTATAACTCATTAAGATCCAAGTGAGTCTTGCATCATGCTTCTCTGCCTTTCCCATTGTGCATTTGGCTTTGCTTTGATAGTCCATTGATCATGATTAGATTTTCCTTTGGGGGCCTGGCAGGTCCATTTCTCAACCTGTTCTCTAAGGTGAAGAAAAGAAAGGATCTCTATGACAGGGATGGTCAGTAATAAATAATATCATACTTTGCATTTATATTGCCTTTGCTCTGGGATATCAAACCAGCTTGTAAACCAAACTGTCAGTGTCACGACACTCTTCTGAAGTAAGGAAACATTCTCATATTCATCTTACAGAGGAAGCCAAATGCGCTTTCAAGGTCACCCGCCCTCAGGACTGGCACTGTAGAGACAGTAAAAGACCTCCACTGAAATATGCATATATGCAATCACTGAGACTTTGATCAATGGGCAGATTATGCCAAGAGTGCTCTGGGTCCTAGCAACAAGGAGAAGACAGGCATAAGAGTCTCATGGCAGAGTTGCTCGTGTGCCGTTTTTCTCATGTCTGCCCTTGGTAACCAGCTGTGCCTCTTTTTACTCTAGAGGAATTCCTTTTTTAAAACAAAAAAGGTTAGTGTGTACACATCCTAGAGTTGCCATTTTGGGAGTTCTGGAAGTTAGCTTAGTGGCAGAGGGTGCATGTTGATGTGTGCGCACATCAGGCCAACCTCCTGTCAGTCACCTGATGTCATCATGACATCAAGTAGTACTGTGCTTTGAAGCCCCGGTTGCTGAGACTTCAAAGCACAGTGTGGGACTCTTTGAAAGCCCTTTTGCAAGGAGCCCTGCCCTGCCCTTTAACCCCCTGAATTTCAGAGGATTGAGTAGCAGAGCAGGGTTGTTTACAAGGGCTGCTTGAGAGCCTTTTCCCTAACAGTTTGGGAAAGTGCTTTCAAGTAGCCCCATGCTGGTATTAGAACCTCTGCTCTTCAGATATTCAAAGTGCAGTGCTGGGAGAGAGAAGCGGTTTCTTCCTTGAGCAAGGGGAGCCACTACGACCCATGGGCAGGTGGGAGCACACCTTTCTTCAGCAAAGGAACAATTGGCAATGCACCTGATCCCCCCAAATAGCCCTGAAGTACAAGTGGGGATGATTGGCAGGCCAGCATTTCTTTTCCCCGGCTTTGGAACTCCTTTCCTAAAGAAGCTAGAGTGGCTCATTCCTTGTTGAAAAGGACTTTCAAACATGCTGCTTTTATTAGCTATATTTTAATAGACTTAAATTTCATTAATATTAATTAATTTGATTGGAGTTTGATTGCTTTCTAATTATTATGTTATACATTTTTTAGATTTTTTGCAATTTGTGTTGTTTTGAAATGTGTAAGCCACCTTGATTCCTGGTCTGGAGAAAAGGCAATATGTTGTTGTTGCTGCTGCTGCTGCTGCTGCTGCTGTTGTTGTTGTTAGTGCAGAATCATGGAGCTGGCTCATAGAATCATAGAATCTTAGAGTTGGAAGAGACCACCAGGGCCATCCAGTCCAACCCCCTGCCAAGCAGGAAACACCATCAAAGCATTCCTGACAGATGGCTGTCAAGCCTCTGCTTAAAGACCTCCAAAGAAGGAGACTCCACCACACTGCTTGGCAGCAAATTCCACTGCCGAACAGCTCTCACTGTCAGGAAGTTCTTCCTAATGTTTAGGTGGAATCTTCTTTCTTGTAGTTTGAATCCATTACCCCGTGTCCGCTTCTCTGGAGTAGCAGAAAACAACCTTTCACCCTCCTCTATATGACATCCTTTTATATATTTGAACATGACTATCATATCACCCCTCAACCTTCTCTTCTCCAGGCTAAACATACCCAGCTCCCTAAGCCGTTCCTCATAAGGCATCGTTTCCAGGCCTTTGACCATTTTGGTTGCCCTCCTCTGGACACGTTCCAGCTTGTCAGTATCCTTCTTGAACTGTGGTGCCCAGAACTGGACACAGTATTCCAGGTGAGGTCTGACCAGAGCGGAATACAGTGGTACTATTACTTCCCTTGATCTAGACGCTATACTCCTATTGATGCAGCCCAGAATTGCATTGGCTTTTTTAGCTGCTGCATCACACTGTTGACTCATGAGCAGAAGCAGTCCTGAGCAATTGTCACGTGTCCAGAAACAAAGGGATGGACAACCTTCCCCACCCCCACCCCCAATTTTAAAGGGTGCCCCTACAAAAAGAAATTGGGTTTCAATTTCAGCTGGAACAGAGCTACTTAAACAAAGCATACACTGACAGCTCTCTTCTCTCTTCTTTTCACAGCCGAGGGCTTCTCTGAAAATGGCAGCACTATATTTTTACAGCTTGCAAAGTCACATCTAATCCTCTTCCTCTGTCAAGTCTGTGTGATCCAACACAGAAGACCCTGCCTGCGAATCACTTCACCTTTCTCTTTGAGACTGAACACGCCGCATGCCCTTAAAGATCTCCGTATTGCAGGAGTGCTGAGAGGATTAATTAGGCAAGATTTGTAAACTGCTCCTGATGCTCTTGGCAAAGAAAAGAAAAACAGTTCACATCCTTGATGAAGCAGTCTGAGCCCGTGGCAAACCGCCCAACTGCTGCCTCAGGTTTCAGATGCACCAGACCAACTGGGCAGTTCAAAATACGCAAGAACGTATACAGAATCACTTCCTCCTTGGTACCCTGAGGGGGGAAGAAACCGAGATTGCAAATCTTGGCAGTCAGTCTTCCTGATCTGCATTCCATCTCCTGATTTGTGATTTGATCCGCTTCTGAAGCTGGAGGCAAGCTAATCCTGGAGCAACCACACACAGGAGGGAAAGAGCTTGCAGCCACCTGTCAGGTTGGAAGTACAATTCTCATGGCACTGGCACTACAAGGGAAACCAGATGTCTCTAGAGCAGACAGTAGAATAGAAGCATATAATGATCAATATCTCATCGCCCAGGTGGCTTTCAGTCTCCTTCTCATTGTAGAAGCGTCCCTTTGCCGAGAAAGCTACATCTTCTCTCAAATGACTACGAGCGACAAGAATCTCTGGAGCCATGGCACCACCTCATTTCAAGAGGATGCTTCGTAAGATAGGCATTTTCAGGTATCTGAAGGGCTGCCAAGTGTAACCCAATAAAACCTTTAATACAAACTATTTAGAAAACAACAGTTGTTTCAAATGGTACTTTGTTTTGACCCCAAGTGCTCGGGGAAAAAGAATCTGTCAAAATCTTTCTACAGTTTCTACTTTGGGTTAAGTATTTTTATTTACTTACTTGATCTAGGGGGGCAGATCCCCACCCCACCCCCTCTGGCTACGTCCATGCTGGTGGGCCAAATGATGATGATTCTGCATGAGCCAGACTTAGTCCATGGGTCTCCAGCTGCTGACCCCCTGTCTGGAAAAGCATTTGAGAGAGAGAGAGAGGAAGCACAAGAAGAGAATGGGTAGGGAAAACCATCTGGAATATATGAAACTTGAAAATGTCTGCCCTGAAGTTTTCAGAGAGAAAGAGAAGGGAAGAGAAGAGAAGATTCATTTTACAATCCCCGGGCTTCTTTAATAAAAGCATTTCATAATGCATCCCAATGAAATATTAATCCGGCTTCCTTTTCTTTTCTCAATGTCTCGAGACCATTCACTGGTGGAAGGGAGAAGAAAACATGTAACCGTTTAAGGAATGGGGTCTGTTTTGTCCTTTCTTCTCAAGATGTTCAAAGTGGGCTAAAGAGAGAGAGACATTTGCAACTGGGATTGCAATGAGGCCAAGTAATCCTGGCAAAGTGGGGAGGGAAAGGGAGTCGGCACAATTTTGTCAAACATGTTTCTGCCTTGAATTATGGATGAACCAAGGACTCGGTGCTTCTTCTCATTCACATCCCCACCAACCCCCCCCCAATTGGAATTGGGTGGGTTTAAGAACAGAGGAAGAGCCTGCTGGATCAGGCCAACGGTTAAACTAGCACAGCATCCTGTTCTTACAGTGGCCTGCCAGATTTATTTTATTTTATTTATTAAATTTGTAGAGTGCCCTTCATCCAAAGATCCCAGGGCGGTTCACAGCACAAAAATACAAAATGAAAATTAGGGTGCTTGTGGGTTACACCCCACAGCATGAAACTGTGGGGTGTTATCCATTGGTGCAGTCAAATGCAACTGAAATATACTCGGAGTCGAGTGTAGATTTCATGCTCGTTATTCAGCTCATTGTAGCGAGGAATGCATTCCCCCCCAAAAAAAAAGTCTGCTTTATATACCTTATTTTTCGCTCCATAAGATGCACTTTTTCCCTCCTAAAAAGTAAGGGGAAATACCTGTGCATCTTATGGAGCGAATGGTGGTCCCTTTAGCTGAATTGCCCAGGGGCCAAAAGCAGATTGTGCTTTTTATTTTACAAAGAGAAAAGGGGGTGTTGAAAGGACCCTGCTCAGCAGCTGATCAGCAAGAGATCGGGAGAGAGATAAGAGTCCCTGCTCCCTTGCAGCCCCGCCCTCCTTTGTTGAATGTGCTGCAGAGGGAGGTTGTTTGTTTCCCCAGCGACATGTGACTGGCTGATTAGATTATCTGTCTGGAAACAGTAGAAACGGCTCCCTTTCCTTAAGATTTTTCAGAAATGTGAGTTAAACCCCATAAAAATGGGGCTTTTCCTCTTTGCTTTCCCCCTTTGCAAAAGGAGCTTTGCTTTTCCCCCTTTGCAAAAAAAAAGCTGCAAAACTTTTAGCTGATCCTCAAAAAACCAGGGCTTTTAGAGGAGGAAAACCAGAAAAATATTTTTTCCCTTGTTTCCTCCTCTAAAAATGAGGTGCGCCCTATGGTCCAGTGTGTCCTATGGAGCAAAAAATACGGTAATCAATCTGATTTCGATGTTGCCCATCTGGTGATGTCCATGTGTAGAGTCATCTCTTGTGTTGTTGGAAAAGAGTGTTTGTGATGACCAGCTTGCTCTCTTGACGGAACTCTATTAGCCTTTGCCCTGCTTCGTTTTGAACTCCAAGGCCAAACTTGCCAGTTGTTCCTTTTATCTCTTGACTCTCTACTTTAGCATTCCAATCCCCGATAATGAGAAGAACATCCTTCTTTGGTGTCATTTCTATAAGGTGTTGTAAGTCTTCATAGAATTGGTCAATTTCAGTTTCTTCAGCACCGGTAGTTGGTGCATAAACTTGGATTACTGTGATGTTAAAAGGTCTGCCTTTGATTCGTATCAAGATCATTCTATCATTTTTTAGATTGAATGATAGAATGATAGAAAAATGATAGAAAAAACAAGTGCTGTGATGTCTAATTCATGATTTTGAGGGTTTTTTTCTATATCCTTCTGGAGATCAGGGAGTGCCAAATTTAGGGCAAAGGTGCATCAAAAAGACCTCTGAATAGAGCGGAGTGTGTGTGTGTGTGTGTGTGTGTGGATCCCAAACAAACAGAGGTCCATACCCCTACCGATGCCCCATGCTGTGAATGCAACCACTCCTAATATTGATCTTGGGTCCAACAGAAATGGGTCCCAGATGGTGAAACCTAGAAACAAGAGGGCAGATTCAGCACTGTCAGGGGAAGCCGAAGGGTTACAGAAGTACAATAAGCTTTAAAATATATATAATGGGGTGCACAGACACAAAAAGCCTATTTAAGATTTAGCATGCTCACTGGCCATGGGATGTTGAGTGTCGAAAAACAGAAAATGGATGGATGGATGGAATGTCCTCACTTGGGGGAGGTTATAGCTGGCTGGCTGGCACCTTGAACAAACATCATCTGAATAGGAGGGTAGGACTCGAACCAATGGCTTCAAGTTACAAGAAAGGAGATTTGGTGAAACATCAGGAAGAACTTTCTGACAGTAAGAGCTGTTCAACAGTGGGATGGTCTCACTTGCAGGGGGTTGGACCAGAGGCGTAGGAAGGTCAGGTGGTACCCAGGGTCAGGTGGTACCCAGTGCGGAAAATTTCTTGTCACCCCCATTGATTCCCCCCTGCAAAAATGGTTTCTTACAAAGGAATAATGACAAGCAATAATAATAAAAATCTTTTATTTATATCCCGCCCTCCCCAGCCGAAGTCGGGCTCAGAGTGGCTAACATCAGATATATAACATGGGTATAAAATCAAACAATAATTAAATTACCTCCTAAAAAACATCTCAAAATTAAATTAAAGTCTAATTAGATGGCTTTCCACAGGGTTAGGGTTGGGAACAGTAAGTGCTCCACTGAACTGAAATTTCAGCCTTCGCAACATAGGAAAACTGCCAAGTAAACAGCTATTTTGGTGGAGGAGGGTCAAGATATTAACCGATATGCATGAAATTTCATATATAGCTATATAATCCCTAGTATAGATGATAAGACCTTTGGAGCAGGCATTTTTTTAAAAAAAGTTTTTTATGAACCACCCTAGTAGGGCAGTAATTGTTCCTTGATAATTTGTCACCCCCTCCATTATGGAACCTGGGGCGATCCACCCCCTACGCCCCCCCTTGCTACGCCCCTGGTTGGACTACAGTAGATGACCCTTGGGTCCCTTCCAAATCCACAATTCTTTGATTCTATGAAATGTGGTAGGCTACTGTTTGAACAGGATGCTGGACTAGATTAGCCTTTGGCCTGTGGCAGGCTTCATCAACCTTAGCCCTCCAGCTGTTTTGAGACTACAATTCCCATCATCCCTGACCACTGGTCCTGCGAGCTAGGGATCATGGGAGTTGTAGGCCAAAAGCATCTGGAGGGCCAAGGTTGAGGAAGCCTGGCCTATGGCACCCGTCACGGATGCTATAGTCGAGATTCCTGTATTGTAGGGATTTGGACCAGATGACCCTTGGGGTCCCATCCAACTCTATGTTTTGATGATCTCGTGCAAACATTCAAAGAAACAACCATGAAAACAGGAACCTTTCCTTCTTTCCTGCCTGAATTGAGTTTGACAGCAAGGATAATGAACGGCGAAGTGGCTTTTTCTAACCAACAAGAATTTCCACCCAGGAGGAGAAGACCTTATCGTGTTTCCAGTCAAAGAGGATTGAAATGTCACAGGATGTGTCAGGGATTGAGGAGACATCTCATATATTGTGTGTGTCCTGAATGACAAGGGCCATCAGCTGGGAGAGAGAGTGAAACGTGTTCTGCTGAAAGAGTGTCTGTCCTTCCACAATGTCCCCGGTAAAACATGATGAAGCTGAGTGACATTCTACCTTGTTACTTGTGAAATGCCAGCCAAACAATGATTTGGAGGAACCCCCACTGTTTTTGCCTTACAGGCCTGCAGCTGCTGCATATCTTTCAGCATTCACTGCCTCTGAAAGTGCAGGAAGCAATGGGGAAGGCATGCAAATGTTATTCCAAAGGGAATATCTGGTTCTATTGGAAGAAGGAGGCAGGGCTTGGCTGGGGGGAAACCCATCTGAATATTGCTGGCATATTCTTCCTAATAGGGGAGAGATTATCTGGTTTTCTTCTAGGACTGAAATGCAGATTCGAAGCAAATTTATTATCCAGGGTGATGTCTGGGTCCACGAGCTTCAAACACACAGTTCCAACCCTGATCTTATGAGGAGGGGGTGCGATATGTCAGAAGTCCAGAGACTGTGTCATGAGTTATCCAAAACAAAGCCCTCTCGATTAGTTTGCTGTCCATTTGCTTCCTTCGTCTCTTTATGAAAGTCAATGCACACTTACGATATTAAATTGTATTGATCCAGATTAATTATGTATATGAAACATACCCACCCACCCCAACAAGTATCTCCACATTCCATTGAATTGAGTGAAACCCTACCTTGAAGTCGCTGGTCATTGGCTACAGCTGAAATGATGTCGCTTTGCTTGAATTGCACTCCTCGAAGCTACAATTGGCTAGATCTTCGTGAATTGGATTCACAGAACAGTGAACTCAGATTATAGTGCGTGGATGGCCAATGTTTTGAGTCGAACAAGTCCTTCTGTTTCCCTAAGGATGGTCCAAGGCCATTGAATTATTGCTGCAAATTTCAACCGTTCCACAAACGGCTTCATACTGAAGTCAGTTGCCCCCTAAGAACACAATAACTGACTCATCAGATCAGGTAAGAGCATCAGAATAATCCAACACTTCCATCACTTTTATCCAAGTGGCTCATATTGAACACGCTTGCAAAGAGACTTCAAAGGGATGTCTCTTGGTGAACTTCGCCTGATCGACACTGCCTTCAAAGTCCATTTGTGAACAGTTTGTATTGAGAGAGAGAAATCTAATTGTGCCAAGATCCACTTTGGAAAATGAACAATGGGAAAGAATGTGTAAATTAAACTTAGCAGCTATGGGTTACAAGCCACACACAAGAGGCCAAAGGGCATTTCTGCCTGGCAGTACAGAGGGGTGTCATATGTTCTTCCACTCTCTGAAGGTTGGCTTATCAAGCTCTGCTGGTTGTCCCAGGCCAGGCCTCCGTGGGGAAGAACAGGAACATGTTGACAGGTAGAACAGTTTAAAAATAAAGTCCCTCGTCAGTGGACTTTTCTCTTTCTCGGGGGAACACTTCGGAGTCTCTGCTGACTTCCTTCCTTCTGCTCAGATACTTCTGTGGTGGTGTGAATTTTTATGATCAGAACTGCGGGGGGAAGTTAAGTGAAAAGAGTGTTAAACCAGGGGCTTGTTAAATTTCTGGAAGAGCTGCACGAAGCTTCTGTGAATTTTCACTGCGGCTGCAGTCATTTGTGCCAAATAAGGACATGGGTGTACGTATAGGCATATATTAATTCCCAGGTTGCGCGGAAAAGGAGAAGCATTGAAAATCCATATACCCAGCATCCTACCCCTAAGGTCCCTTTGAGAGAGGAGCAGGAAAGAGAAAGTGACTCTTCCCTATGTCCTTCTGCCACTGAATAAAGGCCAGCCTCCTCCTCCTCCTGAGAGCCAGTGTGGTGTAGTGGTTAAGAGTGGTAGACTCGTTATCTGGGGAACCGGGTTCGCGTCTCCGCTCCTCCACATGCAGCTGCTGGGTGACCTTGGGCTAGTCACACTTCTCTGAAGTCTCTCAGCCCCACTCACCTCACAGAATGTTTGTTGTGGGGGAGGAAGGGAAAGGAGAATGTTAACCGCTTTGAGACTCCTTCGGGTAGTGAAAAGCGGGATATCAAATCCAAACTCTTCTTCTTCTTCTTCTTCTTCCTCCTCCTGTCCCAAGAAGGGGCAATGTGCACACGGACGTCACGAGGGGGGCAGGGGCGGTCCACCCCGGGTTCCAGGGGAGGGGGTGACACTTGGGCCAGCCACACCCCGCCGGCGGGCCCCGAGCAAGCTGCAGAGCGAAGCCGCTCCACCCCGCAGCCCGTCCGGGGTCCGCCCAACAGCACCGCTATGGGGCTGCCCCATCGGTGCTGCTTTAACGCAGCACGGACGGGGAAGACCCAGGAGCCGGCGCTCGCTCCCAATCCCACCAACAATTTTAGCTGTTTACAATGGTTTTTAAGATAGATTATAAATTTTTCCCATTCCTTATTAAACTTTTGGTCTTCCTGATTTCTGATTCTTCCGGTCATTTTTGCCATTTTGGCATAGTCCATCAACTTGATCCGCCATCTTCTCTAGTCGGGACTTTTTCTTCTTTCCATTTCTGGCTAGTAGCAATCGCACACCCATGGTCACATACAGAAATAGACTTTTCTGCTCCCTTTGCAATTTTGGCACCTAAAATTCCTAAAAGAAAAGCTTTGGGGTTGTTTGTTTTTTTTAGAAAAAAAAGTTATTTTAAACATTTTTTTCAGTTCATTCCACCCCGTTTTCCATAGCGTTGTTGTTTCTCTCCTGCTGCACCCTATATTCTAGCTATTAATTCATAACCACAATATTATCGATTCTTCCATAAAATAATCCTCATTAGATTCTCTTAATTTTGCTGTTTTTCTCTATCCACTTTCTCCAAAACTTCTATCCCGTTGCCCCTTACTTGCCTTTTCAGGTAAGAGGAAGTCTCAAATTCTGCAGCCTTTCTCAGTCACTCTATCCCTTCGATCATTCGGAGGAGAGGAGAAGAGAGGAAAGGAGAGGAGAGAGAATTGCTTCTAGCTACCCCTGTCATGCTAAGCTCTTCCCAGCCATAAATGAGACAACCCCATGGTATTTCTTTCCTTCCAGTCCAAGACTGCCAAGGCTTGCTGCGAAGTCTTTGAGACCGGCACTGCCAATTCTCATCCAGTCCTTATCTTTGCCACTGCCCAGCGAGCATGACAGCTGGACTGATGTTTGCTAGGAAAGAGACTAAAGGCAGCCGATTCCTTCTCCTTGCCCCCCGCAACCCGAGAAGAAGTGAGCATCAAATGCGACAAACACTTGGTGACTGCTGAGCTGCAGCTGGAATGAAGCTGGCTCTCTCGTCACCCTGGCAAAAGTCTCCATGCCTCATTACGGCATCTCCTGTGGCACAACAGCAACAACCCACGAAAAAAGCAAATCTGTCTGCCGCATCAGCTGTGAGGATCCATCTGAGCCAAGGCAGCTCCTGGGTGAGGGATGGGAGGACTTGTGAGATGCAATATTTTGATTCGGTTATTCTAGCCGTTGTCACCCATAATGGGCAGTTTGCGTGATTTCTGCCTTCATGAATCACTTCAAGTGCCTAATGGTCGTCGTTCCACGGGGCCCTGCAAAGGAGGGAGCTGCTGCTAGTCTCTGGCATGGCCTGCGCTGAGCTTTATACCCATTTGCTGTCAAAGCTGGCTGGATGTCATCAGTATCACAGAATTGTCAAGTTGGAAGGGACCCCAAGGGTCATCTAGTCCAACCCCCTGCAATGCAGGAATCTCAACGTGCTGTCTCCCATCCAAATTGAAAACATACTGGACCCTGCTTAGCTTTGCAAATCTGCTAGCAGTTTTATTGCTGCACCACTAGGAGGTAATATACCGGTTGTGGTCAGGGAGTCCCAGGTTCGAATTTGTATCCATATGGAGCTGCCTTATATTGAGCCATACTATCAGGTCCAGCATAGTCTGCATTAACTGTATGGGACGTGGGTGGCACTGTGGTCTAAACCACCGAGCCTCTTGGGCTTGCCAATCAGAAGGTCAGAGGTTTGAATCCTCGCAACGGAGTTTGCTCCTGTTGCTCTGTCCCAGTTCCTGCCATCCTAGCAATTCGGAAGCATGCCAGTGCAAGTAGATAAATAGGTACCGCTGTGGCTGGAAGGAAAACGGCATTTCCGTGCACTCTGGTTTCTGTCGTGGTGTCCCATTGCTCCAGAAGTGGTTTAGTCCTGCTGGCTACAAGACCCAGAAAGCTGTCTGTGGACAAACGCCTGCCCCCTCGGCCTGAAAGCGAGATGAGCGCTGCAGCCCCATAGTTGCCTTTGACCAGATTTAACCGTCCAGGGGTCTTTTACCTTTCCATTTCCCTGCATTAACTGTCAAAGGCTCTCCAGGGTTTCAGGCAAAGATTTTCCCCAGCCCTACTTGGAGATGGCAGGGATTGAACCTTATGCCTTCTACATGTGAGGCAGATGTTCTACTACAGACCTTCATAAGACCTAGAAACATAGGAAGCTATACTTAGACCACTGGTCCATCCATCTCAGTCTCAACTATATTGGCTGGTAGCAGCTCTCTGGGGGTTTCAGACGGTAAGATGTATCCGTGAGTCAAAAGAAACCCTTGGAATGGAGACAGGGGGGTGTCCATTTCTTTTGTCCCTGGCCCCACTCACCATGTGGCCTCCGGACTGTTCCCTGTGATGGAATGAGGCCCTCAAGCTGAAAAGAGTTACTGGCTTGGGTGCTCTGAGACAGCAGGTGAACACCTGCAGTGACAGCAAAAAGGGCAGGGAGAGGAACCAAGCAGCAATGAGTTTCCTTGAGCAATTTCTCTGAACCTCTCCTACCCCACAAAGTCATTGCGAGCATAAAATGGGGGAGGGGCATGTTGCCCACCTTGAGATCCTTGAGGGTTGTTGTTGTTTAGTCATTTAGTCATGTCCGACTCTAACATGCACTCCATGGGCGAGGGATGCCCCTGAACATGGGACTCCCCTAACAGGCAAGCAATCCGTTTCGTTCCTTTGCTTCTTCCTCCCCCTTCCTTCCAGATGCTCGCTTCCCCATCTGCCAAGGAAATCATTTGGGGATTTTTATATTTTATTTTTTAATCTGTGCCAGCCAAGAATTTTGCCTGATGTGAACTGGGGCCAGGTTCTTCTGTTTCCACTTGGCGAGCTGCCTCATCTTCCGCCTTTTGTTTTTTCTCTTTCGGGAAGTACAAACAAGAAGAGGGCAAACTCTTCCCAAGAGTGAGCTCTGTAAGTGGAGGTGGGGGGGGGGAGGCATTTCGGTTCACAAGCAATCTTTAAGCCTTTAGACAGAAAAGAGAGGTTTCCTTTCCCTCCTCCCCCCCCCCAAAAAAATCCTTTTAAGATGAGCCTTGGTGCTAGATCAAGCCAAAGACCCATCTTAATCCAGAATCCTGTTCTGCCGGTGGACAAGCAGGTTATGAGTGCAATAGCGATCTCCTTATTTGTGAAGCACAGCAGCTGGTATCACGGCCGGATTTAGGTTTGATGAGGCCCTAAGCTACTGATAGGTAATGGGCCCCCTGATATGTCCAGCTGTCCTTTGTCAACAACAAATTGTCGCTGTTTTTTTTTTTTTTGTTGTTGTTGTTGAATATATGCTATATGGTAATTTATGGACTCTAACCAAACTGCAGGAGGCAGTGGAAGGCAGGAGTGCCTGGTCCATGGGGTCATGAAGAGTCGGACACAACTGAACGACTAAACAACAACAACAGTTCTGGGCACCACAGTTCAAGAAGGATACTGACAAGCTGGAACGTGTCCAGAAGAGGGCAACCAAAATGGTCAAAGGCCTGGAAACGATGCCTTATGAGGAACAGCTTAGGGAGCTGGGTATGTTTAGCCTGGAGAAGAGAAGGTTAAGGGGTGATATGATAGCCATGTTCAAATATATAAAAGGATGTCATATAGAGGAGGGTGAAAGGTTGTTTTCTGTTGCTCCAGAGAAGCGTATACAGAGCAATGGATTCAAACTACAAGAAAGAAGATTCCACCTAAACATTAGGAAGAACTTCCTGACCGTGAGAGCTGTTCGGCAGTGGAATTTGCTACCAAGGAGTGTGGTGGAGTCTCCTTCTTTGGAGGTCTTTAAGTGGAGGCTTGACAGCCATCTGTCAGGAATGCTTTGATGGTGTTTCCTGCTTGGCAGGGGGTTGGGCTGGATGGCCCTTGTGGTCTCTTCCAACTCTAGGATTCTATGATTCTAACAAATTGATGGACCTAATAGGTATCTAAAGCCATTTGCACATAACAAATATGAGCCTCCACAACACAAAACACTGCCGCTGTATGTAGGTTTTATTTTATTTGGTTTTCATCTTATATTTTGGAAATGTACATCCAGATGCTTTTTTTTCTTTAATTTTTTTGGGGGGCCCCAAGAGAGTGGGGCTTTAAGCTATACAGTAGCTTGTTTAGCTTATACATAAATCTGGCACTGGCTGGTATTCAGAGGCATAATGTTTGCGACGGTGAATTGTTATTGCTCTTTACCTTTAAAGCAGCCTTGGACTTCAAAGAGAGGGCTGTGAAGTAGGACACACAGCTAGGCACTTGAGAAATCTCCTCTTTGCACCACCTGCTGGGGGTCTCCAGAAAAAGAAGGATCGTTGAGATGTTCACAATCCATGACTAGCAGCTTGCGTTTAGCTTGGCGAGCTGTGCAACACCAAGCTAACATATTCTGTTTCCTTGAGGCTGGTCAGCCCCAGGGGAACAGTTGCTCCCGGCACGGAGACCTTTGAATGATTATTGGAATGTGCATTATGCTACTCATAAACTGTAAATGGACAATGTCAGCACCGTTTGCGGTGCAGACAGCTCGCTCCGTTTTCCTTTCCACCTCCAAAGTGTAACCGAGAAAGTAAAAATAAGAACAGTGCCCAGTTCACACACACACCCACACACACACACACGTGATCCCACATTCTCCCCCCAGCCCCCCGACTTGGAATTCAAACCTCGGACCCGGAGAAATATCGAAGGAAGAAACAGCTTATACCGTAAGGAGAGAGCAAGAACCCCCAAATAGGTCAGCCTGCGAATTGCCGTGGTGGCAAACCTCCCCTCTGGAGTTGTGACAGAAGCTTTAAACATCTTTCTTTGGTGCTCATAAACTTTGTCTCTATTTAGTATCTAATTTAAAAACAAAACAAAACACACACACAAACACACAAACCTTAGCTTTCCTGGAGAAGGCAAATGACGGATGGCCTCTGGCTAGAGGGAACCAGAACAGGGATGGAGATGTTTGCTGTGCTAACATTGCCACCAAGAGGACAGAAGGGGCAGAGAAAGGAGATTACTTGACAACAAGAACAGATTCGCCTTTTCAGTTGTATTTGATTTAATAGTGCATTCCCCGCTCCCCTGATTTTACCACATAAAGGAAGTCTGAAGTAAGAAGAGATGCATGGTTAACATCTAGGGTTTATAGAGGTGTGCTAGTGTTGGAGGGGCATCTGTAGTGAAGGGGTGTGTGATTTAGTAAGGAAACCAGTTGAGAACCAGGAAATTATTTCTCCTACAGAAGTAATAAGAGCCTGGGAAGTTCCTGTGTTAAATTGTATGTGAACCAGCACCATCACTGATGTGTTCTAGGGAAGTGCTGGGCAAAGATTTTGATGGGGCAGCCTGCTTGTCAATCCTCTGTTGTCATAGTGACATCAGGTGATTCACCTGTGGGCAGTCCCACCCGCTGGTCGATTTTGGGCCAAGGGGAATGAGGAACAAGGACCTCATGCGCCAGGCCACTCCTTGTTTAATTCAGTGGCACAATTGGTCAATGCATCTGGCTGTTGACCAGAATATTTGTGGTTTGCGCCTACCCAAGGATGGCTGGAGGCAGGACTCCTGCATTCCAGGAGGTTGGACTAGATGCTGCTCAGGGACTCTTCCAACTTGACAATTCAGCAATTATATATGGCAGTGGTTTTCTTTCTTTTTCTTTTTTATAAAGAATTTATTAAATTTTACCAATAACACATACAACACAAAATACAACAACAACAACAACAACAACAACAACAAAACTACAAAAACTACAAAAATACAAAAATCTAACTATCCTTATCTTATTCATAACATTATATTGGGACCTCCTCGCATCCTCTCTTCTGGATATATGGCAGTGGTTTTCAACCAGTGTGCTGTGCCAGAGGCGTAGGAAGGTCAGGTGCTACCTGGTGCGGAAAATTTCTTGTCACCCCCCCCCCCAATTGATTCCCCTCCTGCAAAAAATGGTTTTACGTTATTTCATATTTTCTTACAAAGGAATAATAACAAGTAATAATTATAATAAACTTTTATTTATATCCCGCTCTCCCCGGCTGAAGTCGGGCTCAGGGTGGCTAACATCAGATACATAACATTGGTATAAAACGAAACAATAATTAAATTACCTCCTAAAAACATCTCAAAATCAAATTAAAGTCTAATTAGTCGGGGGTGTCAAGGGCTTCTGTCCCTCTGTAGTGTTAGTGGTGTAGTGGTTAAGAGTGGTAGACTCGTAATCTGGTGAACCGGGTCCGCTTCCCCGCTCCTCCACATGCAGCTGCTGGGTGACCTTGGGCTAGTCACACTTCTCTGAAGTCTCTCAGCCCCACTCACCTCTCAGAGTGTTTGTTGTGGGGGAGGAAGGGAAAGGAGAATGTTAGCTGCTTTGAGACTCCTTCAGCTAGTGATAAATTGGGATATCAAATCCAAATTCCTCCTCCTCCTCCTCCTCCTCCTCCTCCTCCTCTTCTTCTTCTTCTTCTTCTTCTTCTTCTTCTTCTTCTTCTTCTTCTTCTTCTTCTTCCCTTCCCTCCCCTCCCTCCTCTGATGCCCTCTCACGTCTCTGCCTCCCAAAGGCTTGCACAGCTGTTTGTTGCAGCAGCCCTGGCTACAAGCTCCCCAGGCAAACGGTGCCTCTGGGGCTGGCCAGGGGTGCTTCCCAGGCCGCTGTGGGGCAGTGTGAGGAGGCATGTCTCTTTGGGGCACGGGGGACTGCGGCTGCCCAGAGGACTCCCAAGGAGAAGGGAGGGGAAAGGAGGCTGAGGGAACATTCCACAAGGGGACATGTTTGGAAAAGGGTGAGCGGCTGCCAGCTCTGCAGGCAAGGGGTGACATAACTGGGCTCCTGAGCCCCAAAGGGGTGCCGCAGAAAGAATGCAGTTGGTCAAGGGAGCTGTGGATTCAAAAAGGTTGAAAACCTCTGTTATATGGGGAAAGAGGATTCCATTTCTGAGAACCTTAAAGCCCCACTTGGAGCTCTCCATGGTACTAGCCGCTTTTTAGTTCTGCATCTCTGAAAATTCCCTTTCAGATTGGATTGTCAGTGCACATCAGGACCCGACTCCTCTCTTTGCAAGCCTCCCATCTTCATAGAATCATAGGATTGTAAAGTTGGCTGGGACCTCAAGGTTCATCTGTTCTATCCCCCTGCCATGCAGGAATCTCTGCTAGATTGTGCATGACAGAATAGATCTGCCTTTCTGGGTTGCAACCTTGACCTCACCTGACTCTGTTCTCTGGACACTCTATGGGGGGGGCTGTCCTGCAACCATGGACCTTTCCACAGACTGGGACCGCTCCCTGAAATTACCAACAGCTTCCTAATGCAACCACCGCCAACCAAGTGTCCTTCAGATGCTTTGCAGTACAGATGCTATCAGCCCCATGTCAGGGCTGGTGGCCGTCACCATCTAAAATAACTAGAAGAGTTCTGTTGGATTATCCAGTTCTCACAATGGTCGGGCTTCTGGAAAGCTCACAAGCAGGACCTGAGTGCAATGGCATTCTCCCCAGGCACCTGGCATTTGGGGGTATACTGTCACAAACAATGGACAAAGAACACAGCCATCATGGCTGGTTGCCATTGATGTTTGTTTGTTTGTTTGTTTGTTTGTTTGTTTGTTATACCCCACCCATCTGGCTGGGTTTCCCCAGCCACTCTGGGCGGCTTCCAACAAAAGATTAAAAATACATTAAAACATCAGCCATTAAAATCTTCCCTAAACAGGGCTGCCTTCATTGACCGCTTTATCCTCAGTGAATTTATCTTACCCTCTTTCAAGTCATCCATGTTGGTTGCCACCACACTGGTGCCCCTTGCTGGCCCACCCACCCCTCCCCTCTGCTGCTCCGCCCAGCGGTCAGCAGCAGGAAGGGAGAGCATGTGCCGCCCGAGCGAGCCGAGCCCCGCCCAGCGCATGCGTCATTCGTTCTGACACGTGCGTCATGACGCACGGCGCACACGTCAGAAAGCATGTACGCTGCGGGGTGATACCCCTCCCCCAGGGGTGCCTCCCATTTGCCACCCCTGGCACCCGAGAGGCACCGTTTACCGCTAACTGGTAGGTTACACTCTATCCTTTTGATGGGGGTTGTTGCTGAACGCTGAAAAGCTCCGCTCCCTGGCACTTACCTCGACAAGCAATACTGCGGGAAGAAATGGATATGGGAGCTGATAATTGCGGAGGGATTTGATGGGCTCGGAATATGGAAAGAGCAATGCTGAAGACGTCCCTCTTATTTATCAGTGCATATTTCTCCGCACCTGTTTCCCTCGTACATTTGGCTTAATGGGCCTTGCCTTATCATACTGAGTGCAGATGCTTCGTTACAAAGCAGTAGAGTAACAGAATAATTTGAAGGCACAGAGGCAGTTGGGTTTCCTGATCTTGGGTCCAATGTAAGGCCGGGAAGTGAAATACATGCTTTAGCTTCGCTCAGAGCTGAGAGTGAACATGTAGCTTAAGGGAACAATCCCAGATAGCTCACTTGGTTGGAGCATGGTGCCCATAATTCCAAGGTTGCAGGTTCAATCCCCATATGGGACAGATGCATATTCCTGCATTGCAGGGGGTTGGACTAGATGATCCTCAGGGTCTCTTCCAATTCTACAATTCTATAGTTCTATACTGTAGTTCTATCAGAGTGAAGGGGGTCAACTCACCCATCCCTTGCCATACCTTTCATCCCCAGCCTGGTTCAAATCCCCAGTTAGTCATAATTCTCATTGGCCAACCTTGGGCAAATCGCTATCCCTCCCCCCAGCCTACCTCACAGGGTTTGAACAAGGATATCCTTCTCCCATGGTGCCGTGAGCTTCCTGGGGTAAGAATGGGGTGTCTCTGAACATAAACCCCAGGCATGCATATCAATATATTTGGCAGGCCTGTCTACCATTGGTCGGCCGCGATCGACAGGTAGATCCCCTGGGTGCTCCAGGTCAATTGCTGGATTCAATAATGTGATCTCTGGGGTGCTCCTCACCGAGTGCTGCAATCACTGAATTGGGCAAAGAATGTCACTGCCCCCACCTATGCCGCTACGTCCCATCGCCGGTGTCGGTGATGTCTTGCATTCCTTGCAGGTGAAAAGCTTATCTTCCCTGTGGTGGCAGCAAAGTGGTGGTAGAAGGCAGGGCATCGGAGTGTTTGATGAGCAAATTTTTGCAATCCTCCCCAAAGAAAGTTCAACAAATCTAGGCAATGACAATGGGTAGATCACTGCCAGTTTTTTAATACTGGGAGTAGATCACAGTCTTTTGGGAGTTGGATGTGTTTGGTGTAGACAATAGATGGACCAATGGTTTAATGGTATAAGGCAGCAACCAATGTTCCTATTTACCTGTACACATACCTGTCTATAGACCAGTGATGTCTATTCCAGGGATGGGCAGCCCACATCCCTTGGGCTGTGTGTTACCCTCAGCCAAATTTCAAAAACCTTCTGCAAGTTTCAGTTCAGACCCTAGCTGTCAAAAAATTCCCTTATTCCGAATAGGATTCCTCGCAAGGAAAGGGAAAAGTTGGCAGCTATGGTTCAGACCTCTGTTGAGGGTGATCTGTCCCTCCCTCAGAAACTGGGTTGAGCCATTAGGGAAAGCAAGGGAATTGGGGACAAGGTGGGGTGCAGGGAATAGGAGAGCAAAGGGTGGCTCTGTCCATTTTTTAAATTTGACCTCACCCACCATCAAGGATGGGGATGATGATGATTCAGTTCACATTTAAAAGTGAACCTGCCAAATTAACAGTTTCCGAAACAAAATGTGGCCAAAACACAGCCATCCTTCAAAATTCCCACTTTTCTGGATTTTGCAATGCACTTCACCAGCCAAACAATGTGTACAAAAAATAAATAAATGCACATACTAGTATAAAGTGTTGGAAGAAATGCATATTTTTTGGGGGGGGGGATAATACAGAAGAGGAAAGCTTATTGCAAAAATGTGCACATCAGGCAAAAACATTCAAAAATGTGTTTATTAGGAGGGGAATCACCTTAAAATGAGGATGAATTTTCATGAGGAATTTTTTTTTATTGCAAAATTGCACATTGCTGCAGAAACGTGAAGAACTGAATTTCAGATTGGACAAATGAGAAACTATTCTCATTTACCTCAGTGTAAGGTGGGTGGTCTTGTGGTCTAAACCACAGAGCCTAGGGCTTGCCGATCAGAAGGTCGGAGGTTCGAATACCTGCAATGGGGTGAGCTCCCATTGCTCGGTCCCTGCTCCTGCCCACCTAACAGTTCGAAAGCATGTCAAAAAGTGTAAGTAGGTAAATAGGTACCGCTCCAGTGGGAAGGTAAACGGCATTTCCGTGTGCTGCTCTGGTTCACCAGAAGCGGCTTAGTCATGCTGGCCACATGACCCGGAAGCTGTCTGTGGACAAACGCTGGCTCCCTCAGCCAGTGAAGCAAGATGAGTGCCACAACCCCAGAGTCATCCATGACTGGACCTAACAGTCAGGGGTGCCTTTTCCAAGCAACCAGGTGCATCAGGATTGTGGCCTGGTCTTCTTTCTCTCCTCCATCTTTCATCAAATCCTGCAGCTGGATCGACTGTAGGCATTTTGACGTCTCCACCTGCTGAGGCAATTAGGCTGGACAGAGACCAACTCCAAGCCTGCTCTGTGGGAGAGCACCAGAATGAATGTGTTTCCCCATCAGGTGTTTGGATAAGCCACCGCGTTCTCCATGGGAGACATCCAGGCATGCAAACACAAGCCTGGAGGCACGAGGCCAGTGGACGTAATTCAGGGAACATCTTCTGTGCTGTTTCGGATGCTCCTTGGGCAACCCTCCATTCTTGGGCTCATTTATCACAGCTGCCAGAGAAGGGGAGGGGGGACCTAGGCAAGAGCCCAGCTTCAAAGAACAGCCATGATCACAAGCCAAGGAGCACCTGCTAACAAAGCATAAAATGTGACTGTGTTCAAAAACACTACAGTTTAGCACTGGAAGCTGGTGGGATGCAGGTGGGCTAGGCTTGTTTTGTCAGTGAATGTGTGAGAAAACTGAACCCAACACTTGATTGCTAAACTGAGGTGACACCTGCGTGTGAAACACCCTTATAGCACTTTAAAAGTCACAGCTTCCCCCGGGTAATTGTAGGTTTCCATGAGAGCTTATTCAGATTTCACGCTGCAAGACCAATCATGGCCAACAACCTTCCATGAAGCAACCATCCTCTGCAAAGCATAGACGTGTGAGATATTGGGCGTGCTCTGGAACATATTCCCAGTTCATGGAGAGCAACACTGAGGCCCTACCTGGTCTGAGTAGGTGCCCAATAAACCTTCCCAGAATCTTTTATTCAGAAGTTTCTCGGCAGACAGGTCAACATGGAATCCCACAGCTTTTTTTCTTTTCTCTTTTTAGAGAAAAAGCAAGGAAGAGGCAATATGATAGAAGTTTGTGAAATAATGTATGGCATGAAGAAGCTGGATAGAGAATGTTTTCTACCCTCTCTCATAACACTGGGACTCAAGGACAACCAATGAAGCTGAAGGTTGGAAGATTTGGGATGGATAAAAGGAAGATTGCCGGAAGAAATATCAACAACCTCAGATACGCTGATGACACAACCTTGATGGCAGAAAGTGAGGAGGAATTAAAGAACCTTTTAATGAGGGTGAAAGAGGAGAGCGCAAAATATGGTCTGAAGCTCAACATCAAAAAAACTAAGATCATGGCCACTGGTCCCATCACCTCCTGGCAAATAGAAGGGGAAGAAATGGAGGCAGTGAGAGATTTTACTTTCTTGGGCTCCATGATCACTGCAGATGGTGACAGCAGTCACGAAATTAAAAGATGCCTGCTTCTTCAGAGAAAAGCAATGACAAACCTAGACAGCATCTTAAAAAGCAGAGACATCACCTTGCCGACAAAGGTCCGTATACTTCAAGCGATGGTTTTCCCAGTAGTAATTTATGGAAGTGAAAGCTGGACCATAAAGAAGACTGATCACCGAAGAATTGATGCTTTGAATTATGGTGTTGGAGGAGACTCTTGAGAGTCCCATGGACTGCAAAAAGATCTAACTTATCCATCCTTAAAGAAATCAGCCCCGAGTGCTCACTGGAAGGGCAGATCCTGAAGTTGAGGCTCCAGTACTTTGGCCACCTCATGAGAAGAGAAGACTCCCTGGAAAAGACCCTGATGTTGGGAAAGATGGGGGGCACAAGGAGAAGGGGACGACAGAGGATGAGATGGTTGGACAGTGTTCTCAAAGCGACTGGCATGAGTTTGGCCAAACTGCGGGAGGCAGTGGAGGATAGGCGGGCCTGGCGTGCTCTGGTCCATGGGATCACGAAGAGTCGGACACGACTGAACGACTGAACAACAACAAAAAGGAAGTACATCTTCATGCAGTGCAAAAACAAACTATGGAACTCACCCACCGCCCAAAAGGCAGTGATGGCCACCCACCTGGTTGGCTTTAAAAGAGGATTAGACAATTTCATGGTGGAGAAGACTATTGGTGGCTGCTAGCCAGGGTGGCTATGCTCTGCCTTCTCAGTCGGAGGCAGCAATGCTTCTGAATACCAACCGGTGGAAACCACAAAAGGGCAGAGTTTTCTTGCACTCAGAACCTGCTTGCAGGTTTCCTAACAGAGTAGAGGAGGATTTAGGGGAGCATGACTGGTTCCGTCACACTGGGCATCGAACCTCAGGGGCATTTCAGGGGGCACCACAACTAAGATTTAGGATGGAGTGTGATAGGAGGGGTTGCCGAATTTTGCTGTTGTACAGGGTGCAACTGCTGTTGTACAGGGTGAAAATTTGAGACCCCCAAGGTTTGTCATTTTGTTCCCTACAAAAGCTTGCTTTCTCCTGCTCTGAGGGGTAGGACTTGAACCAATGGCTTCAAGTTGCAAGAAAGGAGATTCCGGTGAAACATCAGGAAGAATTTTCTGACAGTAAGAGCTGGTGGAATGGTCTCCCTCGGGAGATGGTGGACTCTCCTTCCTTGGAGATTTTAAGCAGAGGTTGGATGGCCACCTCTCATAGATGCACTGCAGGGGGTTGGACTACATGAGGCTTGGGGTTCCTTCCAACTCTACGGTTCTGTGATGTGATTGGTCACTGTAAAAACAGGTTGCTGGACTGGATGGGCCATTGGCCTGATCCAGCAGGCTCTTCTAATATGCAGTGTAGAAAACAGTTCTGTTTGCAGCTCCCAATGGAGTCAATGCTTGATCAATCCTAGCAGCATGCAGCAGAACAAGTCAAACTTCTGATCCGCTCTGCTGGTGGGGTTGTGGTGAGCAGGGAGTCAACTCTCTGCACACCGCTGCGCACCACTGCCACAGAGATCCCCGCTTCAGTTGCCAAAGGCATTTGCCTCCAAGAAATCCTGTTCTGGAGCCATGATTCCTAGGAGCTCAGTAGTGGACCAAGGAATGCAGCTATAGCATCAGCAACAATTCCTTCATCCCTGGCAGGCTTCAAGAGGATGGTTTGCTGCCTCCAACACTCAGTCAGGCCCGACTCCCAATTGATTGGCAGCTGAGCAGCTTTGTTGCAATCCCTAATGAGCTGGAGCTGGTACCAGTTATCACCTCCCACTGTGTTGAATTGAACATCTTGTTTCCTCGGGGGCGCTTAACTCTCCGGACGCAGCCAGGCTTAGAGACGGCAGTGGCTGCTGTGGCCTCAGCTGATAAAGATGAAGGGGAATTGAAAAGGGGGTGCAAAGGGGGGTGATGGATTAATAAAAAACAACTTTGTGTTAGCAAGACTTTTGTCAACTCTGTCCAGGACACCTTTTCTCAGAACAGCAGCCTGCTGGTGAATCAGCGCCCTTTGCGTTACAAAGGAACCAGACTTTGTTCACAAGCACATCTTTTGGATGTGTTAGCATGTAAAAAAAACAAACAAAAAACAACCTTGTCTGTACAATTTCCTCTACAAGGGCTATTTTCCAAGTCGCCTCTGCTGCAGTTCATTCCGATTTGCACTGGAAGCCTTCCTGTTTCAGAAGGTCTTTATAACCAACTGATTTTTCTTCCTAATTAAAATGTCGTCTTTTTCCTTCAATTGTTTGTTCTGGTGGAATCTTTATTGTTTGTATGTGGTGTTTACGTTATTTTATTCCCCCATTTTTTATATTTTTCACTTAGTTATGCATGAAGCAATGATCAATCTTCAACAATTCCATCCATGCCTCAAAGAAGCACCAAATGCCTATTTAATAAATTCTTGTGTGTTTTATATTGTAAATCACCCTGTGATCTTCACATGAAGGGCGATATAGGAAACTTAATTAATAAGTAAATAAAATTACATTTCAGGAGCGGTTGAGGGAGTTGGGTATGTTTCCTCCTGAAAAAGAGGAGACTGGTGGAAGATATGAGAGCCATCTTCAAATATATAAAGAGTTGTCATATGCATGATGGAGCAAGTGTGTTTTCATCTGCTAGAGACTAGGATCCAAACCAATGATTCAAATTACAAGAAAGGAGATTCTGACTAAACATCAGGAAGAACTTTCTGATGGTGAGACCAGTTCCAACAATAGAATGTTACAGGTGGGTAGCCGTGCTGGTCTGCCATAGTCGAAACAAAATAGAGAATTCTTTCCTATTTCCTATTTCCTATACCTGAAGAAGTGTGCATGCACACGAAAGCTCATACCAAGAACAAGCTCAGTTGGTCTCTAAGGTGCTACTGGAAAGAATTCTCTATTTTGTTTCAACAATAGAATGGTCTCCCTCAGGAGGTGGTGGACTCCCCTTCCTTGGAGGTTTGTAACCAGAGGTTGGATGGCCATCTGTCATGGATGCTTTAGTTAAGACTCTTGCATTGCAAGGGTATGAACTAGAGCAGGCACTGGCAAACTCCCCATGCTTTGGGACTACAACTCCCACCATCCCTAGTCCCTAGCTAACTGGACCAGTGGTCAGGGATGATGGGAATTGTAGTCCCAAAACATCGGGAGGGCCGAGTTTGCCTATGCCAGGACTAGAGGAACCTTGGTGGTACCTGCCAACTCAACAGTTCTACGATTCTGCCTTCTGAAGTAGCCTGTTCCACTATCAAACAGCTGTTCCACCACCCAACATCAGAATGTTCTTCCAAATATGTAGGCTGAATCTTCTTTCCTGTAAATTTACCATATTTTTCTGTGTATAAGACTATGTTTTTTTCTTTAAAAATCATTCTAAAAAGTGAGTGTCATCTTATACATGGGTAGTACATAGGGTGGACGTTTGATTGGTTTCTGCCACGGCTGTCAACGGCTATTGTGTGTGTTATTGGTTGCTGCGTCAATGGGTGGTATTGATTGGCAATGCATGCGGGTGAGCAATTTTCGGCAATCCCCCCTAAGAAAAGGTTAACAACCCTGGACAACCCTCCCCCCCCAAAAAAAAAATAGCCCAACAACTCTGAGCAATTCTCCACAAAAAAGCTCAACAACTCTGTGCCATCTCCCCCCATTTTCTTAAATTTGAGTCCCCCAAAATTGAGTCATATACATGGGGCATATTATAGACAGAAAAGTACGGTAATTCATTGGCTTGGGTCCTTTTGGAATGTTTACTGGAAAGAAAACGCACAACCTACAGTCATCTCACAGTGATGAGGTCAGCCAGAAATCCCGCCCCAAGATGATTCTATGAATGATGCAGGAAAATTGGAGCCTCTTTCACGGAAGTAGGAAACCTTAGAGAATATAAAGGACAGGTCTTCATATTCCTTTCATTCTTTTCATCCTTGCATTGTTGTGCCTTCCTCAACTGCTCCGAATAGATTTGATTAGCTTATTCAAAGCTGCCATGTTTTAATATGCGAGCTTACGGGAATTATCATAACTGGCCCTGAATGACAGTACATTAATCTGTCAGCTCAAAAGAACCTCCTCTAGACAATTAAGACAAAGCTAAATTAAACTAATAGCTCTAATCTTTTCATTTCTGTACACTTGTCTGCTAGATGGCATCAGGGGAAAAAAAAGATGGAGGCTTATCTCAGATGGTTGACAGTCTGATGGCGAAATCTTGTTTGACTTAGAGGTAAGGGAGTCTCTGTTTCTTGACACGTTCCTTGGTGGATTTCAAGGTATTTGAGATGTGGGAGGGAGGTTCACTGTACTCTCAGCTGTTTGTCTTGGGAGAGATTGGGACAAAAATAAACAGCATACACAGTCAGATCATAACAAGAGGGTTGTGTAAGGAAGTACACATATTATTATATTATATTATAATATATTATATTATATTATATGTTTATATTATGATCATCATTACTGATTTATTAATCGTCTTCCTAAGAACTATCTCAACATGATATACACTAAACAAAATGGAACGCGGGTGACACTGTCTAAAACATCTCTTGATCTTGCCAATCGTAAAGTCAGCAGTTCGAATCCACACAGCGGGGTGAGCACTCATTGCTCTGTCCTAGCTCCTGCCAACCTATCACTTTGAAAGCATACCAGCGTGAGTAGATAAATAGGTACTGCTGTAGCCGGAAGGTAAACGGTTTTTCCGTGCAATCTGGTTTCCATCACAGTGTCCCATTGTGCCAGAAGTGGTTTAAGCATGCTGGCCACATGATGCAGAAAGCTGTCTGTGGACAAATGCCAGCTCCCTTGGTCTGAAAGTGAGATGAGCGCTGCAACCCCATAGTCGTCTTTGACTGGACTTGGGCTGGACTTTGACTGGACTTGGGCAACCAAAATGGTCAAAGGCCTGGAAACAATGCCTTATGAGGAATGGGGAGCTGGGTATGTTTAGCCTGGAGAAGAGAAGGTTAAGGGGTGATATGATAGCCATGTTCAAATATATCAAAGGATGTCATATAGAGGAGGGAGAAAGGTTGTTTTCTGTTGCTTCAGAGAAGCGGACACAGAGCAATGGATTCAAACTACAAGAAAGAAGATTCCACCAAAACATTAGGAAGAACTTCCTGACAGTAAGAGCTGTTGTACAGTGGAATTTGCTGCCAAGGAGTGTGGTGGAGTCTCCTTTGGAAGTCTTTAAGTGGAGGCTTGACAGCCATCTGTCAGGAATGCTTTGATGGTGTTTCCTGCTTGGCAGGGGGTTGGACTGGATGGCCCTTGTGGTCTCTTCCAACTCTAGGATTCTATGATTCTATGGACTTAACTGTCCAGGGGACCTTTACCTTACAATAAACATAATTAAAAACAATTAAAGCCACCAAAACATCTAAGACATTTAAAACAAGACTAAAACTCTACACACTCATGGTGAAGACCCATTCATCAAGCTGGGAAAGCCTGCTGGAACAACAATCCCCCACCCCAGAAAATGCAAATATCTTACAGGAGAAGGGAGAAAGCAGTCTCTCAAGGAACCTCTGTTGTTTAGGAACCTACAGGTGAAACTCAAAAAATTAGAATATCGTTGAAAGATTCATTTCTTTCAGTAACTCAACTTAAAACGAGAAACTAATATATGAGATAGACTCATGGCATGCAAAGCAAGATATGTCAAGTCTTTATTTGTTATAATTGTGATGATTATGGCATACAGATGATGAGAACCCCAAATTCACAATCTCAACTTTGGGGTTTTCATTAGCTGTAAACCATAATCATCACAATTATAACAAGCAAAGACTTGACATATCTCGCTTTGCATGTCATGAGTCTATCTCATATATTAAACTCCAGTAGCTAATGAAAACAATTGCTTACATAAATGGACTTTTCCATGATATTCTAATTTTTCGAGTTTCACCTGTATGTGTTGGTAAAAGGTAAAGGTAAAGGGACCCCTGACCATTAGGTCCAGTCATGGACGACTCTGGGGTTGTGGCTCTCATCTCGCTTTATTGGCCGAGGGAGCCGGAAACACTATTTACCTTACTGCCTGGAGCAGTACCTATTTACCTACTTGCACTTTGACATGCTTTCGAACTGCTAGGTGGGCAGGAGCTGGGACCGAGCAATGGGAGCTCACCCCGTTGCAGCGATTCGAACCGCCGACCTTCTGATTGGCAAGCCCTACGTTCTGTGGTTTAACCCACAGTGCCACCCGCATCCCTCCCTTAAACTCAGCCCAGTAGTGGATCGGCACCAAGTACAAATCACCCAAGCAGAGTGTAAGAAACTAGCACCTAGTCCAGTCCCCTGCAATGCAGGAATCACAGGTATAGAATTCATGACAGATGGCCATCCAACCTATGTTTCAAAACCTCCAATGAAGGAGAGTCCACCACCTTCTGCGGGAGTCCATTCCACCGTCCCAACAGCTCTTACCACCCAAAAGTTCTTCCTAATGTTTAGTCAGAAAGTTCTGACCCGAGTTCGTTTAGTGACAAGCGGCTCGCCTTTTTGTCCCATGTATAGGTGCAATGGACATGGCTCAAGTACAGTCGTACCTTGGTTCTTGAATGCCTTGTGAATCAAACGATTTGGCTCCTGAAAGCCACAAACCCAGAAATGAGTGTTCCAGTTTGTGAATGTTTTTTGGGAAGCCAAACGTCCGACACAGCTCCCGCAGCTTCCGATTGAGTGCAGGAAGCTCCCGCAGCCGATCAGAAGCCATGCCTTGGTTTTCGAACGTTTTCGGAAGTCAAACCGACTTCCGGAACGGATTCCGTTCAAGAACCAGGGTACAACTGCACTCATATAAACATCTGTAACCAAATTGGCTGTGAAATCTAAGTCACCAGCTCATGTTCCCCACAAGCCTTCTGAAGAAATACCATTTCTCTGAGCCTGGTACAAACTTGCAAAATGTGCCCACTTTCCCCTCCCCTGCTCTGTGGGGGGGGGGGGAGGCTTGTCCATTTTGAAAAATTGGAAGATTTGCTCCCATCCCCTTTAACTCCTTTCTTCAGAAGCTCCTGGCTGCCTCGCCTGTATTTATAGCCAGACACAGCAGCGTGGCATGTATTTTAATTATGCACTAGTGACAAATGCCCTTTTATTTTTTAAAAAAATGTGCTATATATACACCAACCTTCCATTTAAACAAACACAGCATAATATCAAAAAGAAAAATTACCGTGACAAAGAACAAAACAAAATTACAAAGAAACACATAGAATCACAATAACAGGCAAAAACAGTTTCTCTTAAAAAAATAAATAAACTCTCTCTGTGTGTTTGTGTGTGTGTGTGTGTGTGTGTGTGTGTTTGCCTGCCTGGAAGTTTTAGACCAGGCATAGGCAAACTCGGCCCGTCCATCAGATTCAACTCAGCCTTCTGGTTGCCCACACATCCTGGTTGCCCTTGGCCCAGACTGTCTCCACTGCACTCTTCATTCCAGCCTGACTCATTGCTCAGGCTGAGAAACCAAACCTGAGCCAACAAAACTATAAGACCAGGAGGTCCCTATTGTCTTAAACCAGGCATTGCCTTAAACTTGGCCCTCCATATGTTTTTGGGACTACAATTCCCATCATCCCTGACCGCTGGTCCTGTTAGCTAGGGATGGTGGGAGTTGTAGTCCCAAAACATCTGGAGGGCCGAGTTTGCCTATGCCTGCTTTAGACACTGAGCCCAGAATTGAGTGTCAGTTCTATTGCACACCTGGGGAGACTATAGAGCAGCCTTTGCCAACCAGGTATCCTGCATATGTTTTAGACTACAACTCACATCAGCCCCAGCCATTGGCAGCAGTAATCCAAAACATCTGCAGCTCTGACGGTGAGAGCTGTTGGACAGTGGAGAGGACTCCCTCAAGAAGTTGTGGACTCTCCTTCCTTGGAGGTTTTTAAGCAGAGGTTGGGTGACTACCTGTCATGGATGCATTAGTGGAGACTCCTGGATTGCAGAGGGTTGGGCTGTGTCCAGTTCTGGGCACCACGATTTAAGAAGCTGGAACGTGTGCAGAAGAGGGCAACCAGGATGATCAAAGGTCTGGAAACCAAGCCTTATGAGGAGTGGTTGAATGAGCTGGGGATGTTTACCCAGGTAAAGAGAAGACTGAGAGGAGATATGATAGCCATCTTCAAAGATCTCAAGGGCTGTCATGTGGAAGATGGAGCAAGCTTGTTTTCTCCTGCTCTGGAGGGTAGGGCTCGAACCAATGGCTTCAAGTTATAAGAAAGGAGATTCCAGCAGAATATGAGGAAGAACTTTCTGACAGTAAGTCAAACAGACTCCCTCAGGAGGTGGTGGACCCTCCTTCCTTGAAGGTTTTTAAGCAGAGGTTGGATGGCCACCTGCCATGGATGCTTTGGTTGAGATCCCTGCATTGCAGTGAGTTGGACTAGTTGTCCCTCAGGAATCAACTCTACAATTCTGTGATTTTATGATAGGGCATGAGGTTGACAACGGCTCCCATAGTCCTAACATATACATTCTGTGACTTGCCATAAAGCCCATGGCTGGTCATCAGATCTGGACAAAGTTCAGGTCCACAACTGAGTCTGGTCAATCAAAGCCAATCTAGGATTGGTCCAGAGTGGGTTCAGACAGTCCTGAATCACCCCATCAGGAACAATCTGGAGCTGTCAAAGAGGTGATTAGGGATAAGAAAGACGTGGTTCAGAGGTGACGGGGTGGAGGGAGAGAAAGAGACAGCGCTCTTGAACACGTACAGCTGAAACTCGAAAAATTAGAATATGGTGGAAAGGTTCATTTCTTAAAATTCAACTTAAAAGGTGAAACTAATATATGAGATAGACTCATGACACGCAAAGCGAGTTATGTCAAATCTTTATTTGTTATAATTGTGATGTTTATGGCGTACAGCTGATGAGAACCCCAAATTCACAATCTCAACTTTGGGGTTTTCATTAGCTGTACACCATAATCATCACAATTATAACAAGCAAAGACTTGACATATATCACTTTGCATATTAAACTCCAGTGCTAATGAAAACAATTGCTTACATAAATGGACTTTTCCACGATATTCTAATTTCTCGAGTTTCACCTGTAGATTCTGTTTACCTGTCGCAGCTAATATCCACCAGAGCTCTCCTCCTATATGAACTTGTCTAATTCCTTCTTTCTGCCAGCTGCCAGCCCATCATTTACAGGGACGCTTTCATTCATTTATTTATTTATAAAAGCAGGGCTTTTTTTCAGGGAAAACTCATGGGAACTCAGTTCTGGCACCTCTCAGGTGAGTGCCATTGCTATTCTAAGAGAACGAAGGAGGTGTTCCTGTTGAGTTCCGGCACCCCTTTTTCTAGAAAAATAGCACTGTATAAAAGTATTTATATACCACCATAAAGTATCAGGGAAGTGTACAGCAAGATTAAAACATACAGACCATTAAAAGTAGCGCAGGACAATCATTAATGTGACCGGATACTTAAGCTGCAATTAGTTCTGGGAAGAATAACTTTTCGCAACCCTGAACTTGAGGCAGTCATGAGATGTAGTCATGATGGCATCTAAATGAAAACTTGGCTCGGTAGGATTTCAGCCGTATAAATGAACAGTGGAAATAACTGTACTTATGAAAGGCCATATCTCTCTCTATTCTATTGCTTCCTTTTTATTACAGTATAACTGATAAACATTCCCAATATTAAATTTTATAGGCGGTCTAGCATTACAGAAGTCTCCGAGAGCAGGGTGGGGGTCGGGAAATTGAATGGAAAAGCCTCATTATAAATACTGAACATGCTGGGCTTCAAAATTGAGACTGCTTAACCAGATTTAAAGACTGATTCTATGCATGTTTACTTAGAAGTAAGTCTCACTTTATTCGCAACCCTGGGGGGGGGGTGCCCTCACTTTTTCTTATAAATGAAAAGGGATGTGCAGTGAAAGAAGCTGACACCCCTTAGGAACTTATATATGTTAGACAAAGACTTCAGGGTGTCCAGCCAAGTCTAAGGTTGTTGTTGTTGTTCAGTCGTTCAGTCGTGTCCGACTCTTCATGACCCCATGGACCAGAGCACGCCAGGCACCTCTATCCTCCACTGCCTCCCGCAGTTTGGCCAAACTCATGCTAGTCGCTTCGAGAACACTGTCCAACCATCTCAACTTCTGTCATCCCCTTCTCCTTGTGCCCTCCATCTTTCCCAACATCAGGGTCTTCTCCAGGGAGTCTTTTCTTCTCGTGAGGTGGCCAAAGTACTGGAGTCTCAACTTCAGGATCTGTCGTTCCAGTGAGCACTCAGGGCTGATTTCCTTAAGGATGGATACGTTTGATCTTTTTTCAGTCCATGGGACTTCAGGTAGTGATTAGGAAGAACTTCCTGACAGTAAGAGCTGTTCGACAGTGGAATTTGCTGCCAAGGAGTGTGGTGGAGTCTCCTTCTTTGGAGGTCTTTAAGGAGATGCTTGACAGCCATCTGTCAGGAATGCTTTGATGGTGTTTCCTGCTTGGCAGGGGGTTGGACTGGATGGCCCTTGTGGTCTCTTCCAACTCTAGGATTCTATGACTCTCAAGAGTCTCCTCCAGGTCTAAGGTATAGGAGGTATATTAGTATATAGAGCCCTTAACAATGTGGGACCAGTTTACCTCTGAGATAACCTTGTCCCATATGTGCCTTCTCAGAGGCAGATTTAGCATCACCAGTCGTCGTCCCGTCCCCCCAAGCACCGAGCTGAGGGGGCACCTTCCCACCTCCTTCCCAAAGCTTAGTAAATATAAGAGCCAATTTCAAGGAGCCGAGGTCCCTTCACCCCTCCCCATGAAATATCTGAGGGAGTTGCCCCCACCAAGTTGTTAGGCACTGCCATTTGTACGGTGTGTTGGCACTGCTAGTAGTAAATGCTTGAGCACCAGTGTGGTGTAGTGATTAAGAGCGGTGGACTTGTAATCTGGTGAACCAGGTTCACGTCTCTGCTCCTCCACATACAGCTGCTGGGCAACCTTGAGCTAGACACACTTCCCTGAAGTCTCTCAGCCCCACTCACCTCACAGAGTGTTTGTTGTGGGGGAGGAAGGGAAAGGAGAATGTTAGCCGGTTTGAGACTCCTTCGGGTAGTGATAAAGCAGGATATCAAATCCAAACTCTTCTCTTCTTGGGTAAGAAGTCACACAGCTTTGGGAAAGAAGTGGCAAAGTTGGGAAACGCTACCTAGACTTTGGGAAGGAGGCCGGAGGACTTTAGGCAATGGAGGAGCTACCTGCTCTGGCACCTGGAGCAGCATACATCCGGGGGCATGGCTGGCGCACATTGGGAGGGGTGCGTGGCAAGCAGCACACGTCCTGGGGCATGCACAGTGAGTGCCAAGCGTCCTGGAGGTGTCTGCCAAACACCAAGCGTCCCGGGGGGGGGCAGCCACGATGTCCCCCCCCAGGATAGCACCTGGGGCAGATGCCCCCCCGCCTTTGTCCGCCAGTGACTCTAGGACCCTGTCAGAGCCCTCATGCCTCCTTCTCAAAAGCCAGTGCCTTCCTTACCCAGCTCTCCAGTTCCTGCTGGACTCCAGCTCCCATCTGTGCTAGTCAGCCTGGTCAATTGCCAGCAATGCTGGGACTTGTAGTCCAATGACATGTGGAAGTTTTGACCTATTAAGCCTTAAATGCAATACCTCCAGGACCACCTCTTTCCATATGAACCTACCCAGAACCTGTGAACATCCTCTGAGGCCCTTCTTTGTGTGCCTCCTCCATGAGAGGTCCAGAGGGTGGCAACACAAGAGCAGGGCCTTTTCTGCAGTGGCTTCCCATGGGTGGAACGCTCTCCCCATGGAGGTTCACCTGGTGCCTTCCTTATACACATTTAGGCGCCAGGCAAAGAAATTCCTGTTTAACCAGACCTTTGGCTGATTAACATCCAATGCGCTTTAAAAATGTGTTGTGGAAGGGGAGATTCTTAGGTTGTCTTTGTTTTTGATTTTATTATGCATTCTGTGTTTTTTATATTGTGATTTTCTGTTGTGAACTGCCCTGAGATCGACGGGTATCAGATGGTATAGAAATTTAATAAATGATGATAATAATAATAATAATAATAATAATAATAATAATAATAATAATAATAATAACAACAACAACAACAACAACAACAATCATCATAATCATCATCATCATCATAATTAAAAGTTCACAAGTTCCCCATCTCCCTATTAGGGGGAAAGTTGCAATGTACTGAACACATTTTTTTAAATAACAGCAACCAGGATCATTCAACAGACAAATCTTATACATAAATAAAAATAAATAGGCTCACTTTTGCATGCAAGGAGCACCAAGTCCTTGGAGGTAGTTAGACCACCGACCACAGTAAAAGGCTGATTGTATGAGTCACACAAAGCTATGCAAAATTGTAGGCTTTTCACATGAATCTTTAGTGTCACCATTACAATAATCTGTTTTGAACTTTATAGGGATTGGAACAACAATATGATTTATGTCCAAGGGCGATCAGATGCCGTGGACACCAGTGTGTTGCAAACAGATATAATTTATTGCCCAATTAAACATGTGTTGCTAAATTGCCCCTCCTGTCACTTTTAATACAGTAGCTAATGCTCTAGACAACATGACACTTCGGAGCTGGTGATCTAATGAGATCAAAGTCCTGAAGAGGAGGAGTCAATGCATGTGTATAAAAGATAACCAAAAGACTGTGACCAGTTTTATCCTGCATTCTTTTATATGCTCTGTGGATTAATTTATGTTCTACGATTCTCTGTTCATGCTGCAGAGGAACATAAGAGCAGCCCTCAGGGACCAGACCAAAGATTGACTTAATCCACCTTCCTTCTTCCTAGAGGGACAAACTGGATGCCTCAAGGAAACCCACAAGCAAAACCTGAAAGAATAATCTTCTCCGACATTTGTTCCCTAGGGACCACTGTTCAGGGGGTAGACTGCTTCAGTATGTGGAGCTGGTGCTGTTTTGGGGGATACAATGTTAAAAACAGTTTAAGCAACAGAATCACAGAAACAAGGTGGATCCTAAAATATTAAACTCAGGAGTTAAAAGCCAGGGGAAAGGAATATTTTATGAGTTAACAAGAACAACTTGAACTGAGCTACAGGTAGGTAGCCGTGTTGGTCTGCCATAGTCAAAACAAAATAAAATATTTTTTAAAAAATCCTTCCAGTAGCACCTTAGAGACCAACTAAGTTTGTTCTTGGTATGATCTGCCATGTGCATGCACACTTCTTCAGATACACTGAAACAGAAGTCACCAGACCCTTATATATAGTGAGAGGGTGGGGAGGGTTATTACTCAGAAGGGTGGTGGGAATGGGTAGTTGGCTGAAACCTGTTGACGACTGTTAACGACTGCAATTGGTCTTACAAGAAAAAGCAAGGGGTGAGATGGCCAAAGATAGCTTTGTCATGTATAATGAGATAAGAATCCGAAGTCTTTGTCCAGACCAGGTCTCTCCGTGGTTTTAAGTTTGGTAATGAGTTGCAATTCAGCAACTTCTCTTTCCAGTCTATTTCTGAAATATTTCATATTTTTTTTTTTTTTTTGTTTTGAACTGAGCTGTGCAGCATATTGGCAGCCAGTACAATTCACTTGGCACTGGTGTGAGGTGGGCGCACCTTGGGAAGCCAATTAGCATTCAAGCGGGTTATATTCTGTGCTAGTTGCAACTTCTGAACTGTCTTCAAGGGCAGGCCCACGTAGAGCGTGCAGTGAAATAATCCAAAGTTGAGGCTACCAGAGCATAGGTAACTAGGACTGGAATTCATTAGTTCCCCTGTTCCTTGTGCTCTACAAAAAGATAGAAACGGGAGGTTGCTAGTTGAAAAGCCATTTTCCTAGCTTGAAGGAATCAATGTGAATACAATTGCTGCTCACAAGCCTATGACCATGAAAGACCCTAACTCAGTTGTTCAAGCATCCATCAAATTAAATTACATCACTACCAAAGTAGATTTAGGTTAAATTTTGTGGAAAATGTTCTCAGCTGTTAAAAATCAGGAACCTGGACTGGAGGACTACGGAAAGCCTTTCTCTGATGGATGGGGCGAGATGTTGTTTGCAGTTTCGGTACACACCTTTTAAGCATTTCCCCTTTCGTTTAACAAAGTTATATATCGCTTTTGTTTCTCCTTCCGGATCAGCTCTTTAAAAGTCATATGAAGTCGCGTGTTCTTTTTAAGAGGGATTTCTAGCCAAACAGTAATGGAGCAGAAATGGCAGGTGAAAAATGATGGACTATATGGAGCTTGCTGAACTGACCGGGAAACTCCGAGACCAGAGGGATGACACGGTGGAGAAAGATTGGAAGAAATTTAAAGTATATTTAATGAATCATGTTAAGATTAGTATTTAAAATAAGCAGGAAGACTAGATAGGCAGCAGATATAGAAGTTAGGTAAGGTATAGTAGTAGATGAAGTAATGTTAAGGTTAATAGACAAGAGAAGTTGATTAGTGTATTAATATGTGGATATAAAAAGGTAAAGAAATTACTAAAGATGATCTATAAGGAACGCAGACAGAGAGGCCATGAGGAAGTCAATTTACAATGTTACAAAAGAAGGAAAGATAGAATTAAATAAGTGTTTTTTATTAATCTTTTTTCTTTTTTCTTGTATTTTGTTGTAATGTTTTTTACTGTTTGTATTGTTTGTTTATTGTTTAATGTATTGTTAAAAAAAACCAATAAATTTTTGAGGGGGGGGGGAAAGAAATGGTCTTTCTCTTCCCGGTGGTAATGGATATTTTATTGTATTCTTTAACATTTAGATACTGCTTGATTGTGACAACAACAACAACCCTCAACATGACTTGCAAAAAGATTTAAACAATAAAATTGTTATTTAAAAACAATTCAAATTATTAAAACATTCCCTCCCCCCCAAAAAAAATTGAAATGAGCAAAAAATAAAAATGCATCATTATTCCAGATATCTGGACAGACTTACCAAACGAAAAATGTTTTTTAGCAGGTGCCAAAAAGAGTACACTGAAGGCAGCTGTCTAATGTCAATGAGCAGGGAGTTCCAAAAATGTAGGTGCTGCCACACAAAACGATTATTTTTTTCCACAGATGCAGAACTTTTTGTAACAGTGCCTGTTACAAAACAGGCTTGCAGTGACTTACATATGCTGGTCTTCATATCTCCCTTGCTGGTCTTCATTTCTCCCTAAGCCACCTGGCTGGACTGGGACTGACAGATATAACTTTGCATTGCTTCTAGTCCAGGGGTTGGGCACATCCAGACCACGGGCCAAACTGGGCCCTGCAGGAGGGTCGTAATTTGCCCAGGACTCCGTTTCTCCACAAACCATCACTTTAAAGGCTGTTTGTTTTGAAACCGCCTAGAAATAACACCGGTCTTGAAAGACCTACATTGGCTCCCAATGTACGTTTCCGAGCACAATTCAAAGTGTTGGTGCTGATCTTTAAAGCCCTAAACGGCCTCGGTCCAGTATACCTGAAGGAGCATCTCCACCCTCATCATTCTGCCCAGACACTGAGGTCCAGTGCTGAGGGCCTTCTGGCAGTTCCCTCGCTGCGAGAAACCAAGTTACAGGGAACCAGGCAGATGGCCTTCTTGGTAGTGGCACCCGCCCTGTGGAACACCCTCCCATCAGATGTCAAAGAGAAAAACAACTACCAGACTTTTAGAAGACATCTGAAGGCAGCCCTGTTTAGGGAAACTTTCAATGTTTAATAGATTATTGTATTTTAACATTCTGTTGGAAGCCGCCCAGAGTGGCTGGGGAAACCCAGCCAGATGGGCGGGGTATATGTGTGTCCTGTTCCTGGAGGGGGAGGCCTCCATAGGGTTGATCGGCATGGAGAGTCATTGCTTTTGAAGTTCATTTCCAAGTGGTTTGTGTCGAAACCACCCAGAAACAGACTTCACAGGCAAGATCCTTTTAAGCAGTTACCTTGTCAAAGTCAGCTTGCAGGGTTGGGAGAAAGAAGGCTGCCACCCAGATGGGCACAGTTCTCCAACTCTGTTCTGGTCCTTTCTCAGGGGGAGATCTTAGAAGGTGGTTCTGGGGTACTACTGCCCTGCCCCATGGCCTCTGGTGTGTGAAGCGCCAAAGAGAGTCCATCTTGTCCCCCAAGCTATTCAACATCTGCAGAAAAACATTGGGAGATGTTAGAGAAGAGGGCTATCAATGTCTACTAGCCATGATGGGTATACTCTACCTCCTCATTTGGAGGCAGCAATGCTTCCAAAGACCATTTGCTGGACGTCATAGACATAGGAGGAAGGAGTGCTCCTGTGCTCATGTCCTGCTTGCAGGTTCACCACTAGCATGTGGTTGGCCACCATGAGAACAGGATGCTGAACTAGATGGGCCTCATCCAGCAGGTTCTTCTTCTGTTCTCATCAATCTGGAGATCTGAGCTGGTGTGCCATCTGTATATGGAACCATACATGCATAGACTTGTAACAGCCTTCTCCAACCTGGTGCCCCCCAGATGTTTTAGACTACAAATTCAATCACCCCTGCCCAGCACAGCCAATGAGTGTCAAAATCTTCACTCCCACAAGCCACAACAATAATATAAATTGCAGCCTGCAAATCCAGATTAAACTTCACAGCTCTTTTGCTCAACATTTTGCAGAAATGCAGGTAATATAGATGATTTCTCTACAAATCAACTTTTCTTTAATGCCTGCTATAATAATTCTCCATAAATCTGTTTTTTTCTGCAAAAATGATTCAATCTGCATACATGCTGAGAAATACGATTATATCACTTCCACTGATTTATAAGTCCTACAATTACCGACTCCCCATTTCCTTGTATCTGGGAATTATGTTTTAATTAACCAATTTATCTATTAACTTTGCTAAACTTGCTTTGCAGACGAACCCGGCTGCAGTGGAAAATGGAACTTCTAGGCAATTAGCGTCCTTGCATTAGCTGAGGGCTGGCAGAGTGGACACCTCTGGTGATAAACGTATATTGATTATGTGAATATTTGACTAATTGGGCATTTAAAAGAAACTATACTCTGGCGGGGAAAGAAGGGGACAGAATATATAACTTTCTGTCAGTGGTGGAAGCAATATTTGAAGTGCAAATCCCAGGGTGTGAAGGGAGTTTGAGAAAACTCTGAAATGCATAGTGGAAGATTAATGTCTTCTCCAATCGTCTCTCGTGTGTGTGTGTGTGTGTGTGGATGGCTGAGGGCTCAAGTCAGAAAGAGAGAGTTGGTGACCTGGTTTGTGCAGTGCCACCTCAAGAATGGTTAGAGAAGGGTACTACAGCTCACCAGCCTAGCCAGGTGATCTGTTCATAGCTGTCAACCCTCCCTGCTGTTTCCCAATGCTATAATAAGGGAATTTCCCACAAAAAAAGGAAAAAGGATGACAGCTATGGATGTGTTGAAGGCAGGCATGGCCAAACTTGGCCCTCCAGCTGTTTTGGGACTACAGCTCCCATCATCCCTAGCTAACAGGACCAGTGGTTGGGGTGATGGGAATTGTAGCCACAAAACATCTGGAGGGCCAAGTTTTGCCATGCCTGGTTTAAGGCAATAGGGACCTCCTGGTCTTATAGTTTTGTTGGTTCAGGTTTGGTTTCTAAGCCTGAGCAATGAGTCAGGCTGGAATGAAGACAGCAGTGGAGACAGTCTGGGCCAAAGGCCACCAGGATGTGCGGGCAACCAGAAGGCCAAGTTGAAGAACAAGCCCAAGGAGAAACCAAATTCTGATGGGCAAGCCAGGGGGAAGAACTGGAGAACAAGTCAAGAGTTAGGGCCAAAATGCCAGACATCATGCAGCTCAAATAGCCTTTGTTGCTTGAGCAAGACTTAGCTGGAAAAGGATGTCCTTTATACCAGAGGAGGGCAACCAAAATGGTCAAAGGCCTGGAAGTGATGCCTTATGAGGAACGTCTTAGGGAGCTGGGTATGTTTAGGCTGGAGAAGAGAAGGTTAAGGGGTGATCTGATAGCCATGTTCAAATATATAAAAGGATGTCATATAGAGGAGGGAGAAAGGTTGTTTTCTGCTGCTCCAGAGAAGCAGACATGGAGCAATGGATTCAAACTACAAGAAAGAAGATTCCACCTAAACATCAGGAAGAACTTCCTGACAGTGAGAGCTGTTCGACAGTGGAATTTGCTGCCAAGGAGTGTGGTGGAGTCTCCTTCTTTGGAGGTCTTTAAGCGGAGGCTTGACAGCCATCTGTCAGGAATGCTTTGATGGTGTTTCCTGCTTGGCAGGGGGTTGGACTGGATGGCCCTTGTTGTCTCTTCCAACTCTATGATTCTATGATTCTATACTCTTTCCTGCCCAGGAGGAGCCAATAGTCTGTGTGTCAGGTCTAGAAGGGTCTTCTCTGAGAAGTTGCAGTTACATGGTCCACCACATGAGGCAGTAGTCAGTCTTGTGTCTGGCTTTCATTGCCTTCTTTTCTTTGGCCCCTTTATTTGCTGCTATACACATCTGCAAGACTATACACCACTCCCTCTGGTCTTTGGTCCATTTGACTGACCTGGACTATCTGGATCAAAGAGCTCCTATGAATGATTGCAACTGGAAAACCAATGGCTAAAATGTTTTGATTTTGAAAGACAGTTAAATCTTTTAATCTACTCCTTCACAATACCTGATGGGTGCTTATTTTTATATGTTTTATTACAAATATTGTGTAGGTGTGTTTTAAATTCTATTTTCCCTCTCTAATTATTTACGGGGGCTTATTGAGCAGTTCTTGTTTTTATTTTGATTATGTATTTTGTGTTTTTATTTTGACTTTATATTGAGAAATGCCCTGAGACCTGTGGGTATAGGTGGTATATAAATTCTGAGAGAGGATTCAAAGTCTGAGATGGTTTTGAGGAGTTGGGAGAGTGAGAGAGCTGGTTCTGATCTGTGTGTAACACCCACTCAGGAAAATATCTACAGTTAGAGAAAGGAGTCTCTGAGTTTGACAGAGAGCCAGAATGTAGTGCATGGGTAGGGAAACTAAGTCCCGGGGGCCAGATCCAGCCCAATTTTCTTCTAAATACGGCCCGTGGATGGTCCGGGAATCAGCATGTTTTTACATGAGTGGAATGTGTCCTTTTATTTAAAATGCATCTCTCGGTTATTTGTGGGGCCTGCCTGGTGTTTCTACATGAGTAGAATGTGTGCTTTTATTTAAAATGCATCTTTGGGTTATTTGTGGGGCCTGACTGGTGTTTCTACATGAGTAGAATGTGTGCTTTTATTTAAAATGCATCTCTGGGTTATTTGTGGGGCCTGACTGGTGTTTCTACATGAGTAGAATGTGTGCTTTTATTTAAAATCCATCTCTGGGTTATTTGTGGGGCCTGCCTGGTGTTTCTACATCAGTAGAATGTGTGCTTTTATTTAAAATGCATCTCTGGGTTATTTGTGGGGCATAGGAATTCATTATGTTTTTCAAAATATAGTCCCCCATCCCCCCACCACAAGGTCTGAGGGATAGTGGACCAGCTTCCTGCTGGAAAAGTTTGCTGACCCCTGATGTAGTGTCTAGTGAGAGCATTCAGACAAGGGTGCACTTGATCTCTAGCTGAAGCTGATGGAAGACACTCCACACCACCAAGGCCACCCAAGCCTCAAGCAAAAGATCCAGGAAGACCCCAAAGCTACATACCTGCTCCTTCAGATGGAGCATAACTCCATCAAGGGCGGACCAGCTCCCAGCCATTTGGTCTAGGGAACTACCTACTAGCAGTGCCTCTGACTTATCTGGATTGAACTTCAGTTTATTGGCTCTCTTCAAGTCCATTACCAAGGCAAGACAATGGTCCAGCACATTCTGTAGTGTAAAATAAGAACTGCCACCACAAATTTCCAGAAAACTCATCTGAAAGTTAAATCTCAGAATTCTGTAGCTGGTTAAATCATGGGAGGAGTTTTCAACCAGCCAGGGACTGAGATTTGAGGGCATGATTTATTTCTGCAGCTATCTTGCATCAGTTTTTTGCTTGTGCAGTAAAGGTAAAGGGACCTCTGACAATTAGCTCCAGTTGCGAACAACTCTGGGGTTGCGGCGCGCATCTCACTTTATTGGCCAAGGGAGCCGGTGTATAGCTTCTGGGTCATGTGGCCAGCATGACTAAACCACTTCTGGTGAACCAGTGCAGCGCACGGAAACACCGTTTACCTTTCCACCGGAGCAGTACCTACAGATGAAACTCGAAAAATTAGAATATCGTGGAAAGGTTCATTTCTTTCAGCAATTCAACCTAAAAGGTGAAACTACTATATGAGATAGATTCATGACATGCAAAGGGAGATATGTCGAGCCTTTATTTGTTATAATTGTGATGATTATGGCGTACAGCTGATGAGAACCCCAAATTCACAAACTCAACTTTGGGGCTCTCATCAGCTGTACACCATAATCATCACAATTATAACAAGCAAAGACTTGACATATCTCACTTTGCATGTCATGAGTCTTTCCCATATATTAAACTCCAGTAGCTAATGAAAACAATTGCTTACATAAATGGACTTTTCCACAATATTCTGATTTTTTGAGTTTCACTTGCACTTCGACATGCTTTCGAACTGCTAGGTTGGCAGGAGCAGGGACTGAGCAACGGGAGCTCACCACATCGCGGAGATTCGAACCACCAACCTTCTGATCGGCAAGCCCTAGGTTCTGTGGTTTAACCCACAGTGCCACCTGCATCCCTATGCTCCTGCAGTAGGGAAGTGTAAAAGCAGATGGTAAGCATGGCTTTCCTTTCTATCCATCACCCTGCTTAGATGTTCTAGCCCTCATGTAATCTGAAGAACAAGGATACAGTCTTTATTTCCACCTCCACCATCATTTACCTCTCATCTGTCCCTGTCACCCTCCATGTAATCAGGGGCAAAGGTCTGAAGCAGGCCCCCCACGCAACATTGGCACTTGTGTGACCAGGGTTGCAAATCACGCAGGGAGACTTTTTTCAGGGAATCTACCATTAAAGACCTTTGCCCTCCAAAACATGGAAGGGTGGCAGGTGGAAGAGAAGCAACAGCAAGGACTGGAATGACAAACAGGTTTCATGGCCTGTTTGTTTACGACATGGTACCCGCATGAAAAAGGGACCGGTGCTGAGATTTTGTTGACGTGCACATTTATTATCAGATGATTAAACAGTAGATTGAACTGATTAAAAGGGAAATTATGAATTAACTAAACATCCTTCACTCGGGCTCCCTAACTGCTCCCCTGAAGATGCAGACACCAGTCATCACCTATCACAGTTTTTATCAATGCAAAGAAGGAAGCTGGCTATAACAATTGAAGCCACTATCACTTGAAAATAACGATGTAAGAGAAGCTTGCTGAATCAGGGCAATGGACCATCTGTTCCAGCATCTCTGTTGTCACAGCGTTCAACCAGACGCCTGTGAGATCAGGGGCGAAGGGAGCCAATCTGCCGGCCGGGGCGGCAAACCTGAAAGGCACCCCTCCCTGCGCACGCGTCGTGACTGCGCATGTCCACCCAAGATGGCGGGCGTGATCGGCCAGCACCCCTTCCATGCGGTGCGGCAACCTTTAAGGCTGCAGCACATGAACAGCAGCACAGACGCTGTGCTACTGTTCGCACGTTGCAGCCTTTTAAAAGTTGCTGCGCTCGATCGCAGGGGCGGGGCCTGCCCCCAGGATGTCACCCTCCCCAGGGCAGTACCCAGGGCGGACCGCCCCCCGCCCCCCTTGCTCCTCCCCTGTGTGAGATACTTGCAAGCAGGATATGTTCACAAGAGTGCTGTACCTTCCTTCCTTCGTTGTTGGTGACATCCATCTTGTCAGTTTGCATTTCTTACGGCAGACAGTATTGATCTGATGTGTGGGGTTATTTCCTATTCTAATTAATTCAAGAGCGTTCTGGAAGCTTCTCTGTGTGAAAGAAACAAGCAGGAGGTTCCTGGTGTTTGGGATATTCCTTCTGAGAAGCTTAGTACAGCTGGCTAAAACTGGTTCTCTTATCTCTTTCTGTCAAGGTCATGCTGACTATAATAGTGAGGCCAGAAGGAGCCTGGGTTTCACTCTCCCTTTCTATCTCTTTTCCAACTGGTGTGGTGTTCTGTATATAGTTGTTGTTGTTGTTCAGTTGTTCAGTCATGTCCAACTCTTCGTGACCCCATGGACCAGAGCACACCAGGCACGCCTATCTTTCACTGCCTCCCGCAGTTTGGCCAAACTCATGCTAGTCGCTTCGAGAACACTGTCCAACCATCTCATCCTTTGTCGTCCCCTTCTCCTTGTGCCCTCCATCTTTCCCAACATCAGGGTCTTTTCTATGGAGTCTTCTCTTCTCATGAGGCGGCCAAAGTACTGGAGCCTCAGCTTCAGGATCTGTCCTTCCAGTGAGCTCTGTATATAGAGTTACGGTTTAAGTTATTGTAAGTTTAAGCTAAGTTTGCTGCAACTGGATTTTTTTTATGGACGGTGCCAATCCTGAATGTATTGGATTTGTGTCCATTATGCTCATCTGCCTTCATTAACAGTAAAGCTCTGCTGGATGAAATACAATTGCCTCTGGTCTATTTTTGGGGAATCCTACAACATTTAAGTTTTTACTCTGCTAACTATACATTGGAATCTGCTCTGGATCAATATTGAGTTGAATTTCCATGACACATCTGCCTCAAGAGCCAATGGAGTGTACTTCTGGGGGTGATGTTGAAACACTGCATTAGCAACCTAACAGGAACTTCCTGAGAGACAAGTCTGAGCAGTGTGTATGGAGGTCCTGGACTGCCCAGATGACAATACCCATCTCTCGGTCTCACTGATGTGGTCCAAAGGAAAGCAGAGCAAGACACTTGGCACTACCTTGGATGCAGGAGTTGGCTGAAGAAAGAAGAAGAAGAAGAGTTTGGATTTGATGTCCCACTTTTCACTACCCGAAGGAGTCTCAAAGCGGCTAACATTCTCCTTTCCCTTCCTCCCCTACAACAAACACTCTGTGAGGTGAGTGGGGCTGAGAGACTTCAAAGAAGTGTGACTAACCCAAGGTCACCCAGCAGCTGCATGTGGAGGAGCGGAGACGCGAACCCGGTTCCCCAGATTACAAGTCTACTGCTCTTAACCACTACACCACACTGGCTCTGTGTGGAAGCATGCAAGGCACCATCCAACCATCTTGGGACTCTGCTCCACATTTGTGTAGGGTTTGTTCCTTGGACTTTTCTTCTCCTGAAGAGGATTAGGATCAGAGTTCTTCTAGATGGTCTACCTTCCCAGGTTGACCAGCCCACTCTGCCCCTCACTTCCCTCTGCAGCACGTTCAGTAACCGCTTTCTTGACCTTTGGACCCACTCTTGGTCTCATCCCCTCAATCCAGCAGAGCCTGTCTTCACATCCTGGGTAGGGCAGCTGGTATTCAGAAGCCACGATGTGTCCTGGTGGACATCAGAGTAGGGATGGACCTGCAGGAAACCTCACAGACACCACAGTCTTCGTGGAGGGATTGTTTTCATATGGACCAGTATTTCATCAAGAATGCCCTTCCCCACCTTCAATAACTGCAATTTGAAATGGTACAGTCCAGAAACAGGCTTAATGCCTCCACGAGAACTTGGGCCTTTTCCCCAACAGTTTGTCATTGAAATGGATGGAGTTCGTATTTTTAGCTTCTGACATTTCATAGCAACTTTTGTAGTTAATGGGATTAATGCTGAACAGCTAACTATCGTTATTATTAATAATAGCAATAATAAAATGAGAACACTCTATAAGGCACAAAACAATAGAGCAAATAAATTAGTCTGCCAGCAAACACAAGCCAAGATGCAGCAATGAAGATTAATTAGGGAGCGGACTGATCCTGGTCCAAGGAACAAACAATTATAAATCACACTGTGGGCAAAACACATGTACGGTATTTTGATGCGGGCAGAGGGATTAGATTTCGGGTGTGGGTTTTCTCCCCTATGACTCTGTGGAAAGGCTTGCACCATGCTTAGAGGCAAAGGTCTATTTTGAAGAAAAATCATTCCCAGGATCCCCAACCAGTGCTGCATTCCAGATCCATATTGGGATGCCACACCACCATCCACACACACCCCAAATACCCCTCCAAATGCAATTTGCCTTCAAAAGTGTGAGCCGCCCTGAGATCTCCAGATGAAGGGCAGCATACAAATTTAATAAAAATAAAAAATAATAAAGGTGCTATTCCTTGCTAACAACACCTTTGGCGTACAATTATGAGACAGTGGAAGTAATGAATGACTGCCGAGACGTATGCATAAAGTGTAATGTACCAGGTCCACAGCCGGCAGGGAACCAGGGATCTGAGGTTTCGTTTTATAAACGAGTAGATCTCTAGCACTCCTAAAAAGAAAGTTACGAAGCAAAATGTGCAGGTACCCTTCTCACCTATTTTTTTTTTTCAGATGAGCCAGCCTGGATGCTCCCATCTTTCAGTATTCTTAGCCAGTGAGTGAAGTCAGAGCTGTATTAGATAAGCGAGTTGTTCAGATATCAGCCAATATAAATCCCCAGAGTCCTAAAGGCCTGCTGTTTTCTCCTCCCCTTTAGTGCATTTTTCCTGCTTCTGTCTCATGGCCTTAGACTGCCCTTCTCTTTTTCTAGCAACCAGGATGTGACTTTCTGATAGTGGATTCATATGAGATCATGTACTCTCAAGAAGCTTGTTGGTGTCGTTCAGTCGTGTCCGACTCTTCGTGACCCCATGGACCAGAGCATGCCAGGCACGCCTACCTTTCACTGCCTCCCACAGTTTGGCCAAACTCATGCTAGTCATTTCAAGAACACTGGCCAACCATCTCATCCTCTGACGTCCCCTTCTCCTTGTGTCCCCCCATCTTCCCCAACACCAGCGTCTTTTCTAGGGAGTCTTCTCTTCTTTGTGCAAATACTACCACACAAGTGGAAAATGGAAATGCAAAAAGGAGAAACTTTGCAAAGAGACCCAAGCGTGTTTTCCGTGCTTCAGGAGCTAAACTCCAGACATTGGTTAAGAATTCACTGTATAGATAACTTGTAGTGCAATGGTATGCATGTCTACTCGCCAGTGTGGTGTAGTGGTTAAGAGCGGTAGACTCATAATCTGGGGAACATGCTTCGTGTCTCCACTCCTCCACATGCAGCTGCTGGGTGACCTTGGGCTAGTCACACTTCTTTGAAGTCTCTCAGCCCCACTCACCTCACAGAGTGTTTGTTGTGGGGGAGGAAGGGAAAGGAGAATGTTAGCTGCTTTGAGACTCCTTCGGGTAGTGAAAAGCAGGATATCAAATCCAAACTCCTCCTCCTCCTCCTCCTCTTCCTCCTCCTCCTCCTCCTCTTCTTCTTCTTCTTCTTCTTCTTCTTCTTCTTCTTCTTCTTCTTCTTCTTTGTGTTTAATGGGGCTTACTCCTAGGTAAGTTGGGTACATGACTGAAGCCTGGACTTTTGCTTGGAAGAAAGGAGCATTCTTGTGCCTTGTCTGTGTGGCAGACAAAAATTCAAAATGCCAAACACTTTTTTTGTATGGAGATACCATTGTGGGGAAAGCTTCGCATGTTCACATTCTGCCTGCCGGGATTTTATTCCGTGCCTGGCCACTGATTTATTTTCAGACCCTCCAAGCCTCCTGCAAAAGCAGAGACAAATTTGCATATAACTCAAGCTGTATGCAAATCTGTGTCCTCTTTTGTGGGTGGGCCAGGGGCCCCGATCCACACACAGGGTGCTGGGCCTGGAAAATCTTGTTGGCATGGGTGGAGAGAAGCAAGGAAGGCTGAAGGTTGATAAACCTGTGTAGACAGAGACAGCCAAAGCCCGAGGGGGTTTAATGGGAAATACTGCTCTGCAGAAGATAGTGTGTCCTTTCTACTATCCATCACATCCCCTCTGTCAACTGGGATCCAGCTGTCACAGGTACATATCTCAGCTTCCACCCTGGAGATGTGCGCGAAACATTTTAGGACTCATGAAGCAAAGTCTGCGTGTACGTCAGCACATGGCAAGAGCCGGAGGAATCAGCCACAGTAACACCTGTCAGCTCTGGAATTATGGTGCATGGAGTGCCTCTGCTTGCAATCTACGTGGTGCAGGTGTCCCTGCAATGCTATTTTAGTCCTCAGCCGCTGCAACAGTCCAGCAGATAAATGCCTTTGCGGAAACATGACAGCACCCACAGGCAGGCAGGGGCTCTCTTTTGGTGTGTCCCCCCCCCCTCATCCTCCGGTTTATTTTCCATGCAGAATCCATGCCTTGTGGAGAACTGATTCATCTTCTTAATTGTTCCCATTATAAACCAGAAAGCTACAAATCATAATGTGATATAAATAGCACTTTAAAAAATATAGCAATATTTGTCTTTCTGTTGGAAGCCTCAAATGATGAAATCCCAAGCTGGGAGAGGCGATGAGTCACTGGCTCAGCTGCTGAGCATGTCTGCAGAAGCCTCATAAGGCAGCCATCTGAAGCAAGCAGAGTGCAAAAGAACTAGGTGGGGAACTGGCAGATAAAGACACAAGAAGGCATCCGTTTCTGCTCCACTCCCTTACTCACTGCATGCAGCACTGTTCCTCTTCTGCTGCAGTTTGGCTTCCAACAAAAACTATTTTATTTTCATCCTGTTGGTGATGATGATAATCAGTGCTTTTTTCTATTAAAAAAACGTTTAGGGGTACTGTCATTTTGACTCAAGAAAACGCTGTTTTATAGTTCAAATCAGGAAAAATAAATATAGTAAATGGACAAAATGTTTAGGGATGTGCGTACCCCTGCATACCCCCCCCCCAGACAAAAAGCACTGATTATAAGGATGATTTAACTTTTTACCCTGACCAGGACTCAAGGCAGTTTACACAAATTAAAACAAAATTATTATTATTATTATTATTATTATTATTATTATTATTATTATTATTATTAATTTATACCCCACCCATCTGGTTTCCCCAGCCACTCTGGGCGGCTTCCAACAAAATATTAAAATACAATAGTCTGTCAAACATTAAAAGCTTCCCTAAACAGGGCTGCCTTCAGGTGTCTTCTAAAAGATAAAATTCAAAAAAGCTGAAAATGTATTTTAAAAATCATAGTTAAAAACTCTGGAGGTCATAGGTGCCAACTCCCTGGGGCCCTGGGTGCCTGAGCACCCACAATATTCCCCATGAAGGGGCCGGACACCCACAAATTTCAGTGCCAGGGTCATGCATGCTGCATGCTACCCACGGCCCCAGGCACCCACGGTCATGGAACCAAGCTGGCACTCCTGCGGCAGGTTAGCATCCTCCCTTTTACAGGTAGGTAGCCGTGTTGGTCTGCCATAGTCAAAACAAAATTAAAAATTAAAAAATTCCTTCCAGTAGCACCTTAGAAAAGCTCATACGGAGAACAAACTTAGTTGGTCTCTAAGGTGCTACTGGAAGGAATTTTTTTATTTTTTTATTTTGTTTATCCTCCCTTTTGTTACAGATAAGAGCTGCATGGACGCCATACATTTAAAACACATGACTTCCCCTCAAAGCATCCTGGGAACTGCAGTTTGTTACAGGTGCTTGGGGTTGTAGCTCAGGGAGGTTAAACTAACGTTCCCAGGATTAAATGTGTTTTAGGTGTAGGGTGTGTGCACAGCTAAGCTTTGGGGGCTTTTGTTGTGGTTGGGGTAGAGGGGAACTAGTAGGGCAGCTGTTTACCAGCTCCACCTGGTACTCAGGCTGAGACCCTACCTACCCATGGACTGTCTCGCATGCCCTAGTTATCTCCTGCTTGGACTACTGCAATGCCCTCTATGTGGTGCTACCTTTGAAGGTGACCCGGAAACTACAACTAATACAGAATGTGGCAGCTAGACTGGTGACCAGGAGTAGCCGCCATGAAACACCGGTCCTGAATGACCTACATTGGCTCCCAGTACGTTTCTGAGCACAATTCAAAGTGTTGCTGCTGACCTTTAAAGCCCTAAATGGCCTCAGGCCAGTATAACTGAAGGAGCGTCTTCACCCCCATCGTTCAGCCTGGACACTGAGGTCCAGCTCCGAGGGCCTTCTGGCGGTACCCTCACTGCCAGAAGCGAGGTTACAGGGAACCAGGCAAAGGGCCTTCTCGGTAGTGGCGCCCACCCTGTGGAACGCCCTCCCATCAGATGTCAAGGAAATAAACAACTAACTGATTTTCAGAAGACATCTGAAGGCAACCCTGTTTAGGGAAATTTTTAATGTTTGATGTTTTATTATGTTTTTAATATTCTGTTGGGAGCAATCCAGATGAGCAGGGTATTATTATTATTATTATTATTATTATTATTATTATCATCATCATCATCATTACATCCCATGATCTGCACACAGTGACCCCAGGCCAGAAATCAAAGTCTAATATAATGCATTTCTGTATGCTATTTTTACAAACATATGCATTTTTTTGTGTGTAGGACACTTTACTGCAATGTATACAGTTTATCTCATTGCAAAATTCACTGCATTGCAAATTTCGGAGGAGTGGTGAATTTTAAAGGATGGCTGTGTCTTGTTTTGGCAACTGCGAATTAGGGGTGCTCACCTTTAAATGTTGTTCACCCAGATGTTCACCCTGATGGGCAGGTTATAAATAAATTATTATTATTGTTATTGTTATTGTTATTGTTATTGTTATTGTTATTGTTATTGTTATTGTTATTATTATTATTGATGGGAGCATGAGGGGGGGATGAGTGGTTGTGGGACTTTGGGGTGTTTTTTTTAATGCATTCTTCACGAAAGCTTGATGGACTCTGAAATGAGCCAAGGAAAGCTCACTCATTACTGCTTGGCATTTATGTGGTGCTGATTCCATGGGCTCAATTAGCGAAAGCAATTGGAACGGAGCGTTTCCGGAGTATTTAAAAGCCACATCCCATGCTTTGGGAAAGGGTGTGTGTGGAATGCATTAGCCATACATTCATATTCACTGCACTCGTTCCTCCCTCTCTCCCCAGACACAGCCACAAGGACATAAACTACTCCTTTCACCGCCGAGCCAGGGATGTGTTAAGAACCTGCCATCAGCGGCTCCTAATTAGGATTAAAAACAAAGCCCATTGGAAGATCTCTATGGATAATCTTAATGCAATTGCTTCTAAATGGGAGGAAGAGGAAGTTCCGTTGATCGCAAATGAAACTGAACAGTGTCTACTCCTCCTCGCTCACCGAGTGGCAGATTGAAACAAATGCAGGTCTGGCCAGCTAAGTAACAATAGCATTTGTCATACTTTCGGGGGCCTGCTGAGACTGTCGGGAGGAAAATAGCAAGGCAACAACAACCAAAAAAGCCTCCAAAAAACATTGTCGTGCCCTTAGTCACAGCGAGCCGCTCTTAAGAAAATAAGAAGTGCCAGCCAGCATCAGGCTGGTAGTCCATCTCGTTCAGTATTTCCCCTCTAATAGGGCAGCTGAGAAGTCCATGGAGGAAATGTACAAAAAGCAGGTCAGAGACTGCATCAAAGGAATCTAAAGCGGGCGCAAAGGGAAACCAAATTCTTGCATCAGGAAATTACGAGCGTGGCATTCGAAGCAAATCTAGCTTTTCTTGGCGGTGGGGTGTTTGTGGATGCCTCCAGACTGTCAATATTTTGTGGGAGGGAAACAAGCACACCCTCCAACATTTCTCCAATGAAAATAAGGACATCCCATTCAAGAACGACAACAACATTTTTACTGCTTATACTCCCCATCTGACTGGGTTGCCGCAGCCACTCTGGGCGGTTTCCAACATATAGAAATACATAATAAAACATTTCCCTGTAAGACCCTGTAAAAATTGCAGTCGTTAACAGTCGTCAACAGGTTTTCCACAGCTATCAGCTGATCACCCATTCCCACCACCCTTCTGAGTAATACCCCTCCCCGCTCCCTCACTATATTTAAGGGTCTGGTGACTTCCGTTTCAGTGTATCTGAAGAAGTGTGCATGCACATGAAAGCTCATACCAAGAACAAACTTAGTTGGTCTCTAAGGTGCTACTGGAAGGAATTTTTTTTATTTTTTTTTTTACTATGGCAGACCAACACGGCTACCTAACTGTAATAATAAAACATTAAACATTAAAAAAGAAACATTCCCTTTACAGGACTTCCTTCAGGTTTCCTCTAAAGGTTATCGAGTTATTTTTCTCCTGGCCTCAGCTGTCGCATAACTCCATTCCCTCCAACATTTCTCTTATGAAAATAGGAACATCCTAAAGGAAAGTGGGACCCAGGTGGCGCTGTGGGTTAAACCACAGAGCCTAGGGCTTGCTGATCAGAAGGTCGGCAGTTTGAATCCCTGCCACGGGGTGAGCTCCTGTTGCTCGGTCCCAGCTCCTGCCCACCTAGCAGTTCGAAAGCACATCAAAGTGCAAGTAGATAAATAGGGACCGCTCCAGCGGGAAGGTAAACGGTGTTTCCGTGCGCTGCTCTGGTTCGCCAGAAGCGGCTTTGTCATGCTGGCCACATGACCCGGAAGCTGTCTGCAGACAAACGCCGGCTCCCTTGGCCTATAGAGCGAGATGAGCGCCGCAACCCCAGAGTCGGACACGACTGGACCTGATGGTCAGGGGTCCCTTTACCTTTACCTTTAAAGGAAAGTGGGACATTCAGGGATCAAACCAGGATGGCTTCTGTAAATCCTGGACTGTCCCTGGAAAACAGGGTCACTTGGAGGGGTCTGCCACACACCCAAACTTTAGGTTTCCACATTTAAAGTAGATTAGAGCACTTTGTTGCCTTGGCACAACAAAGTCACCATATGACATTCCTGTGTTTCAGAAAGTAGCAGCAAAATGCAGTAGAAACAAATGATTAATGGGAAGGTGTATTACCACCATGCAGGCAAAATGGGATGGATTCAAGATGAATGTTGCATCTCACACACACACACACACACACACACACACGAATAATTGCTCAATAAAGACTGGATATTGCCTGACCTCCATGAAAGCTTTGAGCAAACAAATCAGGATGAATGTTCAAGCAAAGACCACCTGATTGAGCTGTGTGTGTGTGTGTTTATTTATGTGTTTGTGTGGCATAGAGGTATTTGAATATAAGAACAGAAGAAGAGGCTGCTGGATCAGGCCAAAGGCTCATCTAGCCCATCACCCTGTTCTCACAATGGCCAACTAGCTGTCCATTATGGGAAACCAGTAAGCAGGATCTGGGCACAAGAGCCCTCTCCCCTCCTGTTAGTATTCAGAAGCATTGCTGCCTCCACACCTGGCTATAACCCTTTCCAAAACTGATTAACTATAGCATTTCCAAAAGCTATTATTTCCCCCAAACCTGCAGCACCGAAGAGCAGGGCAGCGTCTCAGCATCTGCAGAGAGACTCAGAGCACATCAAGCACCCATGCTAAGTGATGCTGAGACCCTAAATCAGGCATAGGCAAACTCGGCCCTCCAGATGTTTTGGGACTATGACTCCCATCATCCCTAGCTAACAGAACCAGTGGTCAGGGATGATGGGAATTGTAGTCGCAAAACATCTGGAGGGCCGAGTTTGCCTATGCCTGCCCTAAATGCTCATCTCTCAAGCTAGTGCTCAGGACTTCAATTCCCATCAGCCCAAGCCAGCTTGGGCAGTGGTCATGGATGATGGGCATTGTTGTCCAAAATATCTGGTGGACACCAAGATGGGTGTCCACCAGAAGAAGAAGAAGAGAAGAAGAAGAGTTTGGATTTGATATCCCACTTTTCACTACCCGAAGGAGTCTCAAAGCGGCTCACATTCTCCTTTCCCTTCCTCCCCCACAACAAACACTCTGTGGGGTGAGTGGGGCTGAGAGACTTCAGAGAAGTGTGACTAGCCCAAGGTCACCCAGCAGCTGCATGTGGAGGAGCAGAGACGCGAACCCGGTTCCCCAGATAACGAGTCCGCCGCTCTTAACCACTACATCACACTGGCTCTCTTAGGCTTCTTCTATCTTAGGCTTCTTCTATCTTAGGCTTCTTCTTCTTCTTCTTCTTCTTCTTCTTCTTCTTCTTCTTCGATCACTCGTAACTGAGTAAGATTGTCTTCCATAAACACGGTTTTAACAATGAGTCCATAAGTGACTGTGGAGGCCAATTCTGGACCTGCACATCCTTCCACAGTGAGGACATTGGTTCCCAGGTGGGAGTTGATCACGGTGTGGATTTGCCAAGCGTGCCTTCCTCTTAGCATGTTTCTCCCTTTCGTCCTGAGTTTGAGTGTCTTCAAAGTCCATGACACCTTTGGTAAAGTCTGTTCTCCAACTGGAGCGCTCGCAGGCCAGTGTTTCCCAGTTGTCAGTGTTTTCACAACAAGAAACCCCGCAGCTAATTATTTTACAATCCATCTGACTCAGAGGTAGAAAGCAATGGTTAACAAGTGGTTGATTGATATGTGAGTTGACTATCTTCAAACAAGGATTGCTGAGAACTACGCACATGGTCACATTTTTTTCCTTTCCAAGGGAAAGCAGAGCCGTGGAAGTGTGTGGCAACAATCCTTCTCGCTTCTTGTTAATTGAGTCCAGGTGCTTGAAGTGTGGGGAAGCATACATGAAATAGGGAGGTTGGGGAGCATGGGGGGGACAGAATCCGAGAACCCTGAAATGCCAGCACATTATCTGAGCAATTGCTCCAGTGATATCCTGCTGTTTGCAGATGCAGGAAAGCAATCACCACATGCTACAGTTTATAGGGAAATCTTATCTTTATGCAAAATACTGAATCCCCTTGATGTGTTATTATATGAGAAGTTCTCTAAGCATCATCCATTACCTCCTGGACATATATATTGTTACATCCAGACAGTTGTCGCAGTAAAAGAAACACTTTTCCCTGCTGCAACCTGGACAAGGATGTCCCCCTCCCATAAAAAAAGGTCATTGATAATCATTTGTATCATAGTACGTTCTGCAATGCTGTAGTTTCCATTTATGTTGTGTGTTTTTTAACTGCAAAGTTTTATTTTCCATTTAAAATTTAAAATTATGTACATATTTAATGAAAACTTTTAGCTGGACCACCATTCATTATTTTAAGAAACTGAAGATTTTGGTGTTGTTGTTGTTGAGAGAGAGAGAGAGAGAGAGAGAGAGAGAGAGAGAGAGAGAATGAGAATGCATTAAAATCCAGAATTAAGATACAGTATAGGTTTGTAGAAACAATGCACAGCAGAAAATGAATCAATAAATGAAGAATTAGGCATGCATTCCAGATGGTGGATACTAGGTGAAAAGTCAGGTGTCCAATTTGCTCAGAGGCTTAGTAGTAGCAGCAGGTCAGACAGTGCCAACCTATTCTGTTTATATCTCATGAAGCAATTCAGCCATTGAAAACTGCTGCTGAGGTGGGGTGTTATTGCTGCAAGCAGGCCATTCCTCCTCCCCAGCAATGTTCAGCAGAAGTATTCAGTGATTCGACATATGCTCCAGTTCCACCTCTTCCTTCTCAGCCCCTACCACAGGCTGGTCAAAGGTTCCCCCCTCCCCAGTGAGGCTCTGCACTCTGCAGGATGGGCAATGGAGAGAGCTGGCGGGCGTGCTTCACCTTCTGCAACATCTGGAGGGGAGCACCTCCATCCCCGAGGACCAGACTTCAAGCCCCACACCACTCAACTTCTACTGCTTCCTTCTCCACCACCTCCAGGGTCTGCCAAACCACGTCAGATTCTTTAAAATTCCTGGGAGTCCATCTTAGTGACTTGGAAGGTCAATACAGCCCAGGTGGTCAGAAAGGCCCAATAGAGACTTCATTTCCTTAGGGTCTTGCAAACGAACCATGTTAGACAACAACTGGTGATTTCCTTCTATCAGTCCATGATAGAAAGTGTTCTCTCATACTGTATTATGGTTTGACCTCATGAGAAAAGAAGACTCCCTGGAAAAGACCCTGATGTTGGGAAAGATGGAGGGCACGAGGAGAAGGGGACGACAGAGGATGAGATGGTTGGACAGTGTTCTCAAGGCGACTGGCATGAGTTTGGCCAAACTGGGAGGCAGTGGAGGATAGGGGTGCCTGGCGTGCTGTGGTCCATGGGGTCACGAAGAGTCGGACATGGCTGAACGACTGAACAACAACGCTGGTTTGACAGCCATGGACAGAAAGTCCCTACAGAGGGTGGTGGAGACAGCACACGACATCATGGACTGTCCCCTGAGTCCGCTAGATGTCATCGCAGGAGACGGTTAACTCAGAAGAGCGAGGAACATTCTCAGGGATGACTCACATCCTGGACAGCACCTTTATAATCTCCTGCCCTTGTGCAGGAGATATAGAAGCATGATAAGCCACACCAACAGGTTAAAGAACAGTTTCCACCCGTGGGCCGTGAGGCTGTTGAATGGAAGACAGCAACATTGCAGCTGCCGTTCAGGGTTGGTGGCCGTACGACAGCACATAGAGTGTAACAAGGACTGAGAGATGGGGGGGGGTCATTTAATCTCACTGTAAACTTGTGGTACAGTGACAATAAAGTATTTCTATTTCTATAGAACAGAGGATCCCATGACACACAAGGTGAAAATGGCCATGGGATACCCACAGTAGTCAATTAGTTGTGCATTTCATAATGATTTATCATAAGAGGCAAGGCAAACACCCATGTATGAATCCTGAAAGGCAGTTCCATCGTTATTCCATATGCATTTTGAAGATTAGGGATTCAATGACTAGATGGAACTAACAAATCTGAGGTATAAGGGTCACGTCTCCAAGGAGAAAAACACTGCTCGTATCATGGGTCATTCCATATTTCCTTGCTGTTTTGGGAGTGGTCAATATGCCCATATCCTTTATAGAGCATCCATATCTGCTTCCAAAAGATTTGCCATGCATCCCACATTTACAATGCACAGCACATCAATTAAATGCCCCCTCCAAGGGAGAGGGAGGGGGGGAATTGAAATTAATAAGCACACAGTAAAAACGTAAAGTGCGCAATTGATTTTAGATTTTCCGTTATGCACGCCGCACATAATTACCGCCCATAAATCTCTGCCAAAAAGGCATAACCCGGTGAGGCGCTTTGACACTGTTGTTTGAGGGGCACCATAATAAATTCAGGAGGAATATATTGCAAGCACGGAAAGAGACGTTGGTGCAGAAGGAAACGTTTAAGCTAAAACCACAGCATTCGTGGAGAGAGTGCAAAAAAGCAGCCCCCTTTGGCTTGATCAGTAAGTACCTCTTGTTGGAAAAAAAGTTAATATCCATGCATCATTTATGCCTGCAGAGTACAAAAGGGAAAAAATGGGAATAGAATAAGTATTTGTTAACACACATGACACCGTGCAGAATAAAAATGTTAACAGGGCCTATAGATTTCCATTTCCTTATCTCAAACCAATACTACAAGTGGAAATCTTCCTTTCAAAAAAAATACACAAACAAACCTCTGGTGGATGAATTTGTTGGGTGTTTTGTATTGCAAAAGATAAGTGCTGCCTGGTGATTGAATACATACTTATTTGCCTGCCAGAACACTACAAGTTCCCAAGGACTACTAAAAAGCAAGCCGTTCGGCTCCAGGCCTGGCCAGTGCTGCTAAATGAAGAGGTAAATGGTTCTGGCAAATGTTGGTTCTGGCAGCCTGACAAGGACACATGAAATCCATACCCTCCAACATATATCCAGTGAAAATAGGAACGCCCCATTCCATAATTATCATTTTATTTTATTTATTTATTTCATTTTTTATTCTTGATTTACAAAAGTGTGTGCAATGTCTCTCTCATATTTTTTTCCATGTAACTTTTTATACAAGACCCAATGATTACCAGGGCGGTCGCCAGATTTTGTATCCATATTTGTAGACATAGACCTTCTTCCCAGCCCATCTAAGTTTCTCCTCAATGGAGCCGGGCTTAGCCTTCTGTAGCCACTATGTTAAACTTTTAATATTGTAATGTAATTAACAATTTCCTTCTAAATCTTGTTTAAAGCGTTTTTATAGGTATCGTTCCCAGAAATTGTTCCGTCAAAGGGATCCGTTGTATTCTTTTTGTAGTTATATTTTATTTTATTTTAAGAGCTGGTCTTCGACCGTAATAAAATTTATTTCTATTTCTACAAATCAGTTTTGGTTGTTGAGACATTAGGGAGAGAAGGGGGAAAGGAGGTGGGTGGGATGGGGGGTGGGATGGGTAAAAAAACAATGGGAGGATGACATAGGATACGAAATCAACCCCACCCAATGGACCAGGGTGTGGAGACGCTCCTTCAGGTATACGGGGCCAAAGCCATTTAGGACTTTAAAGGTCAGCAGCAACACTTTGAATTGTGCCCGGAAACGTACTGGGAGCCAATGTAGGTCTTTCAGGACCAGTGTTATATGGTCTCGGCAGCTGCCCCCAGTCACCAGTCTAGCTACCGCAGTAGTGCCAGCCAGAGCTGCATTGCCAGCAATTTTGGTGGCTCCTTGGTTGGCGTTCTTATTTTTCAAATTTAATATTCTTTGTTGAAAAATAAAAAGTACAAAAATTACCAGTGCACAGAGTAAGATAAGACACAAAGAAGAAGATGAAATAGTGCCCACCGGCATAGATTTGTAGAATGGCATTATGAGGTTCCAATCAGAATGAGCGTGACCCATTGCGGACTTTTACTATTTGTGATAAATCAGCACAGCAAAGATGGGAAAGATAATCTAAAAACCCCTGCAGGTGGACATTTATTTTGTATCGTGAGCTAGCCGCTCCCTGTTTCTGTTGAGTCCACAGTGGCACATTTGCAAATGACTCCATCTCAGTAGCTTCTCACTTGTATTTTTTCCTCTTTTCTTGTTGAGGGATGGAGACTGTAAGGTCATCAGCAGAAATGGCCTATTCCTTGGAAGGCTGAATGCTTAAAGCTGCAGCCTCTGGTCTTGTGTTCCGATCAGGATTACAACAGAGAACTGCAATAACTGCAAGGCAACACCTCCTATTAATTGTCTTTGGTTCCTGCGAGTGATGCCACTGAGATGGGTCAGGGATTCTCTCAGGGACCAATTTGCACATTTGTGGGCTGTGTTGCTGCCAGTCTCTCTACCCCCATACCCTTCTCTTGAAAGAGACCTGAAAACACACTGGGGAAACTCCTCATTGGGGTGTAGCTTCAGCCTCACAGGTTTCTGAGATATAAGCAGGATAAAAGAGACTATTATGTGCTAACTCTTTGAGTCCAGGCAATCTGGCCTCTGCGTTCATTGGGAGCGGGGGGACAGGAGAATAGCAACTCAATGTCGAGAAGTGAGTGTTACCCCCTGAAATGCCATGCTGTGTCAGATATGGGAGGTAGGAGACCCAGCTCTAGTTGCTATGGTTATGGCTGCGATGCTGGCAGACCTTCTCTAGGAGTCAGATAATTATCTGCTTGCCTTTTCTAAAGCAGCATTGCTTATTTATTTTTTTGTTTTTAAAATTACTGCAGGGCTCCCATCTATCAGCGCAAGACTGGGACTAATTCTCCCGTCCTGCATGTGTTCAACAGTATGCATGCACACAAACAACAACATGCAAACAAAGCAAGCCGTTTAGTCACTGCCCCCATAAAAATATACACAGATTGGGTTGGATCTAAAAATTCAGGGCATACCAAATGCTGAACTCCTCCTCCCCAAACTTAAAAGAGGGTTGAGTGGGGGGGGTTGCATTTTTGTGATGATTTTGGCCTCCTCTCAAAAGAAAGACCCCTTTCAGCTGTAAATTAAGGGGAGGCAAATTTGTTCCCATGCTTATCACTGAGCCTAGGAGTCCAATTTTTGCATTGCCTGTGTTTTGCTATTTTTAGATTCAATTGAGGAGGCTGCCAGTTTTCTTTCTCTCTCTCTCTCCAATCAATATTAGCAAGCTATTCAAGACCATCAACAAAGCAATCCATTATGGGTCCAGCCTTCTGGCAGGAAGATACGTTACATTTATTATAACACTAATGCTGCTAAGGAGACACTATAATGCTGGTAATTAACTATTTAAACCTAGACTGACGGATTCCCATTTATGCAGCCTCTCTGCTTTGTAAGTGCTAATGGCTGCACTCCTGATTTATTTATTTTTATTCCCCTTTTTCCTGGGAAGCAATTGCCCGGGACAGGAAGTGATGGCAGTTTTAATGGCAGGAGGAGCTGACAGGGCCAAAGGCTAAATGTGGACCATTGTCAGCTGATGGTAAATAACATGAAGTTCTTTTGTGAGATTCGAAGCTAATCCTCCACTCAGAGGACTGATCTGCTTCCCCCTGCAAAAAGAACACCAAAAACAGCCAGTTTGCAGTGCTGGGGGAGACCCTGAAGGCACATAGATGTCAATTCCATATTTATACAGACCCTCTTGAAAGAGTGGACAGCATTTGAGATTGCTAACGTCTTTTGGAACTTAGATCTCTGGAACAGAGGATCCCCTTGAGGGGATGTCTAGAGGGAGATCTAGCATAAGACCTTGGGGTATGTCAGTCCTCAAGAACACTGGCACCAAAAAGTCCAAGCCAAAGAGCGAGGAATTAACATGCGTCTCCAGACCCAGAGTCAACATAAACCTCATGAATCTGGAACCTCCTTGTGAGTTTGTCATCCCTGAAACTCAAACACCAACAGCTGTAGTTAGGGTGTGGTCTGGGAGGCCAAAATATGTAAGGTCTTCCTCTTGAGACTTCTAGCATCTGGAAACAGCTCAGATATCCATCTCCTTGTTCTCATCTCTCCTCCTGGCTGAGCTGTGCCTTCTGGTGTTGATCTTGGGCTGCTGCTTGACCTTGCCCCCGGATCACATTTTGACCTGAACGGGTTCTCCGTGCTTGACCCTAGTTTGTTTGGACTGCAGCACCTTCATCCCTGATATCCTTGGTGGGATGTTACCAACTGGGACCTCCTTCCCCGAGACCACACACTGGAGCACAACAGAGTTAAAGTTGTGAGAAGTTGACAAAGCCAACCTGAAAGTTTGAAGGCTCTATCTCCTCAGACTACAAACCCCAGAGACTGATGCTGTGACTGGACAGGAACGGAGAGTATTCCAGATGTTTCCTCCCCAGCCCATGAACTTGTCATAGCCTGAACGTCCTCCTCCACAGAAGTTTTTATTCCCTGCCTTTGGGTTCCTTGATTTGCTCTTCATCATATTTTGGGGTCAGTATACCGCTTTTGTGTTCCCACTCCGTGACGCATTGCTTTTATCTATGTGTGGGTGTCAGAAGGCCCCAAGCACAATACATTTTGGGGGGAAATGGGGTGTGAGTATCTTTTCTTAGTTATCACAATGATGATTGTTATTAATGGTGGCTCTCCCAAGGAAGACAAGGCAATCTGACACCGACTACTTCAGAGGGAATTGCAGGCTGCCGGGGGGAACAAGATAAGCTATGTAAGGCCTAACTTACGGTGACCTTTCATTCTTCCCTGAAAACCACTTGCTTTAGAAAAATCTCCACGCTCATAAATCACCATCACTCACCACCGCTTGGAACAAGCGGGATGCTTTTGCTACATTTATCATGGTTTAAGGAATGTTGACATGTTGTTCTCTTCTGAATTTAAAAGTTCTCTCTCTTCCCCTCCCCCTTCCCCCTTCTTCTTCTTCTGCTTCTTCTTCCTCCTCCTCCTCATCCTTCCTTCCTTGTCTGAAAGCTTTCCAGATAAGCGACACCCGTCTACGGAGGCTCATTTGGATAGACGAGATTGGATGTGCATGCCTCTCTGGGCGATTAAGTGGGGTCTGGGAAGCTTAACCTTGCACAGAAGGACCCCTCCGAAGGAAGACGAAGGGGTGGGGAGGACACAAGAGCGGAAGCTCACAAAGTTAGACTGCAGCTCATAATCACGGCTGATGGCTCCCTCGTTTGTCACAGCAGACAGCCGAGGCAAAGGCTCTTTGCTTGGAAGGAAGCTGTGGGGACGCTTGGAAGGAAAGGGACCCCTTCATTTGATTGCCTGCCCAGAGGTGTCTGGGAGGTCACTTACTGGTGGGGGAGGGGAAGCTGAAGTCACGTCAAGCCCATGTTTGCATTTATATATTTATTTCTTTAAGGAGAACTGTCATCCTTACAGGTCCACTTCTTAGAGTGTTAGTCTTGTTTCAGTTTCACATTCATTTTCATTTTGTTTTTTGAAATTTCCATTGGAGCAAAGCAAACAAATCAAAAATAATACAAGTACAAATTACACTACAGGCTTTTGGGGCGTCTTCCAACACTGCAATTCTACAATCCTTTGATTTTATGGAATACACACACACACACACACACACACACACACAAAGACATAACACCAGGTAAGCAGAGTACAGTCATACCTTGGGTTACAGATGCTTCAGGTTGTGCGTTTTCGGGTTGCGCACAGCACCGAACCCTGAAGTACCAGAATGGGTTACTTCCATGTTTCAGCGCTCGTGCATGCGCAGAAATGCTCAATCACGCTTTGCGCATGCGCAGAAGCGCTGAATCGTGACTCGCGCGTGCTCAGACACGGCGCTGCGGGTTGCAAACACTGTGAGTTGCGAACGTGCCTCCCGCATGGATCACGTTCGCAACCCGAGCATCCACTGTACTTAGGAGCATTAGGAAATCTGAATTTCACATTGTGCCACGGAGAGAACGTCCTGTGAATCTGTATTTGTTGTATATATGATAAAACGCCACCAAAGAGCATTGAATCTTTGCAGGGTCCTCCAAGCCTTTGGCAACATGCAATTTATGAGTTGTTGCTTTTCTCAGCTAATGCTAAACTCCGCAGATTTTTATGCCAAAGTGAAAGTCACACATCCTATGAGGTTTTCCATTGGCGGACTGCTGAGGTTCCGGCAGCCACCAGCTCCCCTGCCAAGAGTTCCTGAGAGCTAAACCTTTCAGCTGATCATCCCGTTAAAAGCTGCAGTGAAGTTGGAAGGGATGTTTGAGCATTGCGATCATTGCTTGGAAAACTGTTGTCCGGAATTTGAATATTTGTCGGCGGTCCCACCGTAGGACTAGGGGGTATTATCGGGGTTCAAGGATGCACCCCAGCCCTGCCAAACCCCTCAGGAGTCATGAAAGAGGCCCAGTAAGGGATTTAGTCTGGGGAGAGGGGGCGTGGCTTGAGGAGAGTCCCAGGGGCCAGATAGAAAGACTTGGAGGGCCACATTCATTCCCCAGGTCCCTACCAGAAGTGTAAGCACTTTAAGTGTCTAAATAATGTCATCACCCTACACTATTCAACTGCGAGAGGGAGAATGAATTCTGCATAATCAATGGCAAGGCATCGATTTGAACAATCGACCCAGGATGCAGAATCCAACCATTCTCAGTGCAGAACCCGGGTTAAGTTGCTACTTTGCTCCTGCCTCAGAAGAACTGATTGCTTATTTGGGACTGTGGTGGAACACTTATCTACTTCACAACAGCAGGGACTGAAAAGCTCTAATAAGAGTTGGACATTTCTGCTCCAGAAACACCCAGAAGCTCCCCTGGAACCTAAAATGAGCCAGTAATCATCCTCATCCCCAGAGCACCACCCTTTGTTTTTCACCTGCTCCTTGGACAAATTACACTGTCATGATAAATCAGGAAGATCCTGCTATGTTAATTTCAATCGATTTTTTTTTTTAAAGGGAAATTCTTTAACTGTCACTTTCTTAGAAACGATTCTCCTCCCGGGCACACTTTCTCTGCCACATGCTCTGTGCAGCAGAACCATCTCTGTGTGCTTGTCCTCTGCCACATGGTCCCTGCTGGGCACTGCCTTGCATTGCGAATGGAGAGCAACCTCTTTGCTTTGAAAGAGGATTGGGCAGATTCATGGAGGGGAGGGCTATCGGTGGCTACCAGCCATGATCGCTTTGCTTTGCTTCTGAATACCAGTTGATGGGAACCACAGGAGGGGAAAGTGCCCTTGTGCTCAGATCTTGCTTGTGGGGTTTTCCCATTTGTTGGCCGCTGTGGGGTCGTCAGATGGTCATTAGACCATCCTAGGCAGGGAGGGCTATAAAGGCATCCTGTTTGGAACGGGACCCTCCCTGAGCAACAGCGTTATCCTGCCTCCAGTGTGTTTCTGTAGAATCATAGAATCTTAGAGTTAGAAGGGACCCAATGGTCATCTAGTCCAACCCCCTTGCAATGCAGGAATCTCAGCTAAAGCATCCATGTGTGCTCTTCGTTTCTACTTCCTGGCCTTGTTCCCCAGCTCTGCCTCTTGGACTGGTTCTCTAGCTCTGATTGGGGATTGGCTGCTGACTCACCCCTGGAAAGTGCTATGTTTCAGTGATGGAGCACTTCTCCATAAGAAGGGCCCTGCTGGATCAGGGCAATTGCCTATGTAAGTCCAGCATCCTATTCTCACAGATTTCCAGCTGTCTATGGAAACCCCCCAAATAGTACCTGAGTGCAACCACAGTTTCCCAGTTGCGATTCCCAACAAGTGGCATTCAGGGGCATTTTGACTCATGACAGTGGTGGTAGCCACTGCCAGTCAATGTAGACAATACTAAGATAAGAGGAACATATTGCAGATATTGATACAGCACAGCATGAAGCAACTTGATACATAAAAACTTACTCCTTTTGGAATAAAGCATTGTCCAGGCTCGAAAGTTTGATTCAAAGCTTTACTCGCAGAACTTTCTGCAAAACAGAAAAAAAAAACAGTAAATGATACATTCAAACAATTCCATAAGATCGTGTGCACATCAAGCACAGGCTCAGCATCTTAAAAATAACTTTGTATAGGACTGAGATGAAAACTCTGCGCTCCTGGAGTGAGTAATTCACATCTTATTCCTACTCTAGCTGGGAACAAAAGACCAAAGACCAACTCCCAAACATGGCAATTTGCAATTCACTACCTTTCATGTGATCTAAAGTTAAACACTCACGTGTTAGCTAGCAGAGAACAAGAATGGGTGTTTAGAGAACTCTTGTTGCTCTTTTTTGTTTTAGCTTCAGTGAAATCTTCCAGTTAAACCCTTAAAGCAATACACATAGACATTCTCCATTTCACTGTGAAATTAAAAAAAAAAATCATACTAAACAGATCAGGGGCCTGATTCTGTGTAAGGCAGTTCCCTCTGTTCCTATATGGTTCGTTCCTGACATGTGCCAACGAACCATTGTTTCTCCAATAGCAGAAGCCATATTTAGTTTGTCTCTGCATCTCAGTCACCCTGAAAGGTTCCATCTTCCTTCTAGCCCTTTGCTCTACTAATCATGTTGCTTGACCTCAATAGCTTGCTTTGCTGCAATATTTGAACTAGAATGGGGAGCACTGCCCCCTAGGGATGTGAGATCCAACTGGCACGGAGTCGGGCAATTCATTATTATCCGGCCCTAGACATCACACGGAACGTTAAAGGGCATTTAACAGCTGAAAAGACTCCATTTCTAACTAAAGTGCATCTCGGGGTTGCCAGCAAGCCCCAGGCATCAAGGGATATTTTTTTATTGTAATTTATTTCTCGAGGCAACCTCGTTCCAGCATACATTTTAAGGACAAAGCAAAGCACTTTAAGAGCATCGTCAAGCCTGCAGCAGTGATACCTGCTTCTGTCTGCTGTTTAATGGCTCTTCTTCAGGCGGGGAGGGGGAGCAGATACTGTAGTGTTAATGTTTGTAGGAAAACATAGAGTTTATGGGGAAGAGAGCCGTAATACCCCTTCAGCCATCTGGACAACAAAAATACAACGGGGAGTTTTCAAAACGCATTCAGCTTCTTTGAAATGGAACTGGGCCGTAAAAACAAACAAACAAGGTTGTTTCTGTCGGGTCGGAAAACAGGCACTAAGCTGAAGATGCGCTTGTAATATCTCTGCGGCACAATCACAGGTGACCAGGTTGTTTTGAAAGTCAAACAGTGCCTTCTGCTCCCAGTTAAAGCAGACAAATGGTTATGGCAAGCAAAAGGCCAGGAGAAATGGCAGTCGATGCTGGTGGAAGAGAGAGACATTCAGCTTTCATATGGAGATATGGACAGCATCAGCAGAGGGTCTACGGCAGGGGTCGGCAACCTGCGGCCCATGGGCTGGATGCGGTCCACGAATACCATTTTACCAGCCCATGAGCCACCCGCAAACCTAGCCGCCCACTCAGCAAGTCTTCCATGCCCTGCAGAAGACCAGCGCCGAGTGGTGCCGGAAATGGCATCTGCGCACTCGCAGATACCAGAAACCGCATCTGCATATGTCCAGACACCGAAAATTGCTTCTGTGCAGGTGCGGTTTTTGGCATCTGGGCATGCGCAGACGTGATTTCCAGCATCTCGCCGTTCAGGTTATTTACTTTTCGGGTTACAAACAGCACCCCAGAACCAATTAAGTACGTAACCCGAGGTACCACTGTAATAAAATAAAGGCCTCCAAGTGGGGCAGACACTCTCAGCAAAGACTGAAGATGGCAGCAGAAGGGGAAGGCAATTCAGGAGGCAACAGTACATCCTGTTTCGCTGCTCTTCCGCTCTGCCACCCAGTGACCACTCGCCTTCACCAGCACTGCCGCTGCACTGCTCCCCACTGCTGGTGGAGAAGTGGTATGAGTATTGGTGCTGATCATGTCAGAAACCTTATGAGATCTCTCACACTCATAAATCGGTGTTGATCCCGGTGAGGTGGCAGCGCAGGTGGGGTGTCCACAGGGATGCTGCCTTGGGAGCTTCCAACAACTGAGGCAGTTGCTTCACCCTGCTTCAGTGGCACCCCGACCCAGCAGCAGTGACCGATCAGGAACCAGAAGTGGAGGGTGCAATATTATCACCTAGAATCAGGCACCACCTCCAAAGATGGGAGAACACAAACCCACTCCAGAGGAACCTGCATCTGCAATCCCAACATTTGAGCCATGAGTGAAGTACTTTCTCGTCTATAAGACAAAGAGACCCCCTATTTTGGGGAGCTCAAATTTAAGAGAATGGGGGGAGATGGCACAGAGTCGCTTACCCCCACACGTCACAAAATCCGCCTCCTATCTGTCCCATCAGCAGGAGAAGCTGCCAATCACCTGCCCAACTGCTGGAGCGTCAGCCAATCAGCACCACCCACTGACACAGCAACTAATAACATGCACAATAGCCACTGACGGCATTGGCAGTAACCCATCAAACGTCCACCCTATGCACTACCCATTTATAAGATGACCCCCCCCCACTTTTTAGCATGATTTTTAAAGAAAAAAACATAGTCTTATACATGGAAAAGTAGGGTATATCATGCCTCGTCTTTAAAAGCTTGGTAGGTAGGGTGTGGAAACTGTTGGGACATCTTCATTGCTTCAGTTCTGGAAACCTTGCCTGATTCCTGAACTCTTGAATTCTGACTCCTGAAATCTGTGTCTGCTGCCAAACCTGTCCTGGTGATAGCCTGAATAAATACCTCTTTATTCAAGAGCCCCTCTCTGTGAGCTTTGGATGGGAGGCAAGACTCACGGTTTCCTGCCTCCTAGGTGGGTGGGACAAATACAGCTTCCTTCCTCCTAGGTGGGCAGGGCAAACACAGCTTCCTTCCTCTCCGGTGGGCAGAGCAAACATGTTCCCGCTCAAATGTGGAAGAGTGACACTGGAGTTAAACAGTGTCCATGCTGCGCTACGGCTATCTTTCAAATTCCAACGGACTTCATCTTTTCCGTCAATTGCTAACCTGCAAAAGGTCCCGTAAGGGGAGGATGTGTGTGAAGACTGATGAGAGTCTTTCTGTGAGTCTGTCTCCCCACTATTAACATCAAAGCAAGGAACTGGAAACAAGACCGTCACTAATTAAATTGTAATCCCAGCGAAGCAACGATTGCCACCTACCCAAGGATTAGATCTGTCACTGAAGAAAAATGTTGCCTTTTTCTTCCAAGACCTTTTCAGACCTTTCATCGGGAGAGGGAAAAATAACCCCAGTGTGTTATCAAGGCTACAAAATAAACCAGCAGATGGGTTTGCAAAAGGTGGTGACATTACATCTACTGCAAAGGTCAAAGGAGAGGGGGGGTGGGAGTATGCTTGAGTGATGGTTATAATCCACCAGCAAGGATCTAGAGAAAGGTGTATTACACCTCTCTGCCTGGCGATTTTATCCATCCACATTCGCCGCAAGCCTATGGGCCAACTTCCCAGCTCGCAATGTTATTTCATCAGCCACCAATTCCTCATTTAAGTTAAAGCCTGGTTGACACAAACAGCAGGTCGGGGGGTAAAACTTTTCCGGGACTTCAAATTGCATGCGGAAGGCAGCAAACTCCTAGTGCCCTTTCATTTAAAAACAAAAAGCAAAAAAAAAACAAAAAACTTTTTCCAGTATATCTTCAGATACACTGAAGAAGTGTGCATGCACACGAAAGCTTATACCCAGAACAAACTTAGTTGGTCTCTAAGGGGCTATTGGACAATTATTTATTTATTTATTTTGACTACGTCAAAACGTGACAAACCTCCCTGCCAACTTCCCCTCTGTTACTAAATGTATTATTTCTGAGATGTTCCGGGTCACCTTTTTCTTCCACCCCACCTCGATCCTTGAGGTCCATCTGTGGGGATAATCCCCTTTTATTATAACTAGGGATAACTTAGTAACGGGGTTCTCTTGTCCAGCTTCCGTGGCCTATATATATATATATATATATATATATATATATATATATATATAGCATTGCTCTGGGCTCCTGGGTTGAGAATACCTCTAAGCTCTATCAGTTCTGGGGCTCGCTCTCTCATTAGATCCCCCCCACTGCATCAGTTAGCTAAACCCCCTTAGCAACTGTGTAGCCTTACCAAGGTTTCTGCCCTTTTGCCCCTCCTGAGTGAAACTCCAAGACACAAACTATCATCCTGCAGGTCAGTTTTGTCTTTTCACTGAGTTGACCTCCTCATGAGCATCCATATATTGCTGGACCAAATGAATGTCTCTTTTCTCTTGGCTCAACAAAAACAAGTCTTTATTTATTTCAGAACATCATGTTTCACGTACTTCAATAGTTCATCAGCTTAGTTTAATCTAAATTAAAAACTCTCTCAGAATAACTGACTGATCTTCATTCTATCCTAGCCTAACCACCACTATCCTGGCCCCACACCCCTCTTCTTCCCTGTCTCCACACACACCCTCCCTCTTCTCAACTGCCAAAACGGCCGTTCCCTCCTTTTAAACCGGGGGACCGCCCCACCCCCAAAGGATGAACTGTCTGTCAAGAGGAAGGTGCCTTAACTCCTTCTGGAGAGCCAGTGTGGTGTAGTGGTTAAGAGCGGTAGACTCGTTATCTGGGGAACCGGGTTCGCGTCTCCGCTCCTCCACATGCAGCTGCTGGGTGACCTTGGGCTAGTCACACTTCTCTGAAGTCTCTCAGCCCCACTCACCTCACAGAGTGTTTGTTGTGGGGGAGGGAGGGAAAGGAGAATGTTAGCCGCTTTGAGACTCCTTCGGGTAGTGAAAAGCGGGATATCAAATCCAAACTCTTCTTCTTCTTCTTCTTCTGAGCCAGGATGTAATACCTCCTCCACCCTAGGGCCAATCCGTCACACAGACCAACATGGCTACCTACCTGAATCTAAAAAAAAAATTACACGCACACACACACACACACACACACACAAAACATTCTGACCCAAGAAAAGCCACATTATACAACTGGAAGTGAATAATGCACTTAGGGGGATTTCTCTCTGGGTGTGCTTTTGTGTGAACCAAGGCTTTTAGCAAAGCAGCGTCAGTAATTTGGAAGGCTGTTCTGGTAGGTATCAGACAGGCAACTACATTACTGACATTTTGTCACCAGCTGAAATAGGTTTCGTTTTGCCAACTGTTTTTAGGGAATTAATTTGATCTAGGGTTGATAATTTATTCTGCAGTTTATTATTTTACAATGCTGCGTTTTACTAATTTCATCTTAAACCACCTTAATATCTTTAATGAGTTGCTGGTGTGTAAAAGGTAAAGGACCCCGGACGACTCTGGAGTTGCGGCACTCATCTCGCTTTACTGGCCGAGCGAGCCGACGTTTGTCCACAGACAGTTTTTCCGGGTCATGTGGCCAGCATGACTAAGCCGCTTCTGGCGCAATGGAACACCAAAACCAGAGCAGCGCACAGAAACGCCATTTACCTTCCCACCGGAGCGGGACCTATTTATCTATTTGTGCTTTTTTGTGTGTGCTTTCGAACAGCTAGGTTGGCAGGAGCTGGGACCGAGCAACGAGAGCTCAACCCGTCACAGGGATTCGAACTGCCGACCTTCTGATCGGCAAGCCCAAGAGGCTCAGTGGTTTATACCACAGCGCCACCTGAGTCCCTATTGCTGGTGCACAAATACCCTCATAAGACAGATAGGCATACGGTCAGGCCCCATTTGCACTACACATTCAAAGCAGTATTTAAACAGTCCTGGCTCCCGCACCCACAGAATCCTCATCCTGTTCTCTGCACTGTTGTCAGAAACATCTAGTGTGAAGTTGGGAGTCCAGAAACATCTGGAGAGCCACTGGTTCTCCAGCCCTGATATGTAAAAATCACATCCAACACAGATACAGAGCAATAAGAACATTATCATTTACAAAAAAAAAAAAATTCCTTCCAGTGGCACCTTAGAGACCAACTAAGTTTGTTCTTGGTATGAGCTTTCGTGTGCATGCACACTTCTTCAGATGCGCTGAAACAGAAGTCACCAGACCCTTATATATAGTGAGATGGTGGGGAGGGGTATTACTCAGAAGGGTGGTGGGAACGGGTGATTGGCTGATAGGTGTGGAAAACCTGTTCACGACTGTTAACGACTGCAGTTGGTCTTACAGGAAAAAGCAAGGGGTGAGATGGCTAAAGATAGCTTTGTCACGTATAAGAATGAGATAAGAATCCAATGATTGTTGTTATTATTTATTAAATGTCTATTCCATCCTTCATCCGAAGACCACAGGGAGGCTTCATCACTTTGAAGGTTTTTGTTTCTTTAACAATCAGCAGTGTATTAATTTTGTGAAATAAAGAAATCAGAAATCCAGATTGTCTGAATGACATCGCAGGACCTTTCAGAAAGACATGTTCCACTGTTCCACCGCTAGGCAATTCTTCCAAACGCTGCATCCTTTCTCTTTTTAACTCCCTTTGAGAGTTCTAGAATATTTGCCCAAAGGCAGGTCAGCTTCCAAATTGAAGCAGGCTAACTTTCTTCTTTAAAAGCGCAGAGGGAGCACAGAGATGGCTTGAGCTTGCTGGTCTTCAAGGCACCTGCATGTCAGATCTTCCAAAGCACGGTAGTGCAGTTGGGCATTTTTATCCAATCATTCCGCCTGACAGCTTGTCAAAGCATTCCAGGGGAGTTACCCTTTTCTCTTCCACAAATAGCTTCCTTTGTCTTCCTTTCCCACCTTGCTGCTCAATGCCACCCTCAATAAGTGGCTTTGAGAGAGAGAGAGTTCTGCAAGCAAGAGCACAAGAAGAAAACTGCCTGGCTGGATTCGATCAGGTGGCCACAGGTCACAGGAAGCTGTTTCTTGCTTGCTCCATCTAGCTCAGTAGCGTCTACGCCAGTGGTGGGCAAGGTTTACCTCACCTGGGCCGGTTCACTCCTGTAGAGATCGCTCTGTGCGCAGGATCGCATCTGCATCTATGCAGACACAATTGACGGCGCCACGGAAGCGAGTCCCCGCTCTGCGCTGAGCCGGTTTAGTGCAGCGTGTGAGGACTCACCAAACAGACTGCTCAGCTCGGGGGCCGTTTAAATGACCACTGTAGGCCGCTTGTGACCCATGGGCCACAGGATGCCGACCCCTGGTCTACACTGACTGGCAGAGCCTCCTCAGGGTTTCAGGCATGAAATATTTCCCTGTCCTACCTGGAGATGATGGAGATTGAACCTGGAGCCAAAGAGCTATTCCCCTTCCACAAATGCAACCTGTAGAGAAAACGTGGAGGCAATAGACCTCATGCATTATCACTTCCCAGCAACTGGAATTCAGGGGTATACTGCTTCTGAGCATGGGGATTTGATCTAGCTAAATAATAGCTGTGTGTGTGTGTGTGTGTGTGTGAGAGAGAGAGAGAGAGAGAGAGAGAGAGAGAGAGAGAGAGAGAGAGAGAGAGCAGGATGGGTGGACCAAAAGGAGCACTTGCTCCAACAGTAGCCTGGACATAAGTGTAAAATGCAGACCAAACATTAAGGAATAAGGAATAAGGAATAATTTATTGGCCAAGTATCAATCATACTTGGAATTTTGCTTTGACTACATTGCAATGTAAAGAAAAACGTACCTCATACAAACACTATTCCCCTCACGATACAACAGCACAGCAAAGGAACCCCATACCACCAACTGACCTCCCTTCCACACACAACTACAAATTCAACAGTTTGATGGCACAAGGAAAAAAACTATTCCTGTGCCTAGACATTTTTGTGTATAGAGTCCCGTAACGACGTCTGGATGGAAGTAAATCAAACAGGTAATGACCAGGATGCGAAGGGTCTGCAACGATTCCCTCTGCTCTCTTCCTGGCTCGAGCAGCATAAAGTGTCTCTATTGGAGGCAAACTAACACCAATTACCCTCTCTGCAATTCTTACTGCTCGTTGGAGCCACCTCTTATCCAGCTTACAGCACTACATTGACGACGTCTAAAATAACAATAGATTACGAGGTGTCTCTGTTCATTTGGGTGAGAACTACGCCAGCGTGGTGTAAGTTAGCGTGTCCCTGCTTAGCCATGAAGCTCAGCGGCTGACCTAGGAGCCAGGCACTGTCTCTCAGCCTAACCTACCTCACAGGGTTGTTGTGTGGATTAAACAAGGACAGGAAGAACCATGTACACCACCTTGGTTATATGCTATTATTGATCTCCCCCCTCCACCAAAAACAGAGTGGCAGGTGAAAGCTATATACCAACATATTCAGATGCTTGTGGAGGCGGTAGGCAAGGCAGGAGAGGAGATAACTGTCAATATTATCCCACCAGGTGGAATATTGTCAGAGCAGTACTACAGCACTACCATCGGGCTAGCTCGTGGCCTTCCAAATGTTGTTAGACTACCCTCTCATCTTCCCTGATCATGCCAGCTCGGATTGATGGGAGATGGACTCTACCATAATCTTGTAGCATGGGGAGGGGCACAGGGGCGGTTGCCTCGGGTGCAAAATTTCAACACCCTCAATATAACTGTGTGCTTCCGTCACTGGACTCCATTGAAAACAACTTCTCCATGTGAACCAGGAAGTGATCTCTCCAGACAATGGAACGACTCTTATTTTCTTATCTCTGTGGCTGCAATCTCCTGGGTGATGTGGATGCCATATGGCAGTTCAATGTGCATGCGTATGCCATCCGTTTCCCTCTTTCACACCCACCCTCCCCCTCCACGCAGCCCTGGGTTCTGGCAACCCATGCTACGCCACTGGTCTACCAACATCTGAAGGGACACAGATTCACACACATACACACACACACACACACTCCATGTCACTGTAACGAAAATAGTGTAAGTGATAATGTAATGCACATTCACAATCATTCTTAACTCAGCCTGGATGTTATCAGTCACTCTCCACTGTGGTCATTCTGAGGATAACTTCTGCTCTGTTCACTTCAATTAACAGGCAAAGCCTTCTGTTTTCTTTGTCTGCTGAAAATGTAATCTGGCAGAAACCACTAACAATGGGAAAATAAAGTTCTCATCATTAAAGCATTACACATCAGAGACCAGCATTCATTTATGCATGCCATTAAAAATGACTCTAATAGTGTGTGCATCACTTTTATCGTTTAATCTGTACAGCTACCAATCCTGGCTGGAACCCAGGACAGATTCCCAATTCTATTAGTTTCAATTTACAAGATTCTGGTTAAAGCTATCTGATGCTGGTGTATATTTTAGAGATAACTTTCCATCCAGCTGACTGTTCAATGAGGTGATTATCTTCTTCCTGTACTGTCCTTGATTTTGTTTGCATTGTGATTTTGAAAAGCAATTCAATCCTGGCAGGCTGGAGAGAGGCATTTGCGTCCGACGTAATTCACTCAATGTAAATTAGGGAGATCTTATTACATTCCAAGCCTCTGCAGAGGGAATTGGAGAAGGATAGGCAGTATTGCAATGGCAGGGCCCAGGCCTTGAGTGCCAATATGGTAGGAAAGCAATAAATAAGAATAATAATTGCGATGTCAGTCAAAACCAGTGGAATGCCATCAGTTGTTGAGAAAGATCTGCACAATTAATTGACGGAGTTTGCATCCGCAAGATGAAGTAATGGCCATTAGCTTAGAATGGATGGGGAACCTTTGCAGCTTGAAGGTCACAATTCCCTCCTGCGGTTGCCAGTGGTGGCCAGGAGGACCAGGAGCATAAGCAGTGGCATAGGAAGGGTGGGGTGTAGGGGGCGGTGCGCCCCGTGTTCCATGGGAGGGGGGTGACAATTGGTGGCCCCTCTCCAAACCGAGCCCCGCTGCCCGGCACCTGTCTGTACTGCTTTACGGACGGCTGGGGCAGGCCCATGACCCACCGCTCACTCGGCGGCTCACCCGTTCGCCGCAGGAGCAGCAGCGCCGGCCTGGATGGTCTGGGCATGCGTGGCATTTCTGCACATGCACAGTCTGCCCGACATCGTGACATCACGGCGCCGACGCCCCCGGGGGGGTGCCTCCGCACTGCTGCCCTGGGTAGCCAAAAGGCGTCCTCCACCACTGAGCATAAGCTTCAGTGGGGCCACCGGAGGAAAATTTAAAAAGTCTTCAGGCCCTGAGTGCAAGAGCATTCTCTCCTCCTGTGGTTTCCAGCAATAGATATCCAGAAGCATTACTGCCTCTGACCACCATGGTTGGTAGCTATTGATAGACTTGTTATTTGTTATTAATTGAATTTATTTTCTGCCCTATACCCAGAGGTCTCAGGGCAGCTCACAGCCTTTTCCATGAATTTGTCTAAACCACTTTTAAAGGCATCTAACTTGATAGCCGCCAACCTAGCAGTTCGAAAGCACGTCAAAGTGCAAGTAGATAAATAGGTACCGCTCCGGCGGGAAGGTAAACAGCATTTCCGTGCGCTGCTCTGGTTCGCCAGAAGTGGCTCAGTCATGCTGGCCACATGACCTGGAAGCTGTACGCCGGCTCCCTTGGCCAATAAAGCAAGATGAGCGCCGCAACCCCAGAGTCGTCTGTGACTGGACCTAACAGTCCGGGATCCCTTTACCTTTTAACTTGATAGCCATCACTGCCTTTCAAGCGAGTGAGTTCCATGCATTATGCATGGAGATGGTCCTCTTTAAAAAAAAAAATAATAATAATTCCTGAATCTTCCAACATTCAGCTTCATTGGATGTCTATGTGTTCTAGAAATTTGAGGGGGGGGCTTTTCTGTATACCCCTCCCTTGCAGGGGGTAGGACTAGATGACCCTTGGGTCCCTTCCAACTCTAAGATTCTATGTCAGGAATGAGCCAACTCCCAGTGAAGGTTTGCAGCCAGCTCTCAGTGGAGGTTTGCAGCCTTCGGAAGAAAGCAGCCAGGAACAGAAAGAGTTAATTTCATTCAGGATGAACAGCAGCTAGTGCCAACTCCCCCGCCCCTTGGAATGCTGGGTGATAAGGGAACGGCTGAAAGTGGGCTGGAACCCAGCCAAAGCTCTCAGGAAGTTCAAACAGGAGAGAACAGCTATGGAAGTAGGTGGAGGAGGGGGTTGCTGATCCAACCCCTCCTCAGAGTTGGCTGTTGGACCGGAAACAAAGCAAGAGACGTAAGACGTGAAAGTTCTCTATCTTCTGTAGAAGCCGGAAGTAGTCTTCAGAAGGGTCATCTTGACTGATGATATTGGAGGTTGTGTTAGAGCCGTCCGGAGCTATCTGTTTGTTTTGACAATAAATCATCCTTTTTAATTAACTACTCTTGCTGTGTTATCAAGTGGGAACCTGGACTCCTGACATTCTATGATTCCACAATCCACTTCATCTATGCTATGCATAATTTTATAAACTTCTATAATATCACCTCTTACTTGCCTTTTCTCCAAACTAAAAAGTCCCAAATGCTGCAACCTTTCTTTGTAGCTAAGTCAGTCCATCCCCTTGATCATTTTGATTGCCCTTTCCTGTACTTTTCCCAACTCTACAATGCCCTTTTCAAAGTGAAGCGACCAGAACTGTGTACAATATTTCAAATGTGGCCACACCATAACAGTATTATGATACCGGCAGTTTTAGTTTCAATTCCTTTCCTAATGATCCCTAACATGGAATTTGCCTTTTTCACAACTGCCACAAACTGGCCCTACATCTTCACTGAACTATTTGCCACAACCCCGAGGTCTTCTTATAAAGGAATGCAAAACGGCGGCAATTTCTCTTCTGAAATCAGAGTCGTTTCCATTCCACTGCAGTTCAGTTTCCACCAAATCCTTTGTGATTCTTATCACTGTGTGGAATTTAGGTAACTTGTGCCACTTAAATTCATTCAAATGTTAAGGAAATGTTGAAACAATGTAAAGAAAAGTCATGAATCACATATTGTTTATGGACTTAAAAAGAAAGAGAGAAAACAGTGATGTGTTCAAATACAGATTGCATTCTCTTGACTGACTTCCATACCTAACCACAGATGGACATGCAAAGGGTAGCAATTTCCATTTCTTTTGAAATTCTCCAACATCTCTACTTTATGAAGCAGGAAAGGTCTAGCAATGGCTTTTATTTTTTTAACTTTTTTACTACATCAATATCTCACCTTTCCTCCAAGGAGCTCAAGGTGCCACACATGGTTCTGTTCCTCCCCATTTTGTTCTCGCAACAACTCTGTTAAGTTGAGAGTCTATGTGTGGTCCATGGTTACCCAGTGAGCAGGGATTTGAACCCTGGCATCTCAGGTCTTTTGTTGTTGTTCAGTCGTTCAGTCGTGTCCGACTCTTCATGACCCCATGGACCAGAGCACACCAGGCACTCCTATCTTTCACTGCCTCCCACAGTTTGGCCAAACTCATGTTAGTAGCTTCGAGAACACTGTCCAACCATCTCATCCTCTGTCGTCCCCTTCTCCTTGTGCCCTCAGTCTCCCCAACATCAGGGTCTTTTCCAGGCAGTCTTCTCTTCTCATGAGGTGGCCAAAGTACTGGAGCCTCAACTTCAGGATCTGTCCTTCCAGTGAGCACTCGGGGCTAATTTCTTTAAGGATGGATAAGTTTGATCTTTTTGCAGTCCATGGGACTCTCAAGAGTCTCCTCCAACACCAGAATTCAAAAGCATCAATTCTTCGGCGATCAGCCTTCTTTATGGCCCAGCTCTCACTTCCATACATTACTACTGGGAAAACCATCGCTTTAACTATACGGACCTTTGTCGTCAAGGTGATGTCTCTGCTTTTTAAGGTGCTGTCTAGGTTTGTCATTGCTTTCCTCCCAAGAAGCAGGCGTCTTCTAATTTCGTGACTGCTGTCACCATCTGCAGTGATCATGGAGCCCAAGAAAGTGAAATCTCTCACTGCCTCCATTTCTTCCCCTTCTATTTGCCAGGAGGTGATGGGACCAGTGGCTATGATCTTAGTTTTTTTTTATGTTGAGCTTCAGACCATATTTTGCGCTCTCAGGTCTTAGACCACTGTTCTAAACACTATTCCACGCAGCAGCTATATACCTGGTTGTTGCGAAGAACAGAACATTGAACTAGGTAAGACCTGTGGTGCGATGCTCTTCGTTGCACAATCCAACAAACAACGGTAGCTCTCAGCACCCAGAAACAAGGTAGAGGAGACACCCGTAAGTCAAGCACACACTTAGATGTTGAGCTCTTCCTTACTAAATGTCAACTTGCTATTGTGTGGCTATTATTTCATGAGTTGCTGCCAAATCCACATGACGGCAATCATAAACCATCTTATAAAATTCCTTTGATTCACTCTCTCGGCACAGCATCACAAGGGATGAGCGGGGAGCCTGACTGCTTATCATGCAGGAGAAACCTGTATAACTCACCACCTTTTCCTTCCTGTCATGTTTGTATATGTCAAACATCTGCTGCTGCCTCTTGTCATCTACCAAATGTGCAAGATCTCTGGGAGGAAAAGGAGCAGCATTTTACTGTTGTTTTCCTTGCTTTGCTAGGATGCTGACAAGCCATGTCTGATAAGGGGTCCGGGCCCGCCTGTCTCTGCAGAAAATAATTTCATAAATAGGGTGAGAGGAGGAATCCACAAAACTCAGGTTTCAAAGCACCCCACCTGATTTGATCCAGGTAGATCATGACCTGAGTGGGGATGGCGGAGGAATTCAATTCAGTTCACATTCAAAGCTGAACATCCCTAATTCGCACTTGCCAAAACAAGACACAGCCATCCTTTGAAAGTTGTACTTCTCCGAATTTTGCAATGCAATGAATTTTGCAATGAGATAAACTGTATATATTGCAGTAAAGTGTCCACAAGAAAAATGCATATGTTTGTAAAAAATAACATACAAAAATGCATTATATTAGTCTTTTGTTTCTGGCATGGTAACAACTGTGTGCCGATCATGGGATTTCTTTCTTTCTTTCTTTCTTTCTTTCTTTCTTTCTTTCTTTCTTTCTTTCTTTCTTTCTTTCTTTCTTTCTGCCCTGCCCATCTGACTGGGTTTCCCCAGCCACTCTGGCCAGTTCCCAACAGAATATTAAAAACATGATAAAACATCAAACATTAAAAACTTCTGCAAACAGGGCTGCCTTCAGATGTCTTCTAAAAATCAGATAGTTGTTTATTTTCTTGGCATCTTAAGGAAGGGCATTCCACGGGGTGGGTGTCACCACCGAGAAGGCCTTCTGCTGGTTGCCTGTAGCCTCACTTCTTGCAGTGAGGGAACCAACAGAAGACCCTCAGCGCTGGACCTCAGTGTGCAGGCTGAATGATGGGGGTGGAGATGCTCCTTCGGGTATACTGGGTTGGGGCTGTTTAGGGATTTAAAGGTCAGCACCAACACTTTGAATTGTGCTTGGAAACATACTGGATCACTGTGAGTAGAATTAATTCATATTAGAACACCACCATACCCTCTATTTCCACTCCTGGTGTAACTGACAGATGACATTTGCTCTGACAAGGGGGACTGTTGCTCTCAAGTACACCACTGCAGTGAAGGCAGACCTGACCTTGAGTGGTCCAGCCATCAGTGATCGATATCTGCTAGCAGGAGTGCAATATATCTCTGCAGAGCACATAGATTCACAATGCACCCAGCTAGCGTCCTTTGCAATAGACAAACTCTCCCTCCAAACACATTCCAGCCATCGTCAAAATGGCCATCTGCTAGTCAGTCATACTGGGCAGCAGTTAATTACTGATGAAGTCTAGGCCAAACTGGAAAAAAGCACTCAAGAGTTGTAATTCCTGTTGCTTCTCTCAGTTTTGCATGTAACTGTCAGAGGCGAGCTGCCACATAGTTAATTTTACAAAGTTCAGTCATCTTTGAAAGGGCTCCATATGGGGCAACTTATTTTCTGCACACATCTGCAGAAACCTGCATGCCAGCAGGATCTTGCCACGCTTCGTTAGTCTCAGTGGGATCTTTAAATTGTCACTTTCTAATGGGGATTTTGCATTCCTAAAGATGTACAGTGGTACCTTGGTTCTCAAATGCCTTGGTACTCAAACAACTTGGAACCCAAACACTGCAAACCTGGAAGTAAGTGTTCCGGTTTGCGAACTTTTTTCAGAAACCGAACGTGCTCCGTTTTGAGTGTTACGCTTCCGATTTGAGTGCCACGCTTCCATTTTGAGTGTTAAAATGAGGTATGTCCATTTTTGCCATATATTGTGTGTTTTTGTGGGTCTTTTTGTTTGTTTTTGTGACTGTGTGGAACCCAGTTCAGCTACTGATTGATCGATTGATTGTGAGACTGCAGTACATCGTTTATTGCTTTCATTCTATGGATCAATGCTCCCATTAGATAGTAAAATTCATGTTACATTATAGATACATTATTATTATTATTATTATTATTATTATTATTATTATTATTATTATTATTATTATTATTATTATTATTATTACTATTACTATTATTATAGTTATACTCCGCCCATCTGGCTGTGTTTCCCCAGCCACTCTGGATTAATCCATTTTGCATTACTTTCTATGGGAAAGCCCGCCTTGGTTTTGAAACGCTTTCGTTTTGGAACGGACTTATGGAATGGATTAAGTTTGAGAACCAAGGTACAACTGTTATGTGCTTTCACCAGGGCTGGTTGAGGGATGCATTTATTGTTTCCTGATCTCCGCAGAGGACAGTGCCAGAAGCTATTTGAGAGCTAGACCTCACTGTTCATCTGCCATGAACAACATGCTTGATTCACACTATTCAGATTATGTGCGACTTTAACATATAACCAAAGAACTGGGGCAACCAATGCAGCAGGTACCTCACAGAAATAATGAACCCCTCTGGAACTCAGGAAACTTATGGTATTTGGATATATATTTATTTTCTTCATTAAAAAAAATAGAGTTTGTAAAGAAAAATACAAAGATTATTGTCAAATATCTTTCTTTACTTTTTGGTACAAACCAAAACATTAATCCATAGGCAGAGAAGGAATAAAAAAGGAATTAAAAGAGAGAAAGAGAAGAGATGAGTGAGAGAGAGAGAGCTTGTTCGTTTATTTTTAAAACTGACTTCCACTGAAATTTTCTCAAACAAGAATTGTATAAAGGTAAAGGGATCCCTGACCGTTAGGTCCAGTCATGGACGACTCTGGGGTTGCGGCGCTCATCTCGCTTTACTGGCCGAGGAAGCCGGTGTACAGCTTCCGGGTCATGCGGCCAGCATGACAAAGCCGCTTCTGGTGAATCAGAGCAGCGCACGGAAATGCCATTTACCTTCCCACTGGAATGGTACCTATTTATCTACTTGCACTTTGACGTGCTTTCGAACTGCTAGGTGGGCAGGAGCAGGGACCGAACAACGGGAGCTCACTCCGTCGCGGGGATTCAAACTGCCGACCTTCTGATTGGCATGCCCTAGGCTCTGTGGTTTAGACTACAGCGTAGTAGCAAACAAATCAGTAACAAATCTTGACTGTGAACTTGCTTGGTTCTGGTCATATTTGTTGATGCTCAGAAGCAGGAAAAAGCAAGATGTAAAGGCAGAGATCTGGAAGACCAAAGGAGGCAATATATAATTTTTTTTAAGTTAAAGTGTTTAAGTATAATACCAGTCCATAATAGATGATAATGCTGCAGGGAGAGGCCTTCTCCCTACTGTCACAAAACAAATTCAACAAACAGAAGCCAACTAACTGAGAAAGATGTTCTAGATTTAAACCTTCTAAGTTGTCCATTAGGTTCTTATTTATAATCTTATTTACAACGAACAATGGAAAAGGGGGAAATCAATAGGGCTGCTTGAAATACAGTAGCTGATGGATTGCTGCTACAGAGCACTAAGCTAAGAACTTGTTTCATTCTTTCTCCCTCCTCCCCACCCCCCAAAAAATCTTCTGTGTGTCTCTTGTCTGATCACAGGTCAGTGCATAGGGACTGTCTGTATCACAATTACTTTTGAACTCTGCTCAGATGGTTACCGTTTATTACTCCTCTCATTGGACATGCTGCATCTAAATTTAAGGACTTTGAAGTTGAATCGATTTCAATCGGAAGAGATTTAACCGCAGGCTTTGCTCTCCCACTAAAATCAATGGGCTTTCAAAAGTGCTTGGCTTTCGCCGGATCATGTCCTTCATTATTAAGTGGTCAATGCCGTGACGCAGTCATAGAATCATAGAACTTCAGAGTTGGAAGGGACCCCAGCGGTCATCTAGTCCAACCCTCTGCAATGCCCACAGTCGACCCTCAGTGGGCTCGAATTAATGGTATACCTGTAAAAATGGTTATTTTTAGAGTTTGCAAGAATGGTTTTATTCTTATTGTGTGGGGAGGGTTGCATTTCATCTGATTTTTACCTTGTGATACTTTCTTCCTTCTTTAAGTTTAATACCCTTTTATTGTATCTTTTCCATTTTTACTTATCATTTTCAGTTTTTGAGCTAGAAACCATTTTTTAAAAATTGATATTGACTCCCCTTTCATCCTTTCCATGGTTCATTTTGTCACTTTCTTTTCCACTGCATACTTTAATTTTCCCCATATTTTATTCTTCTCACCTTTATATCTCAATATTCCTTACTGCTGAATTTATGCTTTTACTGTTAACTTTTTAATATGTTCACAATACATTTCCAAATAATCTACGAAACATTTCCAATCTTCCTCTGATACTTTTTTTCATCCTGATCTTATTCTATTTGTCACTCTTGCCAGTTCTATATATCATATTAATACCTTCTGATACTTACGGGCTGCAAAGCAGTTTACAAATATGTAAATAGTAAAAAATAAAATAAAACAATATTTCACAACAGGGATTGGGGAAACCTTTTTCAGCCCAAGGTCCACATTCCCTTCCGCACAACTTTCCAGGAGCCGCATGCTAGAGGTAAAGGTAAAGGGACCCCGTTAGGTCAAGTCACGGACGACTCTTGGGTTGCAGCGCTCATCTCGCTTTACTGGCCGAGGGAGCCGGTGTACAGCTTCCGGTTCATGAGGCCAGCTGACTAAGCTGCTTCTGGTGAACCAGAGCAGCGCACGGAAACACCATTTACCATCCCATTGGAGCAGTACCTATTTATCTACTTGCACTTTGACGTGCTTTTGAATTGCTAGGTTGGCAGGAGCTGGGACCGAACAACGGGAGCTCACCCCGTCATGGGGATTCGAACCGCCGACCTTCTGATCGGCCAACCCTAGTCTCTGTGGTTTAACCCACAGCACCACCCGTGTCCCATGCTAGAGGTAAAAAGGTAAAGGGACCCCTGACCATCAGGTCCAGTCGTGTCCGACTCTGGGGTTGCGGCGCTCATCTCGCTCTATAGGCCGAGGGAGCCGGCGTTTGTCCGTAGACAGCTTCCGGGTCATGTGGCCAGCATGACAAAGCTGCTTCTGGCGAACCAGGGCAGCGCACGGAAACACCGTTTACCTTCCCGCTGGAGCGGTCCCTATTTATCTACTTGCACTTTGACATGCTTTCGAACTGCTAGGTGGGCAGGAGCTGGGACCGAGCAACGGGAGCTCACCCCGTGACAGGGATTCGAACTGCCGACCTTCTGATCAGCAAGCCCTAGGCTCTGTGGTTTAACCCACAGCGCCACCTGGGTCCCATGCTAGAGGTAGGCTAGACCAAAATCAAAAGCAAGCGATGCCCAATTTTCCTTTGGTATAGTAGGTTAGTTTCTAGAGAGACACGCTCGTCCACAGCCCTCTCTGCACTCCATCCAGGCAAGCAAGAAACATTATCACATTCAAGAGCACATTCAAACCAGGAAAAACAACAACACTAAAGGAGGATGTGCCCCACGGTTGTGTGGCCTGGGAGATGGGGTGTGACCCAAGGAACAAACAGAGGCTTAGCATACCACATGTGGGGTTCCGCCCTGAGGTTCTGCACTCCTGTTGTACTGAGTTAAGCATATTTAACTCCACAGATGGGTATAGATTTTAAGGACATGAAAAATGTCTCCTGAGTCAGGCGAATGAAACACCAAGTCCAGATGTCTGTAAGAAACCTGCAAGCAGGATTTGAACACAAGAGCACTCTCTACTTCCTGTGGTTTCCAGCCACTGGTGTTCAGAAATATTGCGGCAGAACGTAGCCATTGTTTTGTATTCGGTGGTCTGTGTTTGCCTGAGCTTGAGTCTGGACTAAGGACTCTGAGCCCCTGTGTTCTGATTCGATACATGATATCCAATCACAGAACATTTCAGGATTTGGGCCTCTGCCGTTGGCCCTTAAACTCTGAGTCATGATTCGCAGCTTGGAAGTTTAGGAAGCCAATCACGTTGGGAGTGGGAGTGGCCCAGGCCTTCAGAAGTGTATATAAGCAGTTGCTTTGCCCCTGTTGTCCAATTCTGTTAGTTCAATACAGGTTCTTGCTGTTATCACTGTGTCTTGCCTCGTGGGAACCCACCTACACTTCAGCCATCATGCCTAGCACTCATTGATAGGCTTCTTCTCCTGCATGAGTTTGTCCGATCCTCTCTTAAAGGCATTGAAGTCTGTGGCCATCACTGCTTCCTGTGAAGGAGAGTTCCACAGATTAACCACGAACTATGTACTCGGTTCTGTTTTGGATTCCAGCTGTTTAGAAAGGCCCAAAACCTAAATCCAAAAGTATAATTTCTTTCCTTTGGGGGGGTGTGCCCCACATTTTAAAAGAAAAAGAAGAGCATCTATCAACAGCGTCTCTTCTTTAAGTTAAGTATGGAGTGTAATGATTAATAAATAACCTGAAGTTTAGGGGTTTTGCTTTGCCTTTGGGGGGAGTGTTTTATGAAGCAGCTTGAGGTGATGGTCGGGGAGTGTGATGATCACAAATCAACAGACATCAAGGATGGGTGGGGAAAGCTGGCTGACTGGCAAGGATTGCCAGCAAACATTTGATCAATACCTCCTGTCAGACCACGAGTCACTAAACTGCATTTGACTGCCTCTCCTTAATATTACATCTGATCTATTGTATTGCAGAGTAAAAAAAAGGGGGGGAATCATTTGTACTTCCAGGTTTGACGAATGCTTTCCCCATCCAGTACTTGTTTTCTTTTAAAAAAAATGTTTAGGGGCACTCTCGTTTTTCTACTCATATTGAAATACTGCCCCTCAATGAGGCCAAACTTAGAGTCACAATATGTTTAGGGGTATGAGAGCCAGTGTGGTGTAGTGGTTAAGAGCGGTAGACTCGTAATCTGGTGAACCGGGTTCGATTCCCTGCTCCTCCACATGCAGCTGCTGGGTGACCTTGGGCTAGTCCCACTTCTTTGAAGTCTCTCAGCCCCACTCACCTCACAGAGTGTTTGTTGTGGGGGAGGAAGGGAAAGGAGAATGTTAGCCGCTTTGAGACTCCTTCGGGTAGTGATAAAGTGGGATATCCAATGTCCCGGGTAGGACCTTAATGTCCTCAAATAATAACTTTTTGGAGGTCCCGAGCAACAAGGATGCTAGGTTGGCTTCAACTAGGGCCTTCTCAGTACTGGCCCCGACTTGGTGGAACGGTCTGTCACAAGAGACCAGGGCCCTGCGGGATTTGGCATCTTTTCGCAGGGCCTGCAAGACGGAGCTGTTCCACATGGCCTTTGGGTTGGTTTCAGTTTAACCCTGATGTTTCATTCTTTTGGTGTGATTGGCGGGCTACTTAAAAATGAGGCTGCAGTCTAAATTAAATTTTAAATTGTTTTTTAATCTGTATTTTAATGAATTGTTTTATGTTTTTGTTGTGATTTTATTGGTGTTAGCCGCCCTGAGCCCAGTTTGGGGGGGAAAGGCAGGGTATAAATAAAAATTTATTATTATTATTAAACTCTTCTTCTTCTTCTTCTTCTTCTTCTTCTTCTTCTTCTTCTTCTTCTTCTTCTCTGTGTCCCCCTAAAAATTACTGCCCCTACCCAACACTTATATTGCTTCCTTCCATCCTCCTTGCAGCCACTCCTCCAAACCTGCAGCCCAACCGGCTGTTATTGTGCAAAGTGAGCAAACAGAGAGGTCCCCTGACAGGTACAGCAGAGGAGAAGATATTTACAAGACAAAACGGCTGAGAGCTGAATTTGTCTCCAGCCAATACCGGCTTCTGTTTTATTTGATGGGATATTCCTCAGCCCAAATTAAATTAGAACGTGGCCCTGCCAGTTTATCCGTCTCCGCGGTGGGGGTTGCTGTCATCAATTAGGAAGCTCCTTTTCTTGCATGCTTGTGTTGATTATTAGTTACAAGGGATGCCGTGCTCGGCCTGCCTGCTGTTCTGCTTCAGTTACAGGTGTATAAAGGGAGCCCTGGGCAAGCAGACTCCTTTCACAGCAGGAAGATGGATGAGGAGGAGTCAGGTGGGTGGGCAAAGATTCTTCTAGTATACCCTCTGTCAAGGGCTGGACAGAGGAGGAATGGTGGGGACCGCCCCACCTCCTCCTGAACCTTCCCGGGAACAGGAGGACAATATAGATTTCGAACAGTGGTATGCAGAAGGCCATAGTTCAGAGGCTGCAGAGGGGAGAAGCTGGAAAATATTGGGAGGGGAGCAACAGGAAGAAGCACCAGGGGAGGGACAGTTGACAGACTCAGTATCTTAGGAAAGCATTCCTGATGCACACACCCTCCCAGGACGAGGCGGGCATTGCGAATAGTAGAACAGAAAGCTCAGAGGCACAGGGATGACGTAGAATAGGAGAGATGGAGGGGGTTGCAACACAGAGCAACATGGAGCAACTCTGAGAGGCGGCATCATCAGTCTCTCTGTGTGAATATTGAATAAAATACCATGGCAGGAACTTCTTGCTTTCCCATTTCTGGCTGCCAGCCGTGAGGGGAGGGGGATTAGATTCCCTGAAGCCAGACACGCTCCAACTTTTTCTGACCAAAATCTGGGACGGACACCCACACCCCGCACCATGCTTCTGCCTCCTTGACTCCACTGCCCACCCACCAGAAAGCACACCCAGGACTCCCAGGCCACACAAGGCAGAAGAAAGCAGCTTCCTGCACTTCATCCCGGGCATGAGCTACTTACTCCCCTGCTTGAGGGCTTGAGGGCCCCGTTCCTGCCACTCCCCACCTGGACCAGGGCGGGGCCTCACAGGCCTCATAAGGACTGCTGCCGCCACCGCCGCTACTCAGCAAGGACTGGGGTACAGTGGACCCACCGGATACGAACTTAAATCATCCCGGGGCTCTGTACTTAACCCCGAAAAGTCCATATCCGGAGGGGCCGCTTCTGCACACACGGGTGGCGCAATAGAGTGCTTCTGCGCATGCGCGCACAGCGAAACCCGGAAGTGAGATATATTTTGCAGTCTGCCTAGAGACAGCCTGATTGGTTGGTCAACAGTAGGGGTAAGTTAAGGATTGGTTTAGATCAGCCAATCAGTGTCATGCTGTAACAGAGTAGCTATATCCAGATACAGTGGTACCTTGGGTTAAGTACTTAATTCGTTCCGGAGGTCCGTTCTTAACCTGAAGCGTACTTAACCTGAAGCACCACTTTAACTAATGGGACCTCCTGCTGCCACTGCGCTGTCAGAGCACAATTTCTGTTCTTAGCGGAGTTCTTAACCTGAAGCGTACTTAACCCAAGGTACCACTGTATATGCCTGTATTTTGTGATAGTGAGGCTGTGGCTGCCGTGGTGGTGCGATGGTGTGTAATCCATGTGTTACCTGGAAACGATGCCTTATGAGGAACGGCTTAGGGAGCTGGGTATGTTTAGCCTGGAGAAGAGAAGGTTAAGGGGTGATATGATAGCCATGTTCAAATATATAAAAGGATGTCATATAGAGGAGGGAGAAAGGTTGTTTTCTGCTGCTCCAGAGAAGCAGACACGGGGCAATGGATTCAAACTACAAGAAAGAAGATTCCACCTAAACATTAGGAAGAACTTCCTGACAGTGGAATTTGCTATCAAGGAGTGTGGTGGAGTCTCCTTCTTTGGAGGTCTTCAAGCGGAGGCTTGACAGCCATCTGTCAGGAATGCTTTGATGGTGTTTTCTACTTGGCAGGGGGTTGGACTGGATGGCCCTTGTGATCTCTTCCAACTCTATGATTCTATGATTCTATGTTTGTTACTGCTTATAACAATAAACACAAGTTCTAGCATTCATGCTGTTTTCCTTCATTGTCCAGAAGACAATGTCTGGACTTCAATCGGCTTCCAACGACATTGCAAACCCTGCAAAGCTCACCACAGAGGAACACTTGGTTTGCAATAAATCCCTCACGTACACTTCCGGGTTCGCCACGTCCGTAACTCAAAATTATGTTACCCGAAGGTAACGTGACACAAGGCACCACTGTATTTTGAGGGAAGTTCTGTTGGGAGTTTTTGCTGTTGTTACTGATATTAACTGATATTACTGATATTCACCTTTTGTATCTTTTATTTTTATGTGGAAATTGTTCAGTTTTGTTATGTAGTTTTTAATGTGTTTTGTTTATTTTTTATGACCACTTTGCTATGTTTGTAATTATGTAAAGCCTTTCCTATTGTACGCCGCCTTGAGCATTTTTTTTAACTGTGGAAAGGCAGCATACAAATAAAAAAATGATGATGTTGTTGTTGATGATACAGCTGTGACGAACCTCCCTGCCAACTACCCCTCTGTTACTACCGGTAAGTGTATTACTTCTGAGGTGTTCTGGGTCACTTTTTCTATCCACCCCACCTCGATGCCTAGAGGCCCGTCTGTGTGGATAATCCCTTTTTATTATAACTAGGGATAACTTAGTAACGGGGTTCTCTTGTCTAGCTTCCATGGCCTGTTATATATATATTTTGCTCTGGGCTCCTGGGTTGAGAATACCTCTCAGCTCTATCAGTTCTGGGGCTCTCTCTCTCATTAGATCCCCCACTGCGTCAGTTAGCTAAACCCTTTTAGTAACTGTGTAGCCTGACCGAGGTTTCTGCCCTTTTGCCCCTCCTGAGTGAAACTCCGAGACACAAACTATCACCCTGCAGGTTGTAGCAGTGACCCAAAGGGGCCACAATGAATATGATAATGTGAACCCCAATAAATCATTGAATATGCTTATAATAGAAATATTATGGTAACCTGTTGCTTTAAGGAAACAGATGATTTGGCATGAGACCTTCCCTACAGGGAAAGAAGGACAGCAAATACGTCAATCACATTCATAAGCTTGAACATAAGTTGATACATAAAACAAAGGCCTAACACAGATTCCCATGCACGCAAACTAACGAAAATGTAACAATCTCTGAGAATCAAGGTTAAGTTAACAATGCTCATTGCGCATGCGTATTAGATTAGGTAATGTACATGCGTACTAAACTTAAATGAGGTAATGAAATATGATTGGTTAAATTGAAATCTTTTGTCTGAAATGTTATAAATACCCCTGCCCAGACCTTTGGGCGGGGTTGCAGGATTGCGAAAATGATTCGACTGTAACCCTTATTGCTTTGCAATAAAGAAAACAAAATGGACTCCTAGCTCCTCTTGTCTCTGAGTTTTATTGGCGCAGCTCAGAAGAAGGGCCTTTTGCCCAATGCAACAAGGTCAGTTTTGTCTTTTCCCTGAGTTCACCTCCTCATGAGCATCCATATATCGCTGGACCAAATAAATGCCTCTTTTCTCTTGGCTCAACAAAAAAACAAGTCTTTATTTATTTCAGAACATCATGTTTCACGTACTTCAATAGTTCATCAGCTTAGTTACATCTAAAGTATGAACTCTTTCAGTATAACCGACTGATCTTCATCCTATCCTAGCCTAACCACCACTATCCTGGCCCTACACCCCTCTTCTTCCCTGTCTCCACACACACCCTGCCTCTTCTCAACTGCCAAAATGGCTGTTCCCTCCTTTTAAACCGGGGGATCGCCCCACCCCCAAAGGATGAACTGTCTGTCAAGATGAAGGTGGATTAACTCCTTCTGAGCCGGGATGTCATAACTCCTCCACCCTAGGGCCAATCCGTCACAACAGCCAAGAAGATTGATTACTTTTTCAAGGATTTTCTTATTGTTACAAGAGGTTCTAGCTGCTTCTCTCTTCCCCCCCCCCAATAAATTTTATTAAAGTTTGGAAGAAATTATACAAGGTTAATATCAAATATATTTTTATTAAAAAAAACACTGGTGGAAATAAAAAGTAAATAATGAATGTAAATAAAAACACAAACCAAAAGAAAATAAAAGAAAAGAAAAGAAATCCTTGCTGGTTTCTTTACCCCACACAACTCCTCCTCTCCCCAGTGCACCAAAATCTCCAAGACCAAACCTTTCTGTGCAATTTGGTTTGTGAAAATTGGTTGCAGCTGGTGCTATTGTCAGGCGAGGAGATAATTGAACGCCAGCAGAAACTATCAGCCATTTAATTGCTTACATTAAAGAAACAAATTGACAGCAATCAAGGCGACGCATAAAAGGTACTAGAACAACAAGGAAAGATGAGAACGTGAGGAGGCAGATTAATTTTCACCAAGGATAAGTTAGGGAGGGGGGGTTTAAAAAAGCCAACCTCAAGTGGTATAATTATTATGTGGCATGCATTGTTCATAAACTTTAATCAATTTAAAACTCATTTTCAACATATTAAACTTTACTAACTCTTTAATGGTTGGAGATTATTCCAGTCATCAGCTGTGTGTAGCAGACTAGGAGAAGTCATGCGCCGATAAAAAATGGAAACCGTAGCTCTAAAATGACTGTTTTATTACCAAGTTAATTCACCTTGCCTGCTGCTTCAGCCATGCTGAGATCCTTATAGTTCAATTCTATGTGTGCCTGCTCAAAAGGAAGCCCTACTGAGTTCAACAGGACTTAATTCCAGGTACGTGTGCATGGGGAAAAGGAAGAAACTCAATTCAGTTCACATTTAAAGACTGTGTACACACTCCCATTTACTTTGCACATCCGATGTATATCTGATGTACAACTACCACTGGTTTGGGAAGCAGGTGTAAACAGAATGTTAGCCTACCATCCTGATATCTATCCTGCTGCTTCTGATAAAACATTGCATTCTGATATATTTTCCCCCAAACCAGCTTCGATCCTAATGAGGAAAAGAATGACCTTGGGCAATGGATATAGGATATAATGTTGAAATTGCAGCATGGGAACAATTGTGGATTGTAGATGTGAAATTTACAGTGTGCTATGGATGCTGTGGGTCAAACCACAGAGCCTAGGGCTTGCCAATCAGAAGGTTGGTGGTTCGAATCCCCACGACGGGGTGAACTCCCGTTGCTCGGTCCCTGATCCTGCCCACCTAGCAGTTCGAAAGCACATCAAAGTGCAAGTAGATAATTAGGTACCGCTCCGGCGGGAAGGTAAATGGCATTTCCGTGGGCTGCTCTGGTTCGCCAGAAGCAACTTAGTCATGCTGGCCACATGACCCAGAAGTTGAACACTGGCTCCCTCGGCCAATAAAGCGAGATGAGCGCCACAACCCCAGAGTTGTCCACGACTCGACCTGATGGTCAGGGGTCCCTTTACCTTTATGGGATAAAAGAGAACTCTATGAAAATGATGCATAGATGGTACTTAACACCTAGTAAACTAGCAAAAATGTATAAATCAGAATCCAAGAATTGTTGGAAGTGCAAAGAAAAAGAAGGCACCTTTTTCATATGGGGTGGGTTTGTAAAAAAGCTAAAGTTTACTGGGAAATGATATATAATGAGTTGAAAAAATGTCCAAGCTAACTTTTATTAAGAAACCAGAAGATTTTGTTTTGGGGATAATAGGTTCAGAGATACCTAACAAACAGAAGAAATTATTTATGTATGTAACCACACCTGGCAGAATGATATATGCCCAGAGATGGAAGGAAGAAGCAGTCCCAGCCAAGGAAGATTGGCAGCAGAAATTATTGGTGTATGCAGAAAGGCGAAACTTACTGGAAGAATAAGAAAGCAGGAAGAAAAAGTATTAAATTTAGAATGGAGATCATTTATTGAATATTTAAAGAGGTATTGTAAAAAAAAAAAACTTAAATCATTAGCAGGGTTGACATAAAAACGTGCAGTTAAATATTTTAAATATGATTGTTTTGGACAAAAAAATAATTAGGTTTAACTTGGATATGCAGAGGAAAAGATATAACTTAAGTAACCGCAGAAAGGGGGGAGGGGTTGGTATTAATATTGGGTATATGAAAATTGTTGCAGAAAAAGAAGTTTGGATGGTGTAAAATTAGAAAATTGAAAAATAAAATATTGAAAAAGAGAGAGAGAGAAGAATGACCTTACTGCCATTAATGTGTACAAGGTCTCAGTCGCTTGCAACCAAGTGGCACCTTAAAAACAAACCATTTTGCCATGGCGTAGAGTTTTCTAAACTCAAGAGCAGACACCCCTAGATTTAAGAAATAAAGGGCTGAAATTGATTCAGCCTCTGCTGCTGAAAGAGATCCAGAGGTCTTCTTCCACCTTGAACTTCCAGCTAAACCGAGCTGCCAGTGTATCAGTGCTGGGTCTTGGCAATACTTTCAGGAATTATTTCTATAGCGTCAGACTCGAGAAGTGTATACTTGAAAGTGGCTGGCTGAGCGAACCATGAGGAGTCAAAGTCTGACTGCTAGTTCTGAGCAGGAAGGAATGGACTGTGGCGCAGTGATGCACCTCTTGCTTGCGGCTGTTGCCTAATCCGCCTTCCTTTTATCCGAAGGCTGGGGGGAAGGGAACAGAGACACTGTGGTTGCACAAACCCAAGGAACTGCTGAGCCTGCATGCCACCTCAGTCTCTGAAGAATGCAAGATTCCAGGAGTACCCAGGGTTTGGTTTCCTCTGAATGAGGGACAGAGAAGACCGTGGTGTCTTTAGGAAATATGGTGTATTTACACATATGTACAACCTGAGCCTGCTCATAGCATCCACATCCCAAGAAGGTCTTGCTTCTCCCAAAGCCTTGGATTCCAGCAGAAACAGACAATTGTATAGTTGAAAGGGACCACAAGGGTCATCTGTTCCAACCCCGCTGCAACCTTTTTGCCAAGTCTAGGGCTCGAACCCACAACCCTGAGACTTAGTCTTATGCTCTACTGACCAAACTATCCTTAAGAAATCAAGCATGTCTCTCCCTCATAGGCTTCTGCCTGCTGCCACCTGCTTCTATCCTCAAGCCCACACACAACTCTGGCCCTTGTACTTCTCACCAACAGCCAGGCGAGGGAGGAAGACCCACCCACTGGTCCTCTAGCACAAGGCCACTTCCTTTGTTACCCTAATGACCCACACTTAGGGTCATTGTAGCCAATTCAACCATGAGATCCTTGCTGGATCCAGAAGGGACAATGGAGATGGTCACTGGCAAATAAAATCCTGGTTTGGTCTACAACTTTTTGCAGTCCTTCTGATCCAGCATGATCCAATGCACCAAGCTCTAGCTCAGGAACGAGAGTAGAGGTGGGGCCCTTTTTCAGCCCAAGGGCCGTGTTTCCTTCTGGGCAACATTCCAGGGGCCAAAGGGGATATAGAGTTTTACCTATGAATCATAGGCTAGTATCTACATATACTCATAGATCCCTGTCTATCCCGCATCCAGACAAGCGAGAAGCACTGCCGGATGCCAAGGGCACTTTATTTTTAAAAAGAAAGAAGTTCATTTAGCTTTCCAAAGTTTACATGTTGTTGTTGTTCAGTCGTTCAGTCGTGTCCGACTCTTCGTGACCCCATGGACCAGAGCACGCCAGGCACCCCTATCCTTCACTGCCTCCCGCAGTTTGGCCAAACTCATGTTAGTAGCTTCGAGAATACTGTCCAACCATCTCATCCTTTGTCGTCCCCTTCTCCTTGTGCCCTCCATCTTTCCCAACATCAGGGTCTTTTCCAGGGAGTCTTCTCTTCTCATGAGGTGGCCAAAGTACTGGAGCCTCAACTTCAGGATCTGTCCTTCTAGTGAGCACTCAGGGCCGATTTCCTTGAGAATGGATAAAAGTTTACATACTTTCCCATAAACAATTTGTTGTTGTTTAGTCATTTATTCGTG